>NC_051312.1:4362783-4727741 GCF_015220235.1 Choloepus didactylus
CCAACCTCCCAGGCCCCAGTGTCCTCCGTGAAGTGGCAATCACCTCCAACTCCGAAGGCTGTGAGGAGGTCTGAATGGAGGCTGGAGGAACGGGCTCTCCCAAGAGGTCACCCCCAGCCCAGCCCACCCCAGCCACCTGCACGGGGTCCTCGGGGAAGATGCCGCTTCTCTTTCTGCCTCTCACACTTTCTCCTGGCCTCCTTTTTGTCCTCGAAGGTAAACCTCTATAGGATGGTTGGTTCTCTGATGTAAACGCACAGGCAGAATCACCCACTCACAACACACCGTGTCTCACCCGGGAGGAAGCAGGCGCGTTCCTAACTGTTTCTAACACGTTTTCTCTCAGCACCACGTCCGTAGCCAAGTGCAGCCAAAGGGACACAGACTTCGGAGCTGGAGACGCAGGTCAAAATCCCTGCTGTGCCTTTTAATAGCTGTCAGCCCCTGGGGCTGGGGTGGGGGTGGGGGCAGGTGGGGAGGAGGGACAGGCCCGAAGCCCACCCGGGACCTGGAAAGTGCAAAGGCCCGGCCGGGAGCTAGAAGACCACCGGCAGCCCTGTGGGGTGGGCACCAGTATCCTCAGTTCAGAAAACACGGGCTTGGGGATGTGATGGCATTGATGCTGTTTGCACTAACCGAAATTAGTTCTCCTTTGATCAACGGGATTTTTGCTTTACTGCTGGCTTCTCTCAACCAGAGACGACTGGTGTGGTGGACTCAGAGGTGTGGACCCCAGAAAACATATTCTTCATCTTAATCCCTTCCCGTGGGTGTGACCCTATGGTAAATCGGACATTGTGATGAGGCTGTTTCAGTTGAGGTGGGGCCATCCTATCACCAGAGGCCTTGTGGAAAGGCCGCAGAGAAAAGCCACAGAAGCTGGAAGTGATCGGCACCCAGCAGAGAGAGGAGAAGACACTGCCATGTGCATTGCCCATGTGACAGACAAGCCGAAGATTGCAGGTCAGCCAGAAGTTACCAACCTTGGGAGGAGGCAAACCTTCTAGCCCCTGCAACCATGAGCCCGTAAATTACTGTTGTTAGGCCAGCACATTGCCATGGTGTTCGTTTCAGCAGCTGGGAAACTCAAACAGGTGGTTTATGACCACTTGGGTCAGAGTTTTTTCAAGAAAGGAGGAAATCCCTTGAGGTGACTCTGGAGGCTGTCACGAACCTGCAAGAGTGCAATGATGGGATAAAAAAAGTTGTTCCTTCCGAGCTCTTCTCTGCCTGAGCCCCACAGGATTTTGAGAGTAAATTCCCCAAGGGAAGTCTACTCTGTCTCCACTTTGTCACCTCCCACCCTCTCTTGAGGGCACGCCACGCTTCTTCCCCAATGCACTGGGGTCACCCTTGTTAATCTCATCACCCACCATGTTGGCAAATCCAGTGGCCAATTTTCTCCCCGTCTCTGCAGTGTTTGACACCATTGGCCACCCCTCCTTCTGGAAACGCTGTGGTCTCCTGTATCGGGAAAAATTGGGAAAGACTTGGAATGGTGGGGGGGGGGCAGTTTACTGAGTGTCCTGTCTAGCGTGGCCTCTTGGTTCTCTCTACTTCTCGCTGTCTTTGAGCTACTTTATAAATTGTAGAAAACTCCTTTGGAAAACTGATAGTGCATATGATTCATGTCCACAGAAATGCAGATTATTTGTGTCTGGTAGAACGTAATTGTTTATTGACCTGCCACGCATCTATTTGTAAATTTATCCTGGGATTCCCTCCTGCCTCTACATGTGGTTCTTTGAATTCTCCTTTGACCTGGCTGTAGCATCTTAATAGTTCCCTCACTAATTAATGAGTTACATAAAATCTTAGGTGTTCATTTTTTTTTGTATGAGAGTCATGATTTTGCCTTTTTAACGCATTATCAACGAGCGCCTCTCTCTGCCCATAACATCCTGGTGATTCCTTCTCTGTCATCTCTGCTGACTCTTCCTCATCTTCCCAACCTTAAATGTTGTCCTTGGTCCTGTCCTCAGCTCCTGTTGCTCACCTGCCTACCAGCCTGTGCAGGACACAGTCTGGCCACTGGCCTAAAGCCCACTGTTCTAGTTTGCTAATGCTGCCGGAATGCAAAACACCAGAGATGGTTTGGCTTTATAAAAGGGGATTTATTTGGTTACACAGTTACAGTCTTAAGGCCATAAAGTGTCCGAGATAAGGCATCAACAATCGGGTACCTTCGCTGGAGGATGGCCAATGGTGTCCGGAAAACCTCTGTTAGCTGGGAAGGCACGTGGCTGGCGTCTGCTCCAAAGTTCTTGTTTCAAAATGGCTTTCTCCCAGGACGTTCCTCTCTAGGCTGCAGTTCCTCAAAAATGTCACTCTCAGTTGCACTTGGGGTACTTGTCCTCTCTCAGCTTCTCCGGAGCAAGAGTCTGCTTTCAACGGCCGTCTTCAAACTGTCTCTCATCTGCAGCTCCCGTGATTTCTTCAAAGTGTCCCTCTTGGCTGTAGCTCCTCTTCAAAATGTCACTCACAGCTGCACTGAGTCCCTCTGTTTGTCAGCTCATTTATATGGCTCCAGTGATTGAATGTAGACCCACCCTGAATGGGTGGGGTTACGCTTCCATGGAAATTATCCAATCAGAGTCATCACCCACGGTTGGGTGGGTCACATCTCCATGGGAACACTCAAAGAATTCCAATCTAATCAACACTAAAATGTCTGCCCCACACGATTGCATCAAAGATAATGGCGTTTGGGGGACATAATACATTCAAACCGGCACACCCACCGACATGTTAAAGACTCAAACCAGCAACTCCAGCCCCACCCTCCGCCATGGTCTCCACACTGGTAAACACAGTCTCCCGGACAGCCCAGCGGGAGTGTAACAGGCGTCTGAAACTGGACAGGTCCAAACAGAAGGCCTCTCCCCCATGCCCCCCAGGTTGGCCCAGAGGCTCACACCAGAAGCCTTGGAGTCATCTGTGATTCTTCTTTTCCTCTCACACCCCACATTCCTGCTGCATGTCCCAGCTTCTGCTATTCACAGCTGTTCTGGTTTGCTAAAGCTAAAGCTGCCAAAATGCAGTATACCAGAAATGGACTGGCTTTTAACAATGGGGATTTATTAGTTTACAAGTTACAGTTCTAAGGCCATGAAAATGGCCAACTCAAGGCATCAACAGTACAAAACCTTCTCTGAAGACAGGCTTCTGGCCTCTGGGGTTCCTCTGTCACATGGGAAGGCACAGGGTGGCAACTGCTGGTCCTTCTCTCCCAGGTTTTGTTGCTTTCAGCTTCTGGCTTCAGTGGCTCTCTCAGCTCCTCTGGGGGCTTTTTCCCTCCCTCCACCCTCTTGGCTTTTTCTGTCTTTTATCCTCTCAAAAAGGACTCCAGTAAAAGGATTAAGAGCCACCTTGAATGGGGTGAGTCACATCTCAATTGAAATAACCTAACTGAGAGATCCCACCCACAACAGGTCATCACCCACAGAACAGATTAAAAGAACATGGCCTTTTCTGGGGTACCTAACAGCTCCAAACTACCACACCAGGTAGAGCCACGTGACACAGTTATGAGCATGGATAAGTAATGACTGCTGCTAAGTGGGGCTTCTGGGAAAGTGGTTAAAAGAGACAGACTCAGCCAGAAAGCTTTCCCTCTTCTGCCTTCCTGGGATGCATGGCAACGCCAGAAGTGAAACGGCCAAGGTGAAAGCACACAGCAGCAAGCACAGGGATTCCATCCTCACCTGGGATGACAGAGTGCATCTCTAGAAAGCACCTGAGCCCTTGTTTGCGTTGGCCATACCTCCTGGACAGCTTCCTTCTGCACCTCTTGTTATTTGAGGAGAATCTGCCCCTGACATGTTTAAACCAGTGCTTCCCAAACATCAGTGTACGTCAGAATCATCCAAGAAGCTCTGGAACCAGACTCTGGAACCCAAAACCCTGGGATTTTGGTTCATGAGTCTGGGGTTGGATCCATGAATTTTCTTTCCTAACAGATTCTTGGGGGAAGCTGCTGGTCACGGGACACACTCTGAGAGGAAAACTAACCTGAGAAGGGAACTGGCAGGGAAGGAAGCTGAAGATAAGGGAGGCACAGGCTGGTCCCTGAAAATCTGTCAATCATGGATATAAACCAACTAACCTGCGAGCGAGCTCTCCAAGGGCAGGGATGGTGTTTCACGGTCAGCGTGCTCACCTTCACAGTCTTTTCTCCCACGCCCCCCACCCCACCCCGTCTATGTCCTCAGTTCTAGTCCATCGGGAAGCTTGCTGAGCAGTGTACCCCTTCACTCTGCCACTCGTTTGTGAGCTCTGCAGATACCAGGCTCTGGAATGGAGCCTGGGACCCAGCCTTTCTGATCAGCTCCAGGTAATCCTGGTGCTGCTGGTGCAGGGACCACATTGCAGAGCAGGGGGCTCAGGGGGCTCCCCACCTCTAATACGCCAGGAGCTGTCGGATCTGAGGCCGGAGCACCAGGCAGCCCTGCAGCCTCTGCAAGAGCAGAGCAGGGTCCCACAAGGCCACGGCTCCAGCTGCCTCTTTCCCCAGGCCACAGCGGACAAGAGACTGTCCACCCACCCTGTGGTGACCCACGGTAGCTTCCTCAACTTACACACCTCAGGGCCACCTCCTTCCCTTCTTTGAACCGCAGGGCATCTGCTGCACTTCCCGTGCACCCTGGCCACATAGGCTGTCGAGGAGGCTGCCGAGAGCCCACGGATGCTGGGCGGCTCTCGGGCTAACTGGATGTTTCAGCCCCAGATTCTTGGTTGGGATAACAACACAGACCCTCTTCCCTGGGAGCAGATGTTCTGGATCTATGTAGTCTCTGGAGGTGGGTCATCAGCTCCCGATGGGGGGGAAGGACTGGAGAATGCACGAGGGGAGGGGGCTCTCAGATTACGGGGAGGGGGGACTAAGAGCAGGTTTGGTGTCCCAGATGGCGGGCAGTGGACCTATTCATGTCTGCTAAGATCAGAGTATGGCTTCCTCGTGAAAGATGTGGCTGCTGCATCACAGCCCCTCATAAAACTGGAGCATCTGCACATCCAGATAGAGCAAGCCTCCAATCAGGGGGAGAAGAGGCAGGGAGGAGGGGGGAGAGGGGAGAGAGGTGGGGAGGGAGGAGGGGAGGGATGGAGAAAGGGGCGAGGGAGAAGAGGGGGGATAGCTCAGGAGGAGGAAGCAGACAGATAAGCACGACAAACTCATCTCTGGAGATGGTGCCAGGTAGCGGGCGGTCAGTGCCTGGAAGCTGAGACCTCCACGGCAAGGAGACGTCTGGGGACCAGAAGGAGGCGTCTGGAGAGCACCCCAGGCAGAAGCAGCCACTTGTGTGGAGGCCCCGGGGAGGGGAGATGAGTGTGGTGTGTCCAAAGGACCCAAGTGCCACCGGGCGATGGACTGGAGCCCATGGAGAGGGACAAGCCCAGCACGTGAAGCTGGAGAGGGGCAGGGACTCCGTCAGCCTGGGAAGGGAGGCTGGATTTTATCCTGGGCAAAATGAGAAATGACCAGAGGGTTTAGGGTAGAAAGGGGACCTGATCTGGTCTATGCAGTTCAAAGCTCTCTCTGGCCCTTCTAAGAAGAGAGTATGACGGGGCGGAGGGCAGCAGTGAGGCACGTTGGCGGATGCCCGGAGAGAGAGTTGACGGACCCAGGGCAAGGTGGCTGAGTGACGATGGAGAAACGAGGATGGGCTAGGTTGACGATTTGAAAGTGGATTTAAGAGAACGTGCTGAGGGTTGACTAAAGGTGGCAGGAGGACTCAAGGAGATCTCTGCAGTTTGACCTGGACAGCTGGAAGACCATCTCCTGAGAGGGTAAGGATGGGGGGGATCAGGGATAGGGGCAGGAGCTGGGGAAATGGAGAGCTCCTGGGGGGCCCCATAAAGCTGGAGTTCCTCTCAGGCCCCCTTATAGAATTTCCCAGTGCCCTGAACTTCCTCTCGTAGCAGTGATCATAACTTCCCTTCTAGCTGGTGCACACCTCCTCCCCTGCACTGTACATTCCAGCCCATGGGCTCCCTCCACCCCACGTGCAGTTGCTGTGGTGGCCCCAGCCCCCGGCAGGGTGCTTGGCACATGGTAAGAGCAAAACAAGTGTTTCTCGAGCAAATTAATGGACGACTGGCAGTTATCACGGCTGGGTTGACATCAGGAAGTCAGGTCCCCTTTTGGAAACTTGGTTCCTCAGTTTCCCAAAGGCGTCTTTAGAATCAGCTACAGTGTGAACTCATTTTTGGAATGACCGTTTACATATTTTATGACTTATTCTAAGAAACCAGCATCACAAAGCTCAAAAAACAAATACAGCAGTTAACCTCAATCGCCCTCTGGGGCAGGAGTGCAGCAAATGTCAAAAAGCAGCCGTGTGCCTTCTTCGTGCAGCCCCTGCTGCCAGTCGGGCTTTCTCCTGCACGCGAGCCAGGGGAGTTCAGAGTCCCGCTGCGTCCCAGCCTTCGTGATCTGCTCCCCAGGATCCACTGCCTCCCTGCTCCTTTCAGACATGGGGTGGCTTTTTCTGAGGGACACATTAGAACTAATAAGAAGGCTGCGATGTTGGTCTGGGGATGAGATTAGGAAGTCGGTACATGTTAAACGAATGTTTCCTCTTTGGAAAATGACTGCTTCCCAGCCTAGGACACTGTGTGGGCCAAGCGGGGTGCATAATGGACTGTTCTCTGAGGGTGGTGCAGGGAGGAGGCGGGACAGAGGGTTGCTGGGAGAATCGGGCCAGCAGCGCCACCGAAATGCACATTCTGAAGGTGCAAATGGGCCTTGAGGACCTGGGGACATTCATGCTTGTCCTGGATTCCCAATTGTGGTGTGCGTGGTTACGCTTTCCCTTCTGTTGTTGAGACTCCACTGATTCTGGAATGTGGTCGGTGTGTGTGTGCGTGCGTGTTCTCCATCACTGTAAAAATGATCGGCATTAATGAGCTCTGGAGCAAATGCAAGAAGCTTTTCGGGAATCATTGCCAAAAGCCACTCGGCCGTGAGCAGAATTCCTCCTGGAGTGAAGCAAATGCAGGATGTGGGGTTAGAAGATGTGTTCCCAGAGGAGCACAGGGTATAGGGATAACAACTTAGGATGTCCAGTTACATCTGGATCTCAGATAAACAACAAAAAAAAAATATGTTGTTTATCTGAGATCCAAATGTAACCACCTGGGCATCTGGTGTTTATCTGGCAACCCTACCTGGGGAGCAAAATTCTTTGTCTGGGATCTTAATGGATTTGTTGTATCCTTTCTAGAGAATGACTTTTTGATTTTTAACATTTTGGCCTCTTGACAGAAAGGAAGAGGTTAGTTGAACGATGCAGTTTAGGATATGGAACTCTTACTCCCAACTCTTCTGTTGAACCTGAGCCCTGACAGTGCCCACAGCTTCTCCCGGTCCAGCCCCTGTGCTCCACACAAGCACACTGCAGGGCAGGAATCGTGTTCCCAATTTTAAACAGCCATGTGTGGTGGTTTGCAATTGATTTACCGCAGGAAAACGTGTTCTTAAACCTATTCCACTCCTGTGGGTGAGAACCCATTGTAGGTAGGGCCTTTTGATGAGGCTACTTCCGTTAAGGTGTGGCCCACCTCAATCAGGATGGGTCTTAAGCCTGTTACTGGAGTCCTTTATAAGAGAATGAAATTCAGACGGGCAGACAGAAAGCCACAGGGAGCAGCCAGAAGTAGAAAGTCAACAGAACCCAGAAGAGAGAGGAGAGGCCAGGAAAGATCCCCGTGTGCCTTGCCACATGATAAGCCAAGGATCACCAGCAGCCAGCCCCAGAACGCCAGTCTTCAGGAAAAAAGCATCATCTTGATGATGCCTTGATTTGGACGTTTTTCCCAGCCTCAAACTGTGAGCAAATAAATTCCCATTGTCTAACCCGATTCATTTCACAGTATTTGCTTGAGCAGCCCAAGGTAACTAAATCACCATATAGGCTCAGAAAATGTCAGGAACTCCCCACACTCAGCAGCTTATCAGTCAAGTTTCCCTATTTGTGAGCAACAGATAAACAGATGATGTCTAATATAAGGAGAAAGGATGAGAAAAGTTATTAGAACAATAAAGAATAGCACACAACATTGCCAGAAAGAAGGCAACATACTGCTCCAAAACTGGGCAGCCAGAGCCACAGCCAAGATCTCACCACAGAACTGGGCAGAGGCAGGTGCTGAGGCTGGAGACACAGCCGGGACCCCCGCACTGCCAGCCCCAGCCCTCCAATGCCCTCTGCAGCAGCCCCCCTTCTCCCTTCAGTAACAAATTCACAGTTCAGGGCAGGCATCTCATTGGTTGAGAAGTTCAGGGCCAGCACATCTGATTGGCCAAGTCGGTCAGGGCAGGCGCATGTGATTGGCTGAGTCCAGACATATGACAGTGGCCCAGCTGCAAGGAAGGCTGGGAAGGCAGGGTCTGGGTTTTCAGATTCTGTCCTCGAAGGGGTGGGTTCAGGTTCACCCCACAAACACTGTCCTTCTCACTGCAATTTACCCCCAACGCTGTGCAAACCCAGCTCAAATTGCAGAGCAGTATCTACAAAGGAGGCCGCCTATTGAATGAATAAATCACAAATTAAGGCGTTATCCATGGCAGCACTAACACTAAGCCGTACACTGACATCAGCACTGCTCTTTCTAAGTAACAAAACCTTTCTCTTCTAATATCTCATTACCCTGCAAGCCAGTCAATCGCAGATAAGGACAGCAACTATATGTTCTGGTTTGCTGTGAAAATTCCTGTCGTTTTGCACCTGTTGCCCTGGTGAAATTATTGATGGCGCCTGTTTTCGCTCTCAGAGTGTCCAGTTTGGATGATAAATGTCGCCCTACAGATGAGGAAACTACCGCCCAGAGAAAAGCTGAATTAGAGCTGAACTGTGCTATCACAGCACTACACTCCTGGTTTGGGCTTTGTTCAAAATCAATTTTCCCATTTGAACATCCTGTATTTCCTTTGCTATATTTCCCAGAAACATAAATTAAGGTGTCGGTGGGATGAATAAGAAAGACGTTTTGGCCTCCGGCTCATGTCATCACATCTTCTTAGCGGCGTTCTTGTAACTGCGAGTAATTTCAGGGCGACATCTCTGTAGGATTCTGGAGTTGGTGAAGACTTTCCTGTCAACTGCGTTTGGCAAAAGCACAGGATGCAGCCAGATCATTAGAATGGTGACTGTCAGTGCTGGATGTGAGCGGTCGTCTTAAAGCCGGTGGGCACAGAGCCACCTCCGGAGTCCAGAAGTTTCCAGACCTGTCCTCCAACTTCCGAATCCTGTTTAGGGTCTGGAAAAGTGAGGCTTTGCAATGTCTACACTGGGGTAGGGGTGCAAGTACTGTTAAAATGAACAGTCCAGACCTCGCAGAGGGCTTGGGTTTGCAGCTCCCCAGGCCCTCTCCCCTGGGAAAGCACAGTCCCGCATGCAACTCTGTGAGGCCCCGACCCATCAAACCTCATCTTCCGGAAGCCCCTGCTCAGCCTGAGCTCTGCCTGAGCCAAGCAGGAGAGCCAGCTGATGGGCGTGTGGGTCCCAGGCCAGGCAGGGGCCTTGGCTCAGAAGGAACAAAGGGCAGCTGCCGCAACCACACCTCCTAGCAGAGAGCTGACCACAGCACGAGGCTGCCCCACACCTGGGCTGCAGTAACAGGGGCATTTCATCCACGACAAGGGGGTGAGAGTCAGCTGGGCTCTGCGCTTATGGTCCCAACACTGGGATATAGCGTCCACTTCCCAGCACAGACCTGGAAGAAAGAGCGTTTGGAATGTGTCTAGAAGAAAGTGACCCAGGAGCAACCAAAGTCAGGGCCCTCTGGCCTGGGGACAAGACATTTTAGGGAGGGTGAAGTTGTTTCCTCCTTTTGAAGAGTGAACGGATCTGTGATATGTACCTTCAAGGGCCCTTGGAGGCTCGTTTCAGCGGAAAACAGTAATACACCGATATCAATCACTTGCTGCACGCCCGGCTCACACAGGACTGCTGTGCACGCCTTAGTCTGTAAGGCTGGACATGCTCAGGCCAGACCTGTTGCTTCCGGAAAGGCCGAGCGAGCTCCCGTAACTTACCCACATCGTACACCCAGGACCCCAGGTCTGAGTCCACTCAGGTCAAAGCCTGTGTTGAAAACCGCAATTCCCTCTCCATGTAAAGAACTTTCTAGTCCTTTCCAGTACTGAAGCAGCCTCTCATTTAGCCAGCTGGCAGGCCTGTGCCGTCACTCCCCACGTGCCAGACCCTGTGAGAGTCTCGGGGGTGACTGAGGTGACCGAGAAGACTGGCCTTGCCTCAGCTTCACGGGGCTCCAGGTTGGCTGCCTAATGGTGTTCCTTGGGCACCCCCACTGCAGACACAGACAACCCTGGGGTGGGGATCTGTGCTCCCCCCAGGGCCTTGGTGTGGTAGGTTTCTCAGGGCCATTTCCATCGGGGAGCCCATGAGAAGCTTCTGGAGAAGTGCACCGAGGCCCTCCAAGGCCAGAGTGTCCTCAGGGCCAGGCCAAAGGGACTCCCGGGCCCACAGGCCAGCCTGGAGGTGATTCGCTTCCAGGCCCTGCTCGGCCCACACAGCCTGGCTGGGGGCCTGGGAGTGTCCATCCACCCAGCTCGGGCAAGATGAGGAGGCGCAGCAGCCATGAACTGGGTTCTTTCTCCCGGGACCCAGCCCGAGTCCTGCCCTGTGGCGACTCAAAGCTGCCCTGCCGGGAGGGTTTCAGCCACCAGAATCCAAGGATGGCTTCCCAAATGGGGATCAATGAGGAGGAACTTCTTTCAGGACACATTGCTCTTGTTAACTCCAAAAGGGCCAAATCCCGGGTCACAGCGGAGGAAACTGAGTCTTGTCCTGGACGGCAGAGCTGGTGGGAGTCCACCAAAATTCAAACCCAGCTCTGACCGTAGAGCCCAGACTCTCCCCACCACCCAGCACTGGGCTGCTCCCATTGCTGAGCATTCGGGACACAGGGACACGTGTCCTTTCAAACCACTGAGGGCCGGAGCGAGGGGACGTGTGTCAGCCCCCCGCTGCTTGCCCGGTACAGTCGGTGCAGAGAATTGGCACTCTGCTGAGGCTTTGGATGGCCAAGGCTGGACCTTTAGGGACTACATTTCCCAGATGCCCTTGCAGCTTGGGTTCTGGATGCAAACCAGGCTCTGCGCGCACCTGGTTTCCTCACCCTGGGGGGAGCCGTGGACATCTCCGTGCTTCTGCACCTGGGCACAGACTTGGGACGGGGTCACTGGCTTCATCGGTGTCCAGAGGCATTTGTGCAGTGGTAACAGCAGCTTCTGGGCTCCAGGATCACAGCCCCACGGCACCTTCTGGAAATCATGGACACACACCAGCTCCTGATTTCCCACGTTCTCTTCCAGGGAGCTTTTCCTGGAGGCCCAGCCCAGGACACGTGCCTCTAGCCCCTCCCCAACCCCTTTTCTAAAACCTAAATCTGGAGAGCTACTGTGTTCTACAGTCAATGGCACCGGTAACTTCCCTGATGCCCCGAGAAGCACAGAGGAAGCAGATGTTCAGACTGTGCCCATTTTACAGATTACGGTGCAGAAGCACAGGGGGTAGACAGCCCAGTCCCACCAAGTCCTGGGGGGAGGGAGCTGAGACTGCTCTGCCATCTCTTACCCCCAGGCAAGAAGGGGCCACCACACAGACAGCAGTGAAGCACCCTGCTCCCGTGGGCCCTGCCTGCCTCGGTACCTGAAGCAGTTCCTTCCCAAAAGATCTTGGGCGTAAACTCCTGGTCCAGTAACGGTGTAATTCCATTTTAGAGTTCCTTGGTGATGTGTTATGTCATGTCATTTGTAGGAGACTAATTAAATGTGGTAAGACAAATCCTATTGTTTTGAGTTGATTATGATCCATTGTAATAGACGCATATGATATGCAGATGTATGCACACGCTTTCAATGTAAAACTGCATCATCTCATGCCTTGCCCTCCTAAATCTGTTTGGCAAAAGGCAGTGTTTTCATCCGGGAGTGTTTGGACACTAAACTGAGCTGGAATAAAGACTTGGAGACCAGGGAGAAGCTGGGCCACTGTTTTCTGCCACAATATCCTGCATCTGTCTTCAGGGTCGAGCTGCAAGGCTTTGCATGTCCTTGATGTAGGGTAGATGTCGAGAGGCAGGACTCGTCCCACCTGCAGCTGCAGCTGTGCCCGTCAGGCCTGGCCCCTGCATGAGCTCCCGCAGCACAGCGAGCCCTGGAAGAGGGGAGCATCTTCCATCCCATTCATCAGCAGGGGTGGGGAGCGTGGGGCCAGGATCGCCTGGCATTATGGCTGGAGGGGGCCCAGAATTCGCACTTAAACCCAAGCCTGCCCGGCCCTCCCAGGGCACGGCTGGAAAGAGGCAGCTCCGCTCTCTTCTTGCCACCCCCAGGCTGAGCCTTAACTTGGCAGCAGGAGAGAACTAGGACCTGGCATCTGGTGACAGTCCAGACATGGGCCAAGCCCCAGGGCCATGAGGACGGCCCTGGAGCCCCACTTACTGCGCCTTTCTCTACGAGGGCTTCCAGAGAATTCCAGTGAGGCCCCACGACTCATTTCAACGCTTAGAATGGGAAGGAGGAGGTGCTCTGAGATGACTGAGCCCCCACCCACCCTGCCCATCCTACAGGTGGGACACCAGCCAGAGAGGGCAGCTGGCCTGACAGCAGGCGGAGCCGGCGGGAAGGCAGGTCCCTGCCCCTGCAGCCCATGCTCTGTCACCTGTGCCACCTGCCTCTTCCTTTGCAGAGATCTCCATTCTCCCCTCACCCCTTCTCTCTCCCCCCTCTCCACCTCTGGTGCTCCAGGCTTTAGCAGCCGTGACCGACCATCCCCTGCTGTCCTCTCTGGCTGGTCCTGGCACATTTTTTGTGCTCCCTTTCTGGCTACACATATTTCTTGGGCATCCCCTCCTCCCCCCCCCCCCCATCCAGCCCTCTGCCTAACCCTAACCAGGCAGGATTTGGGGGAGAAAAGGGCCACCAGCAGCACCTCTGGTTTTCAGGAATAAGCCAGGTGTCCTCTTCAGACTCCCCAGCCTGCCAGCCCCAGGTGAGACCCCGAAAATCTCTGAGCCTCAGCTTCCCCATCTTTAACACTGAGAGATCAATTCTTACACCCAAGAGACAACGTTAGTGAAATCCCATAGCTCCTGCCCGGCACACAGCTGGCGCTCCAGAAGTGTTGGCTTAACCTCTTAGGGATTGTGACATCCTCGAGAATCTGATGAAAGTAGTTGACCCTCTTCCCAGTAAATAAGAACATGCATTAGCACAAAAATTCCATGGAATACCTGGGTTCCCAGGCCATCAGTATTTGCTTGGGGATTGAGAGCCCAGCAGCTGCCCGTCCGTCGGAGCCTCCAGGCCAGGTGAGTGCTCCGCGATAGCCCTGACCCCACGTGGGAGGATGGCCGTGCTGGAGCCGGAATGAGGAACACAACCAGGGAAGAGATCCCTGGTGTCAGGGCACTTGGCAGGAGCTTATCGATCTGACTCACCTGCTCAGTTTCCTTCCCAGGTGAGAACTCCACATTTCTCCCCAGCAAGATGGCACCAGAGGCTTCTGGGTAACACAGGGAAGGTAATTCCCGCATCGTAAGGGTGCGTGCGGTGGGACGAGTACAGCAGTCGCCCTGGGAAAATTGCGTCCACCCCCCCACCCCTGTCTTCTCGCACCTCCTCTCCCAGCAGCATTTAAACATCCAGAACTTGATCTTATCTGACTTCCTGAGAAACTACTGCTAAAAAAAAAAGCAACCAACTCTTGCATATTCGATTATTTTAAATGCTGTGGTACTCTGTTTCACGATAAAATATTCCATTTTGTTTACAAATGGAATATGCCTTTGGCCATTTGTGGCTGGGTTGGAAATTAGATTTCTCATTAGCATTTCCAAGGTTAAAAAAAAAAACAACATTTCCTTGCCAAGTAAAGTATGCACAGAGTCTAAATGTGCATGCATGGCAATGAGACGTCCTTGTGGGCAGTTTGTCCTTTTGAGCCTCCAGCCCTGTCTTGCCTCCTCCTTCTACTCCTTTCCGGGCACCCGGCTCGGCTCAGCTCGGCACCCTCGGCTTGGCGGGGGGAAGGGGGCAAGGGGGTAAACCAAGGCAGCAGGGTCTGCACTCAGAAAGGAGAAGGGGTGGTGACGGGCCCGCCAGGCCCTCCGAATCAGGCGGTCAGCCTGCCTGCAGCCCTCCTGCCGGAACTCCTCCTGGCAGGTATTAAGCGCTCACCCCGCGACAGGCAGAAACCTACCTGCCGCCACACGCTGGCTTTCGTTCCACGGTTATGTCTCCAGGGCAGCCAGGCGTCGGGCACTTTTACAGGAACTGGAGCACGTCGGGGTTCAAAGACACTGGGTCCCCTGCCCTAACCAAACCCTAACGAAAAGTAAATCGTGTAGCATGTCGAAGGTGGTGACTCTGGGGACAAAGAAAGGAGAGCAGGAAAAGGGAGCACTGGAATGTGTGCTGGGCGCGGGTGGCATGTTTGCATGGTGGGGAGGGGCCCTGTGAGGAGGTGACATGTGAGTCGGGGCTGGGGGTGGGGCCTGGAAGAACTTTCCAGAAGGAATGACCCCTGCAAAGAAGGACAAGGCAGCCAGTGGGGCTGGGGGTGGGTGGAGGCCCAGGGGGACCATGCTGGGGGGTGGGGAGGGGCTCTGTAGTTCAAGGTGGCCCTGGGACCCTCATACAAACTTTGTCTTTTCTCGGAGAGAAACGGGGGGAACGTGCGATACAAACCACACTTCAGAGGCCCACACCAGGAGCTGGGTTGCAAACGGCCTCTTCCTGGGGCTCCCATAGCAAACACCCACCGACGGGGGGCTTCAACACCGGGAATGTGTTCTCTCCTGGTTCTGGAGGCTGGAAGTCTGAAGGCTCTAGGGGAGGCCCCTCCTGCCTCCTAACGCCAGTGGCCCCGGCCGGCCCTGGCGCTCCCGACTGGGGGAGGCCCTCAGTCCCTGCTCCGTTGTCACCTGGGGGACGCTCGTCTCTCCTGGGTCTGCGTCTCCCCCTCTTCCTCTAAGGTCCCCAGCAGGACTGGGTTTGGGGACAATGTGCTCCAGTGTGACCTCATCCTCACTGATTCCACCTGCAGCGACCCCTTTCCTAAGAAGGTCCCACTCTGAGGGTCGGAACACACACGGATGGGGGCGGGGACTCGCCAGCCTCGGACAGGTGAGTTGACAGCTGGACTAGAAAGAAAGTGAGGGCAGAGAGCGGACATGGAGAGGAGAGTAGGGAGAAGGGGCCGAGGCCGAAGGTTCTCGGGCACAGGAAGGAAACCGCAACGTGGCGTCCGGTGGCCACGTGGGACCGCGTGTCCCAGAAGCCGGAGGGACCACATGGCCCACATGCTGCCCGGGGGTGAAGACAGAGCGGACAGAAACCAGCCCCTGCACCCAGCAACGCAGAGGGCGCTGCCCATGGCCAAGGTGGGCTCCCGAGTCCTCACCCCCGTGCGAGCCGAGGGTGACAGCTGGGAAACAGTCAGGGGGACGCAGCCAGGGCTCCAGGCAGGTGGGGTCTGACAGGGGAGCCTGCCCATAGAGGGGGCTCCGGGTCTGGGGTCCTTGGGGTCCCAAGGGTTAGACAGGTGAGTGGGACAGGAGAGGGTCCTGGGCTGGATCTGGGCTCCCTCCCTAGGGGGCCCCGACATCCCAGCTGGGATGTCCAAAGATGAGGGAGATGGAGGACGGGGCCAGGAGGGGCCGCGCTGGACCTAAGGCCAGAACCAAGCTGACAGGTAAACATTTTTAGGTTGCATGTATGTTAAGAGAATAAAAATTAAAAAAAAAAACAAAAATTAAAAAAAACAGGACTGTGCAACACACACAATGAACCCCGATGTAAACTGTAAACTATAGTTGACAGCACAATTATAAAAATGTGCTTTCATCAATTGTAACAAATTTATCACCTTAATGCAAGGTGTTTAAAATAGGGGAGCGTAAGGGAACTCCGTATTTTATGCATGATTTTCCTGTAAAGCTGCAACATCTCTAATACAAACAAAAACAAAAACAGATTGCTGGGCCCCGCTTTTAGTTTTCTTTTCAGTAGGTTTCAGTTGGGACCTGAAAATCTGCATTTCTAACAAGTTTCCAGCTGATTAGAAATAAATAAATAAAGTGGTATACAAAAGTTGCAAATGTTTTTTTCCAGTAGAGATGCAATGATTTCTATCTTACAAAAGAGATAATTCCAATGGCTGTGGTTTTATTGTCCTGCAAGAGATCAACCAATGCTGTGTCTAATTTAGCAATCTGGGGCCTGCATTGTCTTTTGCCCCTCTGACCAGACATAGATAGGGGAGATTTTCGTACTCTCCTTTACCATCTTGCCAGTCCCCTTGTTAACCAGTTAGGGCTCTACTATGTCCCCCAAAAAGGTATGTTGACATCCTGACCCCAGCACCTCAGAGTGACCCCATTTGGAGATGGGCTTTTACGGATGGAACGAGGCACATGAAGAGGAGGTCGGGCTGGCGCGGGGCAGCCCCTCACCCCACGGACTGGGGAACCCAGAAGGGGAGAAGCCCCTGGGGAGCAGGCGGGAAAGAGCCCGGGGAGCTCCTGGCCGTCCCACCCAGGAGCCAGGAGAGAGGCCGGGACAGAGCCTTCCCGCAGGGCTCAGAGGGAGCCAACAGCTGTCTGTTGCTGTAAGCCCCCTCCTCCCTGACTCCAGCTCCTGGTGCTTTGTCACTGCAGCCCGAGGAAACCAAGACAACAGGCTAAATAAGACTGGCCCTGCTCACTCAAAAAGGCACGGCAGCAGTGCCTGGTGGGAAAGCTCTCAGCGGACGCTCGGGTGGCTTGGCCCATGCAGCCAGTTTGATTAAAAACACAGGGTCGGGGTATGCAAAACTGACCTGGTGCAGAAACACTGGGAGGGGCAGGTCCCAGGCCCGTGGGATGGGGTCTAGGGTTCAGGGGGCATCGGTGCAGCTCTATTCAGGCAGCCACCTGCGCCAGGTGGGAAGGGGGCTGAGGGCAGGGAGGGGGTCTGGAGGTCCCCGTGGACTCCTTGCCCACAGCTGCTCCTGTCCAGGACCTGAGCGGGCTGACCCACCAAGGAAAGGGGACAGGGGCCTTCCTGCACTAAGCTTAGAAGCCGGAGCTGGGAAAACAGCCAAACGATTCTGCAGACAGATCCTCGATGTTCTGTGCATTTCCCTGCGTCGCAGAGCCTGGCAACGCAGGCTGAGAGGTTTAGACGCTAGGCCCCTGCCCTTGAGACTCCCTCCCCCTGCCCCAGTGCCATGGTTGTCAGGGAAGAAGCCTGCCCCCTCCAGCCTGTGGGTCTCAGATGTCCACATCTGCAAGGGCCTCGGACCCCTGCCGAGGTCATCAGCCCTGCAATCCACACTTTTCCAAGCCTCAGGGCTTGCATGCCTCCTAGGCCGGGAAACTCACTACCTAATAGGCATTATTGATGTCTCTGGACCATAAGCAGGGCTGGCTGCTGAATAGATGTCCCCCAGGGCCTGGGCCTCCTCCTCTTCATTGCTTCTCGGGACTGCACATCTGTAATCTCTACACGGAGAGAAAGACCAAGGGTAAGAGCAGTTGTGCGTCTGCCGGGCACACCAGGGGAGGCAGTGTGAGTCCTTTCAATGCCCCAAACAGGCACATAGCCAGGAAGCCACAGCTCTGGTTCCTCCCGGGAAAGCTGAGAGAACGGGAAGCTTGCTGTTGCCCCACCCCCCACAGCCAGGCAAGGCTCGCCCCAGGGAGAACGGGCTGTTGGCAGCCCTGCTGATGCTGGGTGTGGGGTTTGACAGGTCTGTGGACGTCCCGGATTTGTAATTTAATGGTGCTGAAACACAGAGCATCTCCAGACTCAGCAGGGAGATAAACTCCTTCCCGGCCTTTCAAATCACTGTGAACTCAATTTGCGAAGTGCTGTCTGGGCTATTTCCCCACAGTGGCAGGTGTCGCTTCCTGGAAGTCGGAGAGCCGCCGTGCCCGGAACCTGGGCCAATGGGGGCATCTCTGGGGGACGGGGTCACTGGGGGGTTCCATGGACGGATGAGGATGGGCTCAAACCTGAAGGCTGGGGGCCCCTCCCCGGAGGCTGGTGCTCCGTATGCTGATCCCAGGGCACCCCTCCCCAGGCCCGTGGGCTCCAGGCTGGCTCCTTGGGCACTTGGCACAATGCATGCAGAATTGCGACACCACGCCATCATTCTACATGGGGAAGGGGTCGCACAGCTCGAGAGAGAACCTGAACGGGGAACAGAAGACCCAATTGGTGCTCCAAAAGCCCTCGCCACGATCCTGACCATCCCCAAGTCCCTGTCCCGTTCCCAGCTGGCTCTCTCCGCAGCAGCCTGGAGCAGAGCTGGCCCTTCGGAGGCCCTCGCTTTCCCCGGAGCGCCTTCCCTGAGCCCTCCGCCGACGTCTCCTCCTTTAGTTGGCCTCTGAAGGCGACGAGTCACTCACAGCTGGTTCCGGGCCCTCTTCTTGTCCCCCTGCTCCCCCACAGTGGCCCACCAAGCCTCAAGGTGCTAAGGAAGCTGGAGGCTGATGACTCCCAAATGATTGTCTTCAACCCAAAGCCCTCTGCTCTGAGCAAGATTAGATGACCCTCCCCGTCCTCCTCCTCGACAGCCTCACCTGACGGTCCTCCAGGGGCCTCGACCGTGAGAGTCCCAAACAGAACTTGGCACTTTCT
Organism: Choloepus didactylus; assembly: GCF_015220235.1. NCBI lineage: Eukaryota > Metazoa > Chordata > Mammalia > Pilosa > Megalonychidae > Choloepus > Choloepus didactylus. The sequence continues at coordinate 4,381,436 of NC_051312.1, forward strand.
GTGCCTCCTGCCCCAGGCTTTGTCCTCCCCATCCACCCAGCACTCAAGTTGGCCACGCAGAGCTGGCCAAACTGCAAAGTCTGAGGGGACGGTGGCCAGGTTCAGGGGTGCCCAGGGCCACCCTCACTTCAGACCAGCTGGCTACGAATTCAGGGGTTCCCACCACCCCCTCAGGTTCACTGATTTGCTAGAACAACTCACAGAACTCAGCAGACTGCTGCACCTGCCATCAAAGTTTTATTAAAGCAAAAGGAACGACCAAACGAAGAGACGCACCGGGCCGGCTCTGGGAGGGGTCCAGACGCAGAGCTTCCGGTCGTCCTCTCCCCACGGAGTCCCCAGTGGTGGTGTCCCTCCTCCCGGCCAGGGCTGTGACAGCTCCCACAGAGGACTGACAACCAGGCTTCTGCTCAATCCATACCCCTCGGTCTCCAGCCTCTCCTGGAGATTGGAACTGACACGGCCTGGCCCAAAGTCCCCATCATAAATCACCCAAGCCCCTCAGCAAACAGAGATCCCATCAGGCAGGGCGCTCCAGAGACCAGGAGACCCCCTGGAGACCACCCCCAGGAGCCTCAGGCGGAAGCCAGCCCTCTGTCTGGGTAAGACAGATCTTTGCTTCTCAGTCACCTTCTTTGACTCTACTTTCTTCCTCCTCGCCCTCCATCAAGCTTCCAAACCAGCCCATCAGCGGATCCACGTCTCTGCTCTCCTCGGCCACCGTCTCTCCTGGATTTTCCAGAGCCCCCCATGAGAGCTTCCAGCCCCCCTTCTGCTCCCCCACAGTCTGTGCTCTACCGACAACTAATGTAACAACCGTAATATATGGACCAACGGTTAGTTCCCCTCTTAGAATCTTCAAGAAGCTCCTTGCCTCTTGGCTAACGGTCTGAGTTCCTCACCACATCAGTCAGGCCCTGCAGGCTGTGGCCCTCCCAGCCTGGCCCCCAACGCGGGTGCTCCTGCCGCTGTGGTGTCCCAGCCGGGCCTCAAACGGGCCTCGTCCTAACCCCGGGGCCTTTGCACAGACAGTTGGGCCTGAAACGCTGTGCTCCCCACTTCCCACGTGCCGGCTCCTTCCCATCACTCAGGCCTCCCTTAGCGGCCCCTCGCCAAGCGCTCTCCCCTGCACGTCAGGCCTCCCAGGTGTGGGTCGTGTCTCTCGCGGTCTCTGTGGGGTGTCACCCACCAGCCTGCAGCTCCATGAGGCAGCACGCAGGGACCCAGTGTGCACTGGAGAGTGAATGAACGGACACGTGAATTAATGAATGATGCAGAGCAGGGACCGCCCAGCTGGGGTCCGGGTCATCACCAGCGTCTGGCCCCGGGCGTGGGTCGAGGCGGACGAGGCCCCAGACAACTCACCTGGGACAGAAGGCGCCTCCCGATGCCAGAGCCTGGAGGGGCTGGAAGGTCCTGGGACCCCAGGGGCCCCGCAGAAGGCGCGAAGGCGGCTGTGGGGATCGCGTCACACCCCACAGACACGGTCAGGCCTCGGCCCCAGACCTGCGAGGGTGCACCCGCTTCATCAATGGGACCTTGAAGACGCCGTTTTGGTTAAGTTGAGGCCAAACTGAATGAGGGTGGACCTCATAGCTGAAGGGCTAGAGCAAATTAGTGGGAAGGAGAAGCCAGAGAGAGAAAGAGAGAGAGGGAGGGGGAGAGAGAGGGAGGGGGAGAGAGGGAGGGAGGGAGGGAGGGGGAAGGAGGGGAGGGAGAGATGGAGGGGGATGGAAAGAGGGAGGGAAGGAGGGAGAGAGGGGGAGGGAGAGATATGCGATGGATGGCGGCTGTCCCCAGAGAAAGCGTGGCCTCCCCGACACCGTGATTTTTACATCTACCATCCCAAACTGTGAACCAACAAATTCCTGTTGGTGAAGCTAACCAGTGCGTGGGGTCCTTCTCGGCATTTCCGGCAAACCAAGACAGTGGCCTCCCCGGACCCTCGGACCCTCGAGGGAGCCCCTGCTGATAACTCTGAAGCTGGACAGCGATGGCTTCTGAAAACCTCGCACAGCCCGAAAATTAAGTGTGCAGATATTTGCGGAGCCCCTGCTGGGTGTCTGGGTTTGGGGTCAGCGCTGTGAGCAAGACAAGGTCCCCACTGTCCTGGGCGCCACTTTCGGGGCATGCAGGGTAATAAATAAACAGAGAAGGGGCACGGACTTTTTAGATTCGGACAGAACCAGGAAAGACCATTGTCGCAGGTTTGAAAACAGACGGCACCCGTCAAGCTGGACATCCCCAGGAAGCCTCCTTTCTCCGTTCTGTCTGCTGCTAAGCTGGTCTTGTCCCAGGCCCGAACCGCCTGGGGGAAAAAAGGAAAAAAAATGCCCACACCAGTTCAGAGTATTATGATGATCTTTAAAGTCCCTCTGGGAAGGAGGGCTCCATCTTCTCTCCTTCCTGCCCCGGTTTCTCTCCCAGAAATGGCACCCAGGCATGTGGGGTGGCCAGGGAGGCCCCGACCTCGCAGAATGGAGGGAGCTGCCCCCCACCCTCACCCGGGCCTGCAGGTGCCCTGGGAGGCACCAGGGGTCCCCGGCTTATGGTGACCCTCCTCCTCCTGGTCGCGGGGGCCGAGGGAGCTGCGGGCTCGGCGAGTGGCTCGGGCGAGACTGGGAGCAGCAGCCCCTGCCACCTCCCCATCCCCAGGTGGCCCGGGGCAGCCAGAGGGGCAGAGCCCAGCACCCCAATGCCCTGGGGGGCCCTTCGACTTGCCTAATGCAGAGACCTCGAGGACCTTCCCTCCGTCCCCCCGTCCTCCTGCCCAGCCGTTCCTCAGTGGCCGGGAGGGGCGGCGACCCCTTCTTCTTAGCCCTGGACGTCACTTAGCTCATCCCGACTCCGGGGTCTGCTCCAGCCCTGGAGGGAGGCTGCTGGTGGGCCGGAAACCCGGCTTGCAAACAGTCCTGTTCCTGCAGTGGGGAGCTGAGCGGGGCACGGGCTTTCTCGTCCCTCTGTCCAGCAGCTCATCTGTCCCTGCAGACGGACACACAGACTGCCCTGTTCAACACGGCAGATGCCAGGCCCACGCGGCTGCCGAGCACCCAAACGTGGCCTCTGCCACTTGTTGACACGACAGGATTTTGAATATATTAGATTGTATAAAATATATGACTAAAATGTTGTTACCTGTTTCCTTTCACTTTTCTCTAACGTGTGGCCTGTGTTATGTTTCTTCTGGTCAGGCTGGACGGGTAAAGGGAAAGGACACAGAGAAGCAAAAGAGAAGGGGAAAAAAACATGTTAATGTATTTCTAAATATTTCCTGCCCTGCGGGGCTGATTCTCACCTGTGGGAGATCAGGATCTGCGAGAGGAAGGGGACAGAGGAGAGGAGAGTCTTCAGCGTCTCAAGCTTCATCCCCCGGTCAGGCCATGGTCTTGAGAAACGGGTCCAAGCCCAGCACCTCCTTCCTGGGCAGAGTGAGGCCTGGGGCTGAGTGCAGGGGTGGGAGGGGCCGCCCGGGGCTCGTGGGCGCAAGGCTATGTCCAGCAAAGGCTCGAGGTGGCATCGGGGACACAGGGACTGGGGGGATAGCGCTGGGGGAGAACAGGTCCTCAGGGGTCAGACCCCAAAATCCTGGGACACAACTTCATCAGCCCAGACCTTGGTTTTCCATGTTAGGGGTGTGCCCGGCAACCCCAGAAAAAGGGGTGTCCCACCAGGGACAGAGGACCCCACCCAAGACCCAAGACCCACCCAAAGGCCCTCCCTCCCCCCATCCCACAGGGCCCAAAAGCCACAGAGCACCCTGCCCTTCCTTCCTGGGGCACCTTCTTGGGGAAAGAAGGGGAATGGGTGGGGGTGCTATGCAGGTGACTAAGCTTTCTTACCCACGAGAGCCCGGAAACTACCTAAAGAGATGGTTTAAATGAGCTGCTGCCGATGAGACTAACGTCTCCTGCCAACCAAGGAGGGAAAGTAAGCTAGAGACAAAGTGAAGAAAATCACCCCTTCCCTGCTCACTGAATTACAGAGGAAATGGTGAATAATGTGTGGTTAAACTGGGGCTCAAAATAAGACGGTGGGGGCACGACATCAGCCAGGGGAGCCGGCCCCCTCACACCTCCCCTCCCTGAGAACTTCTCATCCCCCAAATGCTCCAGGTCCAGAGAGGGGCGACCCCCAACCTGCCAGTCACTTCCCTAGAAGCCGTCCCACCTGCCCGCCTGCTTTCCCTCCCTGTACCCCCCAGGTCGGGCTGGAACGGAAGGTGCCTTGTGGCTGCAGCCCGTGGACCAGTGTGGCTCTCCCCACCTCATGGCCGGACTCTTGTCCTGTCCAGTCTCTTTCCTCTCACACCTCTGAGCCCTCATCGAGGTCTTTCTCTGCAGAAGGCACACTCGGCACTGGGTTTAACCCCTGTCACCCCAGCCGCACACACCCCATTGCCCACCGGGCCTGGCACACGTCCGGGTACACACTGACCCCTGGCAAACGTGGGCTTCACCAGCCAAGGGCCCTCTTAGGGGTGGAATCATGTCCCCTAAAAGGCATGTCCCTGTTCAAACCTCCAGTACCTCAGATCTTATTAGGAATAGGGTCACTGCAGGTGGAATTAGTTAAGAGGAGCTCATCCTGGAGTAGGTGGCCCCTAATCCAACAGGACTGGCGTCCTTAGGGGAAGAGAAGAGACAAAGATGCAAGAGAAGAGAGCCGTGTGTCGATGGAGAGATGGAAGGGCTGCCTCTGAAAGCCAGGGGACACCAGGATGGTCCACAGCCAGCAGGACCCCACAGTGGCCAGAGAGGATTCAGAGAGCACCCAGCCTTGCCGACAACTGACCTCAGACCTCTGGCCTCCTGGACTGTCAGAGAATAAACGTCCGTTGCTTTAAGCACTTTGCTACGGCAGGAGAGCTGGGCGTGCACACGGACAGACGGACGCACAGGCGGTGTGAAGGCGCAGCCTCAGACCCCAGCCATCAATCAGTGGTGCTGGTGTTTACTTCCCGTCCGCCCGGCGCAGGCCGGCTCATCACATCAGGCACAGCTTGTCTGCAACAGCTTCTGCAGATCCCTCCCTGCGGGGCCATCACGGGCTCGGGGAGATCGATCCACTGCTCCAGCACAGCCGCCTGTCCTCCCACTGACGCCGCAGCCTCTGGCCCCCCACCAGCCCCTGCTGCCTCGGGGCTCCCTCCTCCCCACGTGGGGCTGCAGTCAGGGCCCCAGCCGGGAGGAAAAGCCTGGAGCCTGGGCGTCCTGTCCCAGCCAGCAGCCCTGGCCTTGGCCCTCGCCTGGGGTCACTGCTGGGCAGATACGGCCTGGGCCTGTGCCTTCCCAGAACTGGCTCCCCAGATCCCCAGCCCTCCCCTCCCTGGGCCTGGACTCTGGCTCTCCACTTCTGTTTGGCCCCAAGATCCGTCTCCCTCTTACAGCCCACGTGGACACATGAGGCCAGAGCCCAGGAGCCAGCTGGGGCCCATGACTCCCCAGAAACCACGGTCCTGTGACCAGCAGAAGAATAGACAGACATTGGACAATGAAAGCAACAGCAAAACCCCACAGGCGTGTGTTCACACCATGTGAGGCAGGACGAGTGGCAGAGATGCTTGCATTCGTCCCTCACCTCCCCAAGCCCGGGCAGGAGTCAGATTGTGCTCAGTGTCAACAGGGAGCTGTTTTTCAGGAAATGAGATGAAGCACAGTGTACAGAGGGGAGAGGACCACAGCTCCCCAGATTGGAAAGAAGTTGGGGGTCAGGGCATGGCTGGCTGGGGTGCTCAGTGTGGTCAGATCCTTGATTCTGGGTCTCCCCAAGGCAGAGAGGATTCCCAGGCCCTGCCCGGGAGCACCCCAGGAACAGCAGTGGGGAGCCTGGCACCCCCATCCCAAGCCCCCAGGGCCAGGAAGGCTGTGGGGATGGCAGAGGGGAAGGCGGCAGAGGAGCCAGCAGCCCCTGGGGTTGCACGGCCTGCAGCCCCTCAGAAGGGAAGTCAGGCTCCAATCTGGGTTGATTTAAAGTAAATAAAGAAGTGTGATTTCCTTCATGCTCCAGCTTCTGGGCTGAGAGTCAGAGCTCCAGGAAATGGACGGTGCTGGGGATCGAATCACGACCACTGCGATAGACCTGCTCACGCCCCAGCCCCTGTCCTGTGGGTGCGGAGCCATCTGTGAACAGGACCTTTGACGATGGTTTCAGTTACATGAGGCCAAACCGAACGAGGGTGGCCCAGTCCAGGGGGGCTGCAGGAAATGGGGTGCGGTCAGTCAGGAGAAACGCCAGGAGGAGACAGGAAAGGACAGATCTCCATGGGACAGAGGTCGAGAGCAGGACACCAGCAGAGAGCTGCTGCTTCAGAGCTCGAAGGGCCTGGGTGCTGGGCTCCCAGCCTCCAACCCAGGGGAAAATAATTCCCATTGTTGAGCCAACCCGTGCGTGGCCTGTCTCTCAGCCGCCCTGGCAGACGGAGGCCGAGGCAGAGCTCAGCCTGCTCCAGTGGTGTCTGACAGAAGCAGACCTGGCCACTGGAGTAAGGAGCCCTTTAAACTGCCTGATTCCCAGGACCTGGCGGCTTTGGTTGGTTCTGCCATCAGGAGACACCGTGTTGGGGAGCCCACAGCAGACATGTCCCCCTTGGGTGGGATCCAGGCCTCCGGGCCCTGGGCGTCTGAGGGGCCCACCTGGGTAGTGGCTTTGGTACCTGCCAACAACCCGTGGCGTTCTCTGCCTCAGTTGTCCCGTGGTGATCTCCCCTCTCCTGTCCGTGTACATCTAACTCTCCCCTTCTTGTAACGACAACAGTTGCAGTGGATGAGGCCCCTACTCCAGAATGAGCTCATTTTAACTTAACCAAGTCCTCTGCAATGATCCTATTTCCAGATAAGTCATGTCCTGGGATGTGGGGGTTGAGACTTCAACACATCTGCTTGGGAGGCGTGGTTCAGCCCATGGCACCACCAAGGGGGGCTTGGGAGAACTCTGATAACAGCCCCACAGGCTTGCCCTTATGATGGTGAAGGTCATGTAACAGGTGATGTTGGCCCGTTGACTGGTCAAGCAAGCACTGATTGTTAACGTGAGGCTGATTCGTGGATTTAAATCGATGGCTGATGACATCTACAGTCAACCGAGGAGACAGCCTTCAACCACGAGAGACGTCTCATCCAATGAGTTGAAGGCCTTAAAGGGAGAACTGAGGACTTCAGAGTCAGAGGGAGAATTTCCGTCTCTACTTCAACTGGCTCATCCTGGGGAGTTTGTCGTCGGAGGTCCCAGCCTGCAATGTGCCCTACGGAATTCCAACTTGTCCATCCCTGCAGTCATGCAGTCAGTGAGCCAGTTCCTATAATACATCTCATAATATTGGCATGATACCTATATCCTGTAGGTTCTGTTGCCCTGGAGAACCCTGACTAATGCACCCCTGGAAGAGGCTCCCCTCATGCCTATAACCCTCACAGCCGATCTTCCCAGCTTCCCCCGTGTCCCTCAGAGTGAGAGCTGGGCAGGCTGAACAAAAGGGCTCATTACAGCCAGAAGCAAACACATCCTTCCAATCGAGCAGTCCAGGGTTTAATTCCACATCAGTCACCAACATCAGACTTGCTCAATCAGGGTGTCTTGGCTTAAATTACAAACAACAAAAAGCTTAATAACCCCGAGGGCACCACATTTCTTCCAGCTCAGTCCCCGTGATGTGTTGGAATACCGGCCGTGTAATTTCTTCCAGAGCTGCTGTTCTTTGCTACAGCAGTCGATACACACATGAGAAGGGGGAGAAATTACCTTCCCGAGGGCACTGGGGCCAAAGTCACACCAGAAATTGCCCACGCAAAGAACCAAAAGGTGGCCCACCTCACCCAGCTGGTGGCCCCACTGTGGCTAAAGGGAGAGCTGCCGTGCCCTTTGCTCCCCAGGGATGTGACTGGCCCTCATCCAACATTAGCTCTGTTTCTTGTGAGGACCCAGAGCTGGGCATCAGCTTATGAATCACTTACGAAGAGTGCTTAGCACAGAGCCTGGTTCAAAAAGCATGTCCCATAACCAGGAAACAGAATAATCTCTGCTTGGAAGATGGGGAAACTGAGGCACAGGGGCTGAGTGACTTTCCCAAGGTCAAGTGTAAAAAGGTGGAGTCCAACTTCAAACCCCACTCTCCTGCTTCCCTGCACTTCCCAGCCTTCCACAGGGGCAAGATCCCCTCCACCCAGCAGCTGGCCTGTGATAAGCATGCAAGAGCCTCTGTGTACTGCCTGCCTGATGGGCTTTTGCATAATTATCTCATTCATCCCTGTAAGCAGGGGATTCCTACACTCACTTTCCAGAAGAGGACCTCACTGCTAAGACAAGCCAGGGGGTGTGCTGCAGTCAGGGTGCCTCGGAGTCAGAGAAAGGGGGTTACAATCCAGGGAGGCCATATGAGTTTGCCACATTTAGACATATTGAGTCTGACATTTCCAAAGCACCCCAAGCTTCTCAAATCTTGGCCTCTGCCGTTATATTCCCAGCATGATCATTCGCAAAAATGGGTTCAAGGATACCTGATGATTTCCTGATTGTTCTTGCTTAATTTGCTTTTTGATCAACTTCTTATAGAACAACAGAGGGAGAAACTGGTGAAACAACAGCAAGAAAAAGCATGGATGGCCCCTGCCCCTGGACACAGGGAGCCAAGGTGGGGGGAGGGGGCAGATATCAGTGCTCATGGTTGGCTTGTACTAAGCACCCAATATTCTTAAAATTAGCATTATTAAAATTAGCATTAATTGAGTACTTATTAACATTGATTGCACACTGATTACCTGGTTAGACAGAGCCCAGGTTCAGGGAATCCTCCTGTAGTGACAATTTCAGGACCGACCAAGCAGCTGCAGATGTGACAATGTCAGATGGCTAAAGGCCAACTGGTTTCCTCACTTCGCAGGTGGAGTTTTGTGACAAGATGAGATACAAGGGGGAGACGAGGGCTCCGAGGCACCGCTGGCTTCCTCCACATCCCAAGGCCACTAGAGAATTAAGCACGAGTTCCATTTCCTCCCCTCCCACTGGGTAAGAGCCCAGAGCTCTGGGTCAAAGCCCACCACCACCACCACTTACTGAGTGACCCTGAAAAAGTTGCTCAGATCACTTACATTTGTGCTTTGGTTTCCGCATCAGTGAAAAGTGGATAGTGATCATACCAACTTCCTAGGATTGCAATGAGGAGGAAATGACACGAGGGAAGTGCCTGGGACAGTTAGCACTTTATGGACACTTGCCATGCATCCATGATTCCCTTTGAAGTTGTTGGAGCCAAATTATCAGCAACTACCTCCTTATCCTTAAAGCATAAGAGTCTGGACTTTTCATTGGGATATTTGGCCAAGAATGTTCCAAAATGAATGACAGATGCCAAGCACAGATCCAGGAAACGCAGAGAACACCAAGCAGGAGAAACACAAAACACGTGCAAAAATACACACAAACAAACAAATGCACTACTTAAGAATATCATACTCAAATCGGAGAAAACTAAAAAAAATTGAGAAAGAAGCCTGAGGGAGAAGAATGATCTATCTGTAGTGGAAACAACATAAGAATTACATTAGACTCCTCATCAGAAACCATGCAATCAAGAGTGGAGTAAAATATCTAAAACTGAAAGAAAAATCTACCAGAACAGAATTCAATATCTGGCAAAATTGTTTTTCAATAGTGAAAGAGAAATAAGGACTTTCTCAAGCAAAAAAGAAAGAAAAACCAAAGGAATTCACTGTCAGCAGCCCTGCCTGGCAGAAATGTTCCAAGGAATTCTTCAAGGAGGAAGAAAATGATACAGGTCAGAAACTTGGGTCTACATGAAAAGGAACAGCATCAGAGAAGGGAGAAATGATGGTAAAATATTTTTTTCTTATTCTTAATTGATGGAAAAGGTAATTGTGTATTTAAAGCAATAACGCCAATGTATCTTGTGATTCCTGCCTATGAATAAGTGAAATAAATAGCAGGCGTGTCTAAAGGTTGGGAAGGAGGAACTGGGAATACCCAGTTTTAAGGAACCTGCCCCACACATGGTGATATAGTGCATTTGGAGGTGGACTTAGATTAGTTAATGTATTCTGGACAATACTAACACCTGTATAAAAGAAGCATAAGTGATATGCTAAGAGGGAAATAAAATGGAATCATTTTTGGGTATTGGGACTTGCCAGCAGAACACAGAGGTGATGACTACATCAGTAGATCATGATAAGGCATGAGAATAACCGAGCCTTACAAAGACCAGAACTCCGTGGAATACTTACATTATGGGCAGGGAAGAGTCAGAAAAGGGAGTACTGATATGGAAATTAAGATAAAAGTTTTAAGGAGTTCATCAAAGGAAAAAACACTAAAAATGTGAATTTCCAAAAAATGGAATCAGGTAAAATGTTCAATTAAAAGCAGAAAAGGCAAAAAGAAGGAAGGAAGGAAGGAAGAAAGGAAGGAAGGAAGGAAGGAAGGAAGGAAGGAAGGAAGGAAGGAAGGAAGAAAGGAGAAACGGAGGGGGGATCAATGCAACAAATAGAAAACAGATACAAACATGGTAGATACTAAAACAAATGTGAATAGTCTAAATAGACCAATTAAAAGAAAGAGAATGTCAAAGTGGATAAAAAACAAGACCCAACTACATGTTGTCTATAAGAAACCCACACTAAATATAAACTCAGATAGGATACAAGCAGAGGGATGGAGAAAGATACATAGGCTGACACTTATCAAAAGACAACTGGAATAGCTATATTAATTTCAGACAAAGCAGACTTCACAACAAGAGGGGAATTATAAAATGATGAAGGCTCAATTCTTCAAGAAAACCTAACAATTCTAAAGGTGTATACACCTAACAAAAGAACATCAGATATTAAAGCAAAAGGTAATGGGACTAGAGAGGCTCTAAGATGGTGGCATACAGAAAAGTAGAAGCTAGTTAGTCCCCCTGAACAGCTAATAAACAACTAGGAACAACTAGTAAATAATCTGGAAAAACTGGAGGGGGCAGCAAACATGACTGTCCACTCATCATACACCAACCTGAATTGGTAGAAATGTCTGAGAGCCAGCATAAAATCTGTAAGTAAAAACTGCAGAACTGAGCAAGGAGCCCCCTCCCCCCATGGCCAGAACTGCAAAGCCTTGTGGTGCTAGAGAGCAGCTCTCTCTAAGCAAGTGAATATAGCTCAGCTGAGCTCCAACTGGGGTTTTAATTAACACACTTGGACCGCTCAATACAAGCTTTGAATCCCCAACAAGCAGACAGAGGCTTTGGGTGATGAATGACCTTGTAGAGCTGGAGGGTGGCCACGGACTGGCCCTGAAGGGGACTTTCTGTCCCTGTTTCAGCTCAGTGGAGAAAGCCTCAGCAATTTTCAGTTCCCAGTGCTCTGACTCAGACAAGGGTGGAGATAGCAGAGTCAGAGACTATTCAAATGCTAATGACCTCTCCCTAGGGGGTCTACCTTCCCTAAGAGGACAGAGGTGGGGCCCAGCTCTACGACCTACCTTCCATTCAGAACCAGACCCCAGAGCCTGGGGGACACCAGCCACGGGCCACACTTCCTTACACCAGTCTGGAGCTACAGGCTGAGAGGTGCCACCTGCTGGGCAGAAAAGCACAGTGACTTGAGGCATCACAGGGTGTGCCAATCTTCTAAGACACAGACTCAGGGAAAGCAGATACTGAATAGTTCTTCCTTCTGGGACCAGAGCCTGTTTTTGGTCTGGGAAAACCTGATTGGGATAACCAAGGAAACCATGCCTAGACAACAGAAAACTACAACCTACACTAAGAAAAATGAAGTTATGCCCCAGTCAAAGGAACAAACTTACACTTCAACTGAGATACAGGAATTTAAGCCATGAATACTAAATCAATTCAAAAATTTTAGGGAAGATATGGCAAAAGAGATGAACCATATAATGAAAACACTGGGCGTACATAAGGTAGAAATTGAAGGTTCAAAAAACCAACTGGAAGAATCTATGGAAATGAAAGGCACAACACAAGATGAAAGACACAAGGGAAACATACAACAGCAGATCTCAAGAGGCAGAAAAAATCACTCAGAGACTGGAAAACAAGGCACCTGAAAGCCTACACACAAAAGAACAGATAGAGAAAAGAATGTAAAAATACGAGCAACGTCTCCAGGAACTCAAGGACAAAACAAAAAGTAGTAATGTATGTGTCATTCATGTCCCAGAAGGAGAAGAGAAGGGAAAAGGGGCAGAAGCAATAATAGAGAAAATAATCAATGAAAATTTCCCATCTCTTATGAAAGACATAAAATTACAGATCCAAGATGCACAGCGTACCCCAAACAGAATAGATCCAAATAGGCCTACACCAAGACACTTAATAATCAGATTATCAAACATTAAAGATAAAGAGAGAATCCTGAAAGCAGCAAGAGAAAAGCGATCCGTCACATACAAAGGAAGCTTGATAAGACTATGTGCAGATTTCTCAATAGAAACCATGGAGGCAAGAAGGAAGTGGTGTGATATATTTAAGATACTGAAAGAGAATAACCACCAACCAAGAATCCTATACCCGGAAAAACTGTCCTTCAAATATGAGGGAGAGTTTAAAATATTCTCTGACAAACAGACAATGACAGAGTTTGTGAACAAGATACGTGCTCTACAGGAAACACTAAAAGAAGCACTGCAGACAGAAAGGAAGAGACAGGAATGAGAGGTTTGGAAAACAATTTTGGGTGATAGTAGCACAGCAATGTAAGTACACTGAACAAAGATGACTGTGAGTGTGGTTGAAAGAGAAAGTTTAGGAGCATGTGGGACACCAGAAGGAAAGAGGAAAGATAAAGACTGGGACTGTATAAACTCAGGGAAACCTAGGGTGCTCAACAATTGTAATAAAAGGTACAAATATGTTTTTACATGAGGGAGAACAAATGAATGTCAACCTTACAAGGTGTTAAAAATAGGGTGGGATTGTGGGGAAATACAATCAATGCAAACTAGAGACTATAATTAACAGAGACATTGTATTATGCTTCCTTTAATATAACAAAGGCAATACACAAAAGCTAAATGCATATGGGGTGGGGGAGATAGGGGAAGGGTAGGGGACTCCTGGCATTGGTGATGTTGTCTGACTCTATTCTACTTTAGTTTAATGCTGTCTTTCCTTTTGTTGCTTTCTAGCTGTCATGGGTTTTTTTCTCTCTCTCTCTTTTTTCTTTTTCTTTTGTCTCTCTGCCTTCTTTGACTCTTCCTCCTTTTTTGTGGAAGAAATGGAGATGTCCTTATATAGATAGTGGCAATGGCTGAATACATATATACGTGACTATACAGGGAACCAAGGTTTGTTTACTTAGGACAAAATGTATGGTGTGTGAACAAAACCATCCTAAAAAATGGGTTTATGAAGAAATCTTGAGGGCACTATTTTGAGTGAAAAGATGGACACATAAAGACAAATATTGCATGATCTCACTGATATGAACTAATTGTAATATGTAAACTCATAGACATGAAATATAAGTTACCAGGATATAGAATGAGGCTAAAGAATGGGGAGCAGTTGCTTATTATGACAAGAATGTTCAACTAGAGTGAAACTTAAATGTTTGGAAATGGACAGAGGTGTTGGTAGCATGTTGTGAGAATAACTAACAGTGCTGAAAGGTGTGTGAAGGTGGTGGAAAGGGTAAGCTCAGGGTCACGTATGTCACCAGAAGGAAAGTTGGAGGTTAAAAGATGGGAATGTATAAAACAATGAATCTTGTGGTGGACAATGTCCATGATTAACTGTATAAATATTAGAAGTCTCTCTCACAAACTAGAACAAATATTCGACACTATAACTAGAAGTTAATAATAGAGAGGCATATAGGAGAATATGTATATACCTATTGCAAACTATATACTATAGTTAGTAGTATTTTAACATTCTTTCATCAACAGTAACAAGTGTACTATACCAAAACCATGAATCAATAATGGAGGAGGGGTGGTTAGGGGTATGGGAGGATTTGAGTTTCCTTTTTTTTTTTTTTTTGCCTTTATTTCTTTTCTGGAGCAGTGAAAATGTTCTAAAAATTGAGAAAAAATTAATTGTGGTGATGGATGCATAGCTGTATGATGGTACCATGGGCAACTAATTGTACACTTTAGATCTTTGGATAGTTGTATGGTATGTGAACTGTGTGTGTGTGTGTGTGTGTGTGTGTGTGTGTGTGTGTGTGTGTGTGATGGGACTAAAAGGAGAAAGAGACACATTTACGATTAAAATTGAAAATGTCCACACCCTTCCATCAGTAACAGACAAACCAAGCAAGCAGAAAATCAGTAAGGCTATGGATGGCCTGAATAGCTGCTTGATCTGATTGGTGTTTATAGAAGCCCCCATCCGACAGCAACAGAAGTGCACATTCTTCCCAAGCTCATGCAGAACAGTCACCAAGAGAGACCACATTTGGGCCATAAAACATACATTAATGTGTTTAAAATAATATAAAACATATAAGGTATGTTCTGAGACCACAGTGGAATTAATCTAGAAATCAGTAACTGAAAGAGAACTGGAAAATCTCCAAATATTTGGAAGTTACACAATACACTTCTAAACAATCCATGGGTCAGTGAACTCTCAAGGACATTTATAAAATATTTTTAACTAAATGAAAATGGAAACACAATTTATCAAATGTGTGGGATGAAGCGAAAGCAGTGTTCAGAGGGAAATTTATAGAATTAAATGCACATATTAGAAAAGAGGAAAGATCTAAAACCAATAACCTAGGATTCTACCTTAGGAAATGAGAGAAAGAAGAGCAAAATAAGCAAAGTAAACAGAAGATGGGGAATAACAAAAATTAGAGCAGAAATCAATAAAACAAAACAGGAAAATAACAGAGAAAATCAATGAAATAAAAGTCTAGTTCTTTGAAAAGATCAGTGAAATGGATAAACCTCTAGCAAGGCTAACCAAGAGGAAAAAAAGAAGACAGAAATTACCAATATCAGAAATGAAACGAAGGCTTATCACTGCTGCTCCAACAGTCGTTAAAAGGATAAGGAAAAACTATGAATAATTCTATGCCTGCAGATTTTATAACTTAGATGAAAGACACAAACTGCTAATACTCACACAAGGAGAAAGAGATAAACTGAACAGACCCATATCTATTAAATAAATTGAATTAATAATTGAACACCTTTCAAAAAAGAAAGTACCCAGCTCAGATGGTTCTACCAGCAAATTCCACCACATACATAAGGAAGAAATAATATCTCTTCCAGAAAATAGAAGCAGAAGAAACACTTCTTTACTTGTTCTATGAGGCTAGGATTACACTAATATCCAAACTAGAAAAAGACATTACTAGGAAAGGAATCCAGAAACCAATATCTCTAATAAACATAGAAGCAAAAATCCAAATTAATTCTGTCTTTATTTTGCAGATGTCATGAGTGTCTACACAGAAAACCCCAAAGAATTTACAAAAACTCCTGGAACTACCAAGCGAGTGTAGCAAAGTCACAGGAAACAACATCAATATACGTAAGTCAATTGATTTCCTATATACCAACAAAGAACAACAGGAATTTGAAATTTAAAAAACAATACCATTTACAATAGCACCCAGACTTATGGATTTATGGATTTATGTAAAGGCTCTATATGCAGAAAACTACAAAACTTTGATGAAAGCAATTAACTATCTGAATAAATAGGAAGATATTTTGTCTTTGTAGACTGAAAGGCTTTGTATGGTTGAGATATCAATTCTTCCCAGCTCGATCTATAGATTCGATACAATCCCAATCAAAATCCCAGCAAACGATTTTGTAGATATTGGCAAACTAATTCTAAAGTGTATACAGAAAAGCAAAGAACCTAGAGCAACCAGAAGAATATATATAGTTGGAGGACTCACACCATCCAAGTTCCAGACATACTAAAAGCTACAGTAAAAAAGGCAGTACAGTATTGCCAAAAGAAAATAGAGATATAGATCGATGTAACCAAATAGAGAGCCCAGAAAGAGACCCACAAAAATATAGTTAACTGATTTTTGACAATGGCACAAAGGCAACTCAATGGAGAAAGGATAGTCTTCTCAACAAATGGACTGGAAAAATTATATGTCCATAAGCGCAAACACAGAGAAAGAATCTAGATACAGTCTTTACAAAAAAAAATTAATTCAAACTGAATCACAGAGCTAAATGTGAAGTCAAAACTATAAAACTCCTAGAAGAAAAATAGGATAAAATCTACATGACCTTGGGTTTGGAGATGAGTTTTTAGATACAACACCAAAAGCACAATCCATGAAAAAAAAATAGGGTCCTTGAATTTTATTAAAATTAAAAAAAAAATTTTCTCTGCCAAAGAATGAAAAAACAAGCCAGAGACCGGTAGAAAACATTTGCAAAACACATATCTGATAAAAGACTCACATCCAAAATATACAAAGACTACTTAAAACATAAGAATAAGAAAAAAAAAAAAAAAGACAAACCAATTCTATCTGAGCAGACATTTCAGCAAAGAAGATACACAGATGGAAAATAAGCTTATAGAAAGATGTGCAAAAACTTTGTCACTAAGAAAATGCAAATTAAAACCACAAGGAGATACCACTACTCACCTACTATGATGGCTAAAATCCAAAAAGTTGACACTACCATTTGCCGGCAAGAATACAGAGCATCAGGAACCCTTGCTCTGTGTTAGTGGGGATGCAAAATGGTCCAGTCACTGAGGAAGACAGTTTGGCAGTTAAACATCATTTCTCTCTATGATTTACTGATCATGCTCCTAGGTATTTGCCCAAATGATTTGAAAACTGATGTCCATGCAAAACCCTGCCTGCAAATGTTTATAGCAGCTTTATTCATAAAAGCCAAAACCTGGAAGCAACCAAGACACCCTTCAACAGTCAAACGGATAACCAAACTGTGCTCCATCCGTACAATGGCATGAGCTCTCCAGCCAGGCAAACATGAAAGAATCCTAAACACTTATTGCTAAGGGAAAGAAGCCTGTCTGCAAGGGCTGAATAATGTAGGATTCCATTTCTATGACATTCTGGAAAAGGCAAAACTACGAAAATGGTAAATAGATCAGTGGTTGCCAGGAGTTGGAGAGAAGGGATGATAGCGGAGGTGAAATACAGGGTGTTTTTTGTGGCAGTGGAAGTCTTCTGTAAGTGCAGGCATGGCTGCCAAACTTGGGGGCGCCCCCTCCCAAGGCCCCAGGTGCCCTCTCGCCCAGGAGGCTGCACAGTTGACAGGGAAGATGGGCAGGGGGTGTGGGCAAATCTGCCTCATTGTTCGGCAGGGGAAATGGTGCAAATCCCTGACCTTCCTCCCAGAAGACAAGTGCCAAGTGGCATCTCCAAAGTCAAGCAGGATATGGGGGGCTAAGGAACAGGTTTTTTAATAAAAGTGGTATTTTTACAGATATGGTGAAAGGTTTTCTGAGTATAACAGTCATACCCACTCACCATAAAAAAAATGAAGGAAAATAAAGAAAAATTTGAAGAAGAAAATAACCCATCACATAATAATGCAGTGGAATTTTTTTAAGAAATCGTCCAGTCGTGCACGATTCTATCTCCTCTTTTTAACAAACCATGGGGAGAATGACTGGGGCACAGATCCACTGGATTCCAGGACTGGCGGAGGGGAGGGCCGTGAGCATGTCTAGCCGTGCGTGGCTCAAGTCCAACGTCAGTGTGAATGGCCTGCTCAGTGGCCTTCTGCCTGTCTGGGGCGATGGTTGGGTAGAGGCCAGTTCCCATGACGACCGTGTGGTTATTTACACCCAAGAGAATGGTTTGCAGCCAGAGGCATCATCTCAAAATGCAAACTGAGAGCAAGCTAATGGAGGGGCACCCAGGCAGCCTGAGGGTAGAAGGGACCCCAGACCCCAGACACTCAGGGGGTCTCAGCTTTCTCTGCATCCCTTTCATGCCCCACTGAGGAGAGGGAGGAGATCATAAATCCCAAAGGCTGGCAGGAGGGTGACCAGGCATCCAGAAGGCTGGGCACGGCAACTCTGGAGCGGAGAGTGTCCATCTGGGCGGAGGGTCCCGGGCAGGAGGGTGGCACCTCGTTGCCCAGGCTACAGCCACCCAGTGAGCCCCTTCCTTGTGCCAGCACTGCCCTGGGTACAGGATATACTAGGGTGACACACACACCCTATTCTGGAAAATAAATATAAAAACGAAATGCATAATGCTATTTGTCAAGTGCCCTTCTTTGTGGCAGCCATTTGCACACCAAGGACCTGATGTCATTGCAATAACCCACCGAAGATTCCCACCCCCGCGAGGGAAATCCAGGCTCAGGAGGTTCCCATCGTGGGTGAAGGCAGATCTGGCCTTACGTTTCCAGAACTTCAGGGGCCTCCCCGGATCCTGCAGCAGGGGCTCTCGCCAGGGCGGGGAGGGGCTGGCACTGCCCCCTGGGGAACTGTGGCAACGTCTGCAGTCATTTCTGGTTGTCACAACTTGGGGGCACTGATGGCATCTAATGAAGAAAGGCCCAACAGCCTGTCACACGCAGCTCAGAATCATCCATGCCCAGGTGGGGAACCTGCTCTGCCGTCTCACCACTGCTCGGCAGCTGCCCCTACGGGCCTGAGGGCTGACGCCAGCTTTAGGTAAAAAAGTGGGCAGCCTTTCTAAAGTGGGCAGCAAGCCTTGGGAAACTGTGCAGGTGGCAGCCAGAAAGACTCAGAGCAGCCCTCTCTGACTAGACCTGGCTCTGGAAAGCCAGCACGACGGGGTGCCCACACCCTCATTCCGTGGATGCAGAGATTGAGGCCTGGGGACCAGATCAGACCCTGAGATCCTTCATGTTGCAAGATGCACAAAACGCACCGTGAACTGCTTCAGACACACTGGATCCGGGTGGGAAGCGGGGCGCAGGGGGCTGGGGGCTGTCACCCGGAGCTTTGGTGGTTCCTCTGGGATTCCCGCAGCTCTGCCCTGCTCTGCTTCCCGGCTTTGTCCTTGAGCGATGCCCTCCCTCCCTGGGCACAGGGTTTCTGTGCTTTTACTTATATCCAGGATACAGGACCCGCCTCTCAGGCGCGTGACCCGTGCAGTCTTGGCACTCTGCTGTCGGGGCTTGGAATCCTTCATTTCTCTTTGCCCTCATGTTCTGTGAGTGGAGTTGGATGGCACAGCGGGCGTGCCCGTGAGCAGAAGAGATGGGTGCCATATGTTGTCCCCTCTCCTTGCTGTCCCTTTCTCAGATAGTGTTTGTGATGCCCCTGTGAGCACAGGGTTCCAGGGGACCCACAGGGCCTCGGAAGGAAGCAGGACTCAAAGTGAGCACGAGGTCAGCGTGTTACACCTAAAACTGAGGAAGCAGGGAGCAGACACCCCAGGAGGCTGCACCTTCTGTTAGAACCAGAATTTGCTTCTCTCACAGAAAAAAGGTGATGTCCTGAAAGCACAAACCACCAAGGCACCTGTCCTACCCCTTCTCACTTGTGCCACTTCTCTGAATTTTTTAAGTTAAAAATTACAGCATAGAAGGAAAGGGGAAGAAAGGGCAAACCATAGTTCCTTTCTCTTAGCTCCCTCCCTTATTCATCAGTAAGCTGAAGGTAGAGAGCGGTGGGAAAGTGTGTGTCTAAAAGAAGTGGAGTGAAAGCAGTTGAGTTTGTTGTATGCAGCATTTTTCCCTGTTCTGGAAAGAACAGAGCTCATACACGTGTGTGAGCTACAAAATACAAATTGTGTAATTTTATTGAATCCACACGCAAGTTAAATTTGCCTTTAAAACTGGCATTGCGTGATATAAAGATGAACAGCAATCTCCACACTAAGAATTTAAATTTTTAATTCTTCTTTACTTAGAACAGCATTAAATATCAAATGGAAAACACCATGATAAGTCGAGAGAGACTACAGAAGAAATGAAAAAGCCATATCTATTTGAACTTTAGTGGCACTTTTTTCCTTCTTTTTGAACAATGGGCTCTGCATTTTCACTTTGTACTGGTCAAAATTACTAACCAATAACAAGGCCAATTACATAGCCAGCCCTGCTAGAGCTCAAAGGTGCTTTCTCATGGATAAGTAGAAAAATGGGGACCAAAAACTAAATGAAAAATAGAGTGGGGGGGAGTGTTTGGCGTGTTGTTCTTTACTTTCAGTTTTTATTCTTATTTCCACTTTTTCTGGTTCAAGGAAAATGTTCAAAAAATAGATTGGGGTGATGAATGCACAACTATATGATGGTACTGTGAACAGTTGATTGTACACTTCGGATGATTGTATGACATGTGAATATATGTCAATAAAATTGAATTTAAAAAAAAAAGGCTTTCTCCCCAAACATAGAATAAATGCCTAAGTCCAGTCTGATTGGGTCACCCCTAACCAATGGCTGCAGGAGAAAGGGGATGCTTGTGTGCTGATTGGCTTAGGTGTGAGTCACATGCCCTTCACAGGCCCAATCACGGTGCAACTCCCCATCAGGGCCATCCAATGGGGGAGAGAGGAAGGGGGAACCCCCCACTGCAGGTTTCCCCATGAGTGAGTGAGTCCCAAGGAAAATCTGGTTGTAGTTAGAAAGAAGGCAGATGAGAATGGATGTTGGGTAGACAGCCAACGAATGTCCACTGGGCACCCCCTCCTAAGACATTTGTGCTGCCTTTGGGAATCAATCGCGATGTAAATTAACTGGAGATATAGTTATTTGCTTACTCTTCATCTCTCCAGAGAGACTTTAAGCTCAGCAAGGCAGGATGCGCTTATCTTGCTCAGTGGTGAGGCCTTAGGGGTGAGCAGAAAGCATCAGTCTCTACTTACGGATCACAGAATGAACAAGAGAAGTAAAGACGCGTTGAAGGTCCCCCAGAGGACTGAAACCAGGTCTTTGGGTGAGCAGCCCAGCGTGTTTTCTTTTTGCCCACCCTTCCCACAAGGTCGCGGTTCAGGAACGACACTAAGGCACTGGGCGTCAGAAGGGGAGTGGCACTGGAACCCACCCCAACTCTCCACTTGGCCTTCAGTGTTTACTGAGAATTGTTCTTTTGGCAGAGGCATAGGTCTTTACTCAACCATGCTTTTCCTTTCTAGATGGTTCTTTTTCCACCAGTAGTCTTATTCTCATTCCCAAACAGCTGTAGCAGTTTTCCACTGTGGTGGTGTCAGTGTATCTGCCTTGGGGATGGGGGTGGTGTGGGAATGGGGTGTACCCAGAGGTGGATCATCACTTCCCCTGACAGATGCTTTGAGCCCTGTTACAACTGACTTTATGGCAGAAAGCTACCCCAGGGCTGCTGTTGAAGAAAGGCCAATATATTGGATAAGCACCGAATAATTAAACACTGGAATAATGCTGCTTCAGAAATTAGTCAATAATGATCAAAGATTGCTCATTTGCCTGCTAATGGGCTAGCGCACAGGGAGAAGAGGGCTGAATTCCAGAAAATTGCTCATTAACCAGAGGGAGAGGTGGGGGTGTAATTCCCCGCTTGCTTCCCAGCCAGAATTGTGGTCTGCAGGTGCAGGGGCGACGTGGGAGAGTCTGCTCTCCATACTGCCTCTGCCCTCGTTTCCAGCAGTCCCCTGTCCTTCACCCCGTCTGTCACTGTCCATCATCCCCGTCGGTCACTTCTGTCCATCACCAGTGAGGATCTGCAGCAGCAGGGCAGGCAGGCGGGGGGAGAGCCCCTTGCCCCCCACCTCTGTGCATTCCATGTTTGGGCAGCTTTGGTGCTATTCCTGCTGGGTTGTATGATGGGGACTCTGGACAGGAAGGCTGGGCCTGACCTCTCTGCCCCCACGCCCAGCGCAGAGCCCTGCAGAGGTGCCCTGCGGAAGCTTCTGGCAATGGGGTAAAAGGTCTTCCAGCAGCTCTGCAGCCAAAGCAGATGGCCTAACACCTGGCATTGGTTATACAAAAATTATAACCATGAATTAAACTCTCAGGTCCATTTAAACCTCTAGGATCATGAGGCCATCACAGAGCGGCAGAAGATTCTGGTGGTCTGGCGGGGTGCGTACAGAGAGACCCCACCAGAGGAGGAGGCTGAGGGTCAGGGACAGGTCAAGGACACAGAGCAGCATCTCAGTGACATGTGGGCCCTGCGCCTTCCTGATGGCGCCTTCTGAGTACTGTCTGCGCCTACCCAGCCACTTCCTCCTCTACATCCAGAAGCAAAGGACAGTGGTTTCAAAACATGTCTCTAGAATTTTCAACACCCCCTCCCATCAAAACTTGGCACCTAAATCCATCCCCTTGAATAACAGCTGATCTTAGCAACTCACTTCTAATGAGAAGAAGGTGGTGGTTGGGATGCAGCCTGTCTTCCGAGGCTGGATCATGAAGGACACTAGGGCTTTGGCTGGCTCCATCTCATTCCTGGAACCCAGCCGCCATGCTGTGGGGGAGCCCTGGCCACGCGGAAAAGACCACAATGAAACTCGGCCCGAGGGTCGGGTGGTGGAGTAAAATTCAGTCACGTTTCCCACGTTCAGGTCCTGACTCCCGGCCCTGGGGATGAGGTCTCATTTGTAAATGGGACCTTCAAAGCGCCAAATGGAATCAGGGTGGGCCTTGAACCAGGATGACTGGAGGAAATCTCAACAGAGCCCCCGACCCTGAGCAGGAGAAGGGGTAGCCAGAGGCAGCATTTTTGCAAAGATGGAGCCAGCGCCAGGATGCTGAGTGTTTCTGAGAAAGCACGACCTGGTGAGACCTTGATTTTGGACATCTGGCCTCCAAACCATGAGGAAATAAACCCTGTTGTTTAAGGCAGGCCATTGGGTGGCGTTTGTCATGGAAGCCCTGGCAGACGAAGACAAGCCCCAGCTGAGGTCCCAGCCGGCAGCCAGCACCCACCCCCAGATGTGTGGGGACAAAGCTTTTGAGATCAGCCCAGCTGCAGCCTCCATCAGACTGCAACCACATGAGCGACCCCCTAGATGAGCCCCATCGCCCCCAGAAGCAGGAAAGAGAAAAATAAATGCTTGTTGTTTTAAGCTGCTGGGATCTGGGTGGTTTGTTACCAAGCAACAGATTACTGGAACACAGAACAGGGTTCCAACGTGAGCTGCAAGACCCTGGGGATGCACCCGCAGTCCCTGGGGGCGGGGCGGGGCAGGCACATAAGAAAGGGGGCCTCCGTGTCTCTTACTGCATGGTCCACAATATTTAATCAAGCATTTAAAAGGCAGCCCTTGGCTTTCACACTTGCCCCTACATAACTTCTTTTCATAAGCATCCTGCCAGCATATGACCATCAGAGGCTGATTGAAATGGTGTCACGAAAAATACATGCTCACTGGCCAAGCAAGGAGGCATGTGGGAAGGGTCTTGCCCGGAAAGGGCCACCTCCCCAGCACTGCCACCTTCTCAGCCCCTTTTTATGTTGCACATAAAAAGCCAAGGTGAGGCCTTTTCTTTTTTGCAGGTGTCAGCACGTGAAGCTGCACAAGCTCTGTACAGAAGTTCAAATTACGTAATTGCTGCCTCGTTCCTCGCTTCCAGAGGGATCGTGAGCCGTGGATAGAGGCTATTAAGTTGTCGCGTTAGGATTTGTTCCCCACGAGCCCAGGCCCCAAATCTGTTCTCCTCTCAGTGGCTTCAGACTTTGCAGTTTCCATTGTTTCAAATCACGAGGAAGAGGAGTCGTGTGCTGTTCTGGGATAGTGCTTCAATTCCCCCTTTTGTGTCACTTTAATTTCCTTCTCATTTCCCCTCCTGCCCTCACTGGGGGAACAGATTCTGGATGGTGCCCAGAGCTGGTTAGTTCATTCTGGGGTCAGCCCTGCTGGGAGAAAACCTGTGTGCCCAGCTTTAATGATCCAGGGGCCGAATGCGCGAGGGTGTGCCGTCCCTTCCACCTGCTGCTCTTACCTGTAAATCCTCCGTCCCGGAGGCGAGCATCGTCCGGCCAGGTGTGCAAGTGTCCCAGGGCTCCCAAAACAACTTGCCACAAACTGGGTGGTTTGAAACAGACAGAATTTCATTGTCTCCCAGGCAAGGAGGCCTGAAGCCAGGAATCAAGGTGTTGGCAGGATTGGCTCCTTCTGGAGGCTCTAGGAGCAAATCTGTCCCAGACCTCTCTCCTGGCTTCCGGGGGCTGCCAGCTGTCCCGGGGGCCCCTTGGCTTGTGGCTGCGTCCCTCCCCTCTCTGCCACCATCGTCACATGGCCTTCTCCCTGTGTGTCCCTGTGTCCTTGCACAGCCTCTTACAAGGACCCCAGTCCTGGAAATAGTATCAAATCCTAACTAGCAGCCTCCCCCAGCAGGACCTCATCTTAACTTGGTGACATTGGCAAAGGCCCTATTTCCAAATAAGGCCACTCTCACAGGTCCCAGGGGCAGGACTTCAGCTTGTCTTTTTGGGGTGCACAGTTCAACCCACAATACCAAGGGTTGCAAGCCTCCCTCCTGCTTATGGTTACAGGGCTCCCCAGACCAAACTGGGGTCACTGCAGCTCCCCAGACTCTCTCTTCCATGGCTGATTCTATCTCAGCTCCCTCAACTGCTGCAAGTCTGCCACCTGCCAAGGACAACAGTCCCGGACACCAGCATGAAGGACGTGCTTTTTTTGGGGGGGTGCACTGCCCCCTCCTCTTCACAGGGCCTTGCTGAGCCCTGCTTCCTGCACCCCCCACGCTGCTGGCCGACAGTCCCCAGAAGGGTCCCCCATTGAGCCACTTCATCCGGTGTGGTGTCCCACCAGGCTTGTGCATTTGTGGGAGGCCCATAACAAATTGCCATAAGCTAGCTGACTTAAGACAAGAGAGAATTTTATTCCCTCACCGTTCTGGAGGCTGGAAATCTGAAATCAAGGTGACAGTGACTTGGTTCCCTCTGGAGGCTCTGAGGCTGTCCCATGCCTCTCTCCTGACTTCCAGTGGTCACCAGCTGTCCTGGGCTTCCCTTGGCTTGTGGTAGCATCATTCCACCATGTCATCGTCACATGGCCTTCTCCCCGTGTGTCTCAGTGGCCTCTTCCTGTAAGGACACTAGATATGGGATTTAGGGCCCACTCTAAATCCAGGATAATGTCCTCTCATGATCCTGGGTTTAGGACATGGCCAGACCTCATGGAGGTTCACCTGCAACCCACCACAGCGTGCTCTGTGTAGTCCCACCGTCCCCTCCTTTCCCATCTGCTTTTTAGAAGATAGAAAATTTATGAGCAAGTTCATACTGGGGTGTGAGTTCTTGATCATCGTTTAACAAAAGGGGTATGAACATTTTAACTGCTGTTAAAAATAAATCTAATCCAATTCAAAAATGTTTGTTGATCTTCTATATTCTGGTTTCCAGGCACGTAAATCTTATGTTTGGACTTCATCAGAGTCTACGTTACCTAGATGGTGTAGACACAGCCCTGGTTCTCTGGACACTTAGACGCTTGTGTAAAAGAGAGACATGTGCCCAACTACATGTATGAATCCATTGCTTTCTATTTACTGAGTGTCTTCCTGTGTCAGACTGTAGGTGAGATCTTGGGGTTTGGAAAAGAATTCAGCAAGGGTCCTGTCCTTGAATCCTTGCAGATTTCCCAAGGCCACACTGTCCTCTGAAACCCTAACAAGGCAAGTGTGCACAGCAGCTGTCAGTACCACACCTAGAAACCAACTTGCAGGTTTTACTTCTTGTCCCCACGGCTTTGAGCACTGCTGGCTTGGAGGTCTTGGTTCCCAAGGGGAAGAGGTTTCCACCAGGGAACACGAAAATTGATCCACTGCACCTGAAGACGAGGCTGCCGTCTGCCTGTTTGGGGCGCCGTATCCCACTGAGCCAAAAGGCATAGAAGAAGGCTATTCTGCTGGATGAAGAGCTGACCAGATTACCGGGGAAATGTAGTTGCTGCTGCAGAGTGGAGGCAGGGAAGACTATTTCTAGAACCCAAAGGATTCTGTGGGGTGCCTCTTAGTTCTTCCATAATCAATAGTACAGGTAATGGAGAACTATCCCAAAAAGCAGACTGCTGAGAAGTCAGACCCTTTGGGAATGGATTTTTGGGTAACCCCACAAAATAAAACACCCCACTAGCTGAGGTTAAGGGAAACATGAAACGGGCAGTGGTAGAAACCCTGGTGACCAGCCACAGGAGCTCCATAAACAAGCACTGTGGGAGAGATGCATATTTTCTTCCTTGCTTGTTCTTGTAATAAACCTGCACCCTGTGATGGTCAATTTCAGGTGACCACTGGGCTGGGCTATGATGTCTACTTGTTTGTTCGAGCAAGCACGGGCCTGACTGTTACTCTGAGGGCATGTCATGGAAGCATCTAAATCATTAGTCAGTTGGTGGAATCTATGGTTGATCATGTCTACCACCCACAGAGGAGACGGTCTCCAGCAATGAGAGGCTTTAACGGGAGAACTGAGGATTTCAGCCTCAGAAAGAACTTCCATCCCTACCCCAGCCAGCTTCTCCTGGGGAATTCAATGGGACCTTCATGAGTTTCCAAATTATGGCCTGCCCTTCAGAACTCGGACTTGCCCATCCCCATGATCATGTGAGCCAATTGCTATAACATATGTGTTAATATTTATGTGTATCTAACAACTTACATACATATAGATGTATATTATATATATATATAAATAGTCTCCTGTCAGTTCTGTTTCTCTGGAGAACCCTGACTAATGCATGTGTGTGTGAATACATATTTTAACTGTTTTCTTTTTTTCTCTTCTCCTCATTATTTAAACAAATTTTGTTAGAGATTCAGTTTATGATTTAGTCTTTAGGCAATTGAACATTCAAATGGGACTGTGTGGTTGGCAGAAGAACTTCTCCCTTCCCCAAAAGACATCCACATGCTGATCCCCAGAACCTGGGAGGTACATGGCAAAAGGGACTTTGCAGATGTGATTACATTAAGGATCTTGAGATGGGGAGATTTCTGGATTATCCAGATGGGCCCAACTTAATCACAGGAGTCCTTAAACTCGAGAACCTTTCCCAGCTGTGATCAGAGAGACGCTTCAAAGCCTTTGAAGCATGGAGGAAGAGGCCATGAGCCAAGGAGTGTGGGCAGACTCCAGACATGAAAAATGGCAAAGAAATGGATCCTCCCCAGAGCCTCCAGAAGAAGTGCAGCCTTTGATTTTAGCTAGTGAGACTGTGTCCAACTTCTGGCTTGTGGAACTGTAAGATAATGAACTTTGCTGTTTTAAGCCACTAGGTTTGTGGTAATTTGTTATGGCAGCTGTAGAAAACTGCAGTGTCTTGAGACAAGTGTGCATTGGATGATTGAGCAGGAGATAGTCACCCTATATCATGGCCTTTCCCATGGTGAGTGCAACTCTTTGTGTTTGTATTATGTTATCTTCCCCTGGATTATGATCTTGGAATTACATCATAGTTGTGATCAGCATGTGTTTCAAAGGCAGGTGGAGCCAGACATACATGTCCATATGCAGGAAATCGTAGTACTGCCCATGTTGATGCTGGGGTGGCATGTCCTCCCTACCCTTTACTTGGTGGATCAGTCAGGGTTTTCCAGAGAAACAGAACCAATAGGATGGATGGGAGGATGGATGGGTGGATGGATGGATGGATGGGTGGGTGGATGGATGGATAGAAGGAAGGAAGGAAGGAAGGAAGGAAGATGGATAGATGGAAGGGTGGATGTATGGATGAAAAGATGGATAGATGGATGGGTGGGATGGATGGGTGAATGGATGGATGGAAGGATGGATGGATGGATGGGTGGGATGGATGGGTGGATGGATGGATGGAAGGATGGATGGATGGATGGGTGGGATGGATGGGTGGATGGATGGAAGGCAGGAAGGAAGGAAGGAAGGAAGGAAGATGGATAGATGGAAGGGTGGATGGATGGATGGAAGGATGGATGGATGGAAGGAAGGAAAGAAGGATGATGGATAGATGGAAGGATGGATGGATGGATGGACAGAAGGATGGATGGATGGAAGGAAGGAAGGATGATGGATAGATGGAAGGGTGGATAGATGGATGGATGGGTGGATGGATGGAAGGAAGGAAGGAAGAATGGATGGATGATGGATAGATGGAAGGGTGAATGGCTGGGTGGATGGATGGGCAAATGGATGGGTGCATGGGTGGATGGATGGTTGGGTGGGTAGAAGGATGGACGGATGGGTGGACAATGGATAGATGGATGGAAGGGTGGATAGGTGGACGGATGAATGGGTGATGGATGGGTGGGTAGATAGGTGGGTGGGTGGATGGATGGACCGATGGATACATATAGATAGATAGATAGAACATTTATTTAAGGAATTGGTACACAAAATTGTGGGGGCTGGTTAGTCTGAAATCCATAGGGCTGGCTGGCAGGCTAGAAATTGAGGCAGGTGTTGAAGCTGCAGTCTTAAGGCAGAAGTTCTTCTCTTCTGGGAAGCCTGATATTTGCCCTTGAGGACGTTCACTGGATTGGATGAGGCCCACCCACGTTATTGAAGATAATGTCAAAAAAGTCAACCGATTATAGATGTTAACCTCATCTACAAAACACCTTCCCAGCAGCAACTAGATATGTGTTTGATTGAATGACTGAGTATGATAGTCCAGCCAAGCTGACCCATAAGACTAACCATTGCATGTGATAACTTGGCATTTGTGTCCAGAGTAATGGTTCCCAGTCTTAAAAATATTAAGCAGGCAATCAGCAAAGGAAGTGTTGTTTCTCCATGTCTCCTGTTTTTTGGGTAAACTGCAATCCCAGACCCACTGGGGGGTTACCCATCGTAAAGGGCAGGTCTTGCCACCATCCCCCCATGCCTGAGCACCAGCCAACATTTTTCTTTAGTGCACCCTGTTTCTTGTTGACAGTTGAAGGCGCGACTGGACTGAGATGTATATTAAAGAGCACTTGGAATCTCAGCCTTGCAACTCGATCCAAGCAATAAAAATGACACCAGGAGATGGGGGGTGAGGTCAGAGGTGGCCACGTCCCCTTGCCAGAGCGCCGCAGCCTCCAAACTCCCTTCCTTGGCTGCTTTCTGAGAGCCGTGTGCCAA
This sequence comes from Choloepus didactylus, assembly GCF_015220235.1. Lineage (NCBI taxonomy): Eukaryota > Metazoa > Chordata > Mammalia > Pilosa > Megalonychidae > Choloepus > Choloepus didactylus. The sequence continues at coordinate 4,410,393 of NC_051312.1, forward strand.
CCTCACAGTGTAGCTCAGCAGGGACAGATAAAGGAATGTTTGGGAAGACCATGGTGTCTGGGGCATGAGCTTCTTGGGGCACATAGAATAGTCCTGTTGTTATAAGGTTGCTTTTAGTTAAGAGTAGGTTTGATTTCCTCCTGTTTAAGTGACAGGATTGTTCTTTAAGGGAAACCCATAAAGGGGAAAAGTCAACTCAACCACACAATTCACAATAGACAAAATGCAAATGAGGAGCAAATCAATGAAGAGCCACTCAAACCCACTAACAATCAGAAAGATGCAAATTAAAACATGGGACTCCCTGTAAACCCACAGGGTCTGTACAGGTTAGAGAGCTGCTGAATACCAGGTGCTGGCCAGTTGGGGAGGGAGGAGCCCACCAGGATGCTGGGGGAGAGCCAGCCGGTCTGGAGAGGACATTATGTGTGGGCTCACAGATGCAAAGTGTCCGCCCTTGGAGGAAATGTCCCATCCCAGCACTGCTCGGGAAGCGAGGAGATGGGGCAGCCCAAGCAGCCAACAGTAAAACATCATGAAACAGCAGATGCAAACTGATGCAGTCTCGCTCCACAGATTAGACGCACACAGCAATGTGGAGAGAGTCTGGAAACAGCCTTGGGTGAAAAAAAGCTCCTCGTAGCTGGGATTGGTTCAGAGGTGGACATGTAACCGGACTCACCTTGGTCCAGTGAGCAAGTGAGCCTCAAGCCCAGGAATCCCATTGGGAATATTGGCAGAGAGAGGTGCCCGCTCCATCAGGTCCCCTGAGGGGATTGTATCAGCTAGCTTTCATTAAACTAAACTGCGTAACTGATGACCCCAACATCTCAGGGGATCACAAAACAGAGGTCTATTTCTTGCTCACATTTATGTCTACTGCAGATCGGCTACAGTTAGCACCACGTCTTCTTCATTTTAGACTGGAGGCTGAAGGAGCAGATCCCTCCCTCTCTGCTGGTCCTGGGACATACAGATCTCACGGCAAAGGGAAAAGAGTGACGGCAGATCTCTACGGTAGCTCACAAAGCTTCTGCCAAGATAGCACATGTCGCTTCCACTTATAGTCCCTTGACCAAACAAGTCAACGGCTAAGCTTGGATGGAAGCTTCCAGCAGAGACAGGCAAGCAGAAAGGGGCAGCAAAGATTTTGACAATAGCATGATCTTTGTGTATAAACCCAACCCTGGTGACATCATGAGAGGAAAGCTTCCTGGTACAGGAGCTCATCAGGGGAAGCAGAAGCAGGAGATGGAAAGAGAAGGGCTGAAACCTATATACATAGTCTGAACCCTGGGTCCAGCTGTGCCTGGTTTATCTTTGAATTTTCCAGATTCATGAGTCAACAAATTATTCTCTTTTGTCTCAAGTCAATTGAGGTGATTTCCCTGTCCTCAGAAACCCCAAGGGTCCTTGTGTCATGTGAGGTTTAACAGATCTTTCTCCCAAAGCCCTGCGTGAGGAGCAGTGTGGGTTTCCCCTTTATTTCTGTGGGAGACGAGAGTGAAGTTCACTGCACCTGTGCTAGGAAGAAGCAGTCATCAAATCAAGGCCTGGGGGCATTTGATGTGTCTGGCTCTGTCCTCGGCACTGGGGACAGAGAGAAGAGTAAGATGTGGTGTTCCTATTAGAGACCCACAGTGCAGGACAGGGCAGAGAGATGAAAGCAATGGTGGGTGCAGGTAAGGGGTGTGGCTCCAGGTGATGGCTGAGCTCCACTTCAGCTCAGTCGTGGTTCATAGGTGGGAGCCTGGAGCGGAGGTGGGTGCCCTTGCTCAGCTCGAGTAAACCCCAGGCTGCAGGGACGCTCCCCGGGCTGGGATGTGCTGCTGGGTAAACTGAACCGTCCGCACGGGGAGTGGGAGTTGGATGTCTGATCTGTAGCACTTGCTGCTTGCCTTGGTGTAAATACTCCTACTTTGGGCAATTTCAGGTTATCATGGCGACGGCCCTGAGCATGGAGTTGGGAGGAAATGCACCCAGTTGGCTAATTTCAAGCCAGCACCAGCTGACTCCAACACACCCCAGCCGGGGCTCCCTCCCTGGGTTCTCACACCCCTTCTCATTCCTCTCTCTGCTTCCCAGGCTCTGTGCATTCTTGACCAGACCTCTCCGTCCAGTGGGGTCTTTCTCATGCCGCCTGACATCGCCGAACAATCCTGCCCTCTGTTTTATTGTTTGCTGGATAAACAAGCTGGATTATGAAGAACAGCCTTCCTCTTCCTGGTTCTTCCCCACCCCCTGTTCCCCACCCCCCCAACAACCAACCCAACCAGCCCGGCCTGTTCGGAGCCCAGGACGCTGGCGCCCGTCCGCCCCAATGCTCCTCTCCTCCAAACACGGCTTTGCTACTCAGAAGGCCGAGCGAGGTGCTGAGGAGCTGAGGTCTCCGCTCTCCACCAGAAGCCCACCCGCTGTCAGCTGCCCCCTCTTGCTGCTTGTATATTTGATGGCATAAAATGGCTTAAGAACGCCAGTTTCCTTCAACCTTTATTCAGCCTGTTTAGTCAATGCACAAGGAATGTCTCCGGGCCAGGCGGTGAACCCGGCACAGGGAATACAAAAATAACCAAGATACGGGCCTCTCACGGTCTGCTTGGGATCAGGCCATCTGGGTGAGAGGCAGGCTGGACTCCGTGGGTCCAGGGACTAGGGGGTAATCCAGTCAGTGCATCAAGGGAGCCTGCCTGGAGGAGGCCGCTGTGCAAGAAGCTCTCTGAGGACTCCACCAGTTTGGAAGTGTCCGGGAGAAGACCGGAATGGCATTCTCAGCAGGGGGAGCACTGTTAGCAAAAACAGGGTGCACCAGGACATATTTAGTTCCCCTGGAGCATCGAGTGCCAGGAGTGAGCGTTTTATGCCACCTGAGATGCAAGGGCTTTAGGCTTTATTCTTCAGACAGTGAAGGGTCCTCAGAAGGTACACAGTGTGGTGGGAGGTGAGAGCTAATGGTATGGAAATGGCCCCATGTTCCTACTGGACCACAGTACTGGGCAATCCTCTGGCGTCCACTCCCATCCCTGGCTGTCTACTTTGAGATGGGCTGGGACACTGCCAACATTTGGGGAGAAGTGATTGAATCGGGGATCCCAGAAGCTGTGTGTTTGCCTCCCCCAGGCTTTTCCCTGGCTGTCTATGAGGATAACTATTAACCAGCCTTGGACCTGAAGGTGCCTGAAGATGCCCCCACGTTGCCAGCACTGTGCTGGGGGTTGTTAGAGCAGCAGAGGTGAGCCTGGCCTTTCCAAGCTGCCAGATTCCAGAAGTTCCTGCACTATGTGTCGACAAAGGTGTTGTGTTCTGGCTGCCAGTGTATTTCTCTCCCTCTCTCCCAGTGGTTGACCGTGAACAAAGAGCTGATTGAGGATTCTCAGTTCCCACTTCCTAAGCCGCGCTCATATTTGTCTTCCTCAAGGTGCAATTGATTCAAAGTGAGAGAGGCACCCGATGGGGATAAGGCCAAGACTACAAGGTCTGGAGCCAAATTGCAGAAATGTGCACCATTAGTAATCCTCAAAACAGCTTTTCCAGGCATGAAGCTCAGCCTGAGGGTGGCCTGGGAGAGATGTGCTTTTCTTTAAGAACTTCGAGGCTCTTCAATTTTCTAGAGTGTTTTTGTGGCTGAAACCCAATGAGCACTGACCTTGGCATAAAAAAAAAAAAAAAAAAAAAAAAGAGCAGGATGTGGACCTGTCTTTTTTTCTTGTATTTTTCAATAAATCGCATCAGAGTCTCAAGTCATATTTCCTGCTGGGGTCAGGCTGAAAGTCTGGCCTCAAGGTCATCCCAAGGTCCTTGTCACCCACAGGTAAAGTGACTTCTAGCCAAGACCCTCTGCCCAGCGTTTCTTCTCGGTTCCCCTCCATGTCATCTCCACCCGCCCCATGGGTCTGTGCTAAAAATCCAGAGTTTGCTTTTACTTGTTGCTTTGGTTTTCTAAGGACTTCATCCCAGTTAAAATACCTTTTCCATGAGTTGTTTTATCAAATTCTTCACCTGAGAGTCAAAGTCAGTATCATATAGACTGAGTCATGGAACGGCTGGGTTTTTATAAGAGGCAAGTCCGTAAATTATTACTATGACCTTCTTTTCATCTATATAGTGTTTGACTCACAGCTCAGGACCTTGTTGAATGCTAAATGCCTGGGAAATAGATGTTATTCTGCCCCATAGTTTCAGAGTGGAAACAGGCTCAGAGAGCTGAAACAGATCACCTAATGTCACACAGCAAGCAAGGGGAAGGGCTGGGATTTTATTATTATCATTATTATTAATATTATTAGTCTTACAATTTTACTGATGTATAGCTGACATGCAATAAACTGCCCATATTTAAAGTGTACGGGTTGAAACATGACATGCATACACCAGGGTTTGCTGTGCGGGGTCTGCCTGTGCATTGTAGGGTGTCAGGCAGCATTACTAGAGGCCAGTAGCAAACACCCAGGTGTGATAACCCAACATGTCCCCAGATATTGTCAAATGCCCTCAGAGGGGCAAAATCCCTGCTGATGGAGAACCGCAGCACCTACCCTTGGAACCATCACCACCCTCAAGAGTGTGAACAGATCCACCCCCCCCCCCCAAAGTTTCCTCCTGCCCCCTGGTGATCCGTCTTTCTCATCCATCTTATCCCCAGGCAACAACAGATCTGTTTCTGTCACTATAGATTTCATTTGTACTTTTTGACTTTCATAAAAATAGAATAATGCAGTATGTTCTTTTATTTTGGGGGGGAGTTGGAGCTCAGCATCATTTTGAGGTTGCTCTGCAGTGCCGCGTGTAACAACAGCTCATTCCTTCCCATCGCTGAATCGTGGTCCAGGATGTGGATGGGCCGGGCTCTGCTTACCCGTTGATGGACATTTGGGCTGTCCTCAGTCTTTGGCTGTCACAAATAGAGCCACCTTGGACATCCACACACAAGTCTCTGTGTGGACATGTGCTTTCCTTTCTCTCAGGTAAGTACCTAGGAACGGAAAGGCTGGTCGTTTTAGGTGAGCGTTTAACCTTTAAAGAAACTACCAAATTGTTTTCCAAAGTGGTTACAACGTCTGACTCCAAGTTCAGTTCTCTTTATTCCCCACGCACCGGCTTCCCAGATCTAGAGATGAGTTCTTGTCCCAGGAGGAGGGAAGGCAGAGCAGGGTGGTGAGATTTCTGGGGGAGGGCAGCAAGCAGATTATGGATCATATAGAAAAGGAGAACAAAGACTCGCTGTCCTCCAGCTGGCTCCCAGGGCTAGCCCTAAGCGGGACTCGGTGGCCCCGGCTGGACCCTACACCTTACCCTGCACAGTTCACCTTTTACATCCTGGAAGATTAATAGCTGGTGGGAAGGTGTTCCCGGGGCCTGTGAGCTCAGACATGATTTCTTTCCCTGGTCCCTGGGTGGGTCATTTTCCATGGAAATGTTAAGCAATTTGGATGACTTCCTTCTTGCAAGCCAGGTGAGATGTCCCATTAAAAAGATATTTTACCTTCTTGGGGAACCTACCTCTCCCACATCAATTTTCACATGTTGAATACTTTAATGTCAAATTCTATTTAATTTTTTTCCCTTGCGGCTCCATCAATAACACATTTGGATCATAGTAATGAACCCACAGAAAGCTTCCAGAAAATTCTGTGTACCAATTTATTTGCTTTCTGTTCATATGACTTCTAATTCATAAGACTTCAGACTTACTTAACTACAAATTCCACCAAAATGGAAGAATTTTGAATCCACCTAGTAGGTTGGGAAGTGCTGGAGAACTGACCAGAATCTTTACAAATTTTTTTCCTTTCTTTAAAACCCTTTAATAAAGATTTTTGAAATGCTCTAAAGATGTAATCTATAATCCTGGATTCTTGCATTAAATGAGATTTTTTTTGAAGCTAAATATAAACCTTTCAAATGGGAACACACACAAAAAAGAGTACAAAGACTTTATTTTCTTATTTCTAGATACATGAGGATTAAAATTTAATCCATAATTTTAATGAGAAACAGATTAGTATGTTCTGTATAAGACATTTACAATTAATTCTAGATACAATATTATTTTAGATCATTATACCTTTTTACTCAGAGACTGGCTAAACTTTAATTTTTTAACTAGTTGGTAAGCCAGAGCCATTTGAAAATATGGCCACTGAAGAACATTTCTGAAAGGAAAGCAAGAAACTGTTATCTCTGATAAATTAGACTGGTGGTCAGAAAATGGAAGAAAAACACTTGCTTTTTCCAGTACATATCCCTTTTATGATGTTTGTATTTTTTTTACCATCTCTTTAATGATCTTATAATTTAAAAAAAATGTAAAATATGACTTGTGAAGAATCACCCATAATTCCTTATGCTAAGAGGCAAATATTGTTAACCTTTTACTATGTACTGTCACAGATGACTTTTTATATATGTATTTATGTATGCGTGCAAAGACATGAATAAATATAATAGCAAAACATTTTCTCAAGCTGGCCATTTTTTCAATTTGCAATAGATTGGCACATCTTTCTACATTAACAAATATATTTTATTCAGTGCTCAAGTTGAATGCAGTCTGCAGAGTTTGTGATTAGGTTAAGGGCTCAAGGGCATCTCATATTCTAGATGTACTAGTCAGCTCTTGCTGTGGTAACAGACAACTCTCAAATTTTAGTGGCTTCCAAAAATAAGCGTGTAATATTTTGCTCACAGGACTGCAAGTTGGCTGTGGCTCCACCAGGCTCTGTTGGGCTCTGCTGGGCTCCATTGGGTTCCACTGGGCTCCACTGGGCTCTGCTGGGCTCCGCTGGGCTCTGCTGGGCTCCATTGGGGTCTGCTGGGCTCCGCTGGGCTCTGCCATGGCTCCACTAGGCTCCATGGGTCTCCATTGGGCTCTGCTGGGCTCCGCAGGTCTCCTTTGGGCTCCACTGGGATCTGCTGGGCTCCACTGGGCTCTACTAGGCTCCACTGGACTCCGCTGGGCTCTGCTGGGCTCCGCTGGGCTCTGCCATGTCTCCATTAGGCTCCATTGGTCTCCATTGGGCTCTGCTGGGCTCTGTGGTTCTCCTTTGAGCTCTGTGGGTCTCCGTTGGGCTCTGTGGGTCTCCATTGGGCTCCACTGGGCTCCGTGGTTCTCCATTGGGCTCCACTGGGCTCCACTGGGCTCCTCTGGACTCTACTGAGCTCCGTGGTTCTCCATTGGGCTCCACTGGGCTCCACTGGGCTCCGCTGGGCTCCATGGGTCTCAATTGGGCTCTGCTGGGCTCTGCCATGGCTCTAGTGGACGTTGTAGGGCTTGGCTCCAGACTGTGCATCAAATCAGGTTTAAGTAACTGCTGCTCCATGTGTGTCTCATTCTGCAGCTGAGGCTGAAGCAGCAGTGGAATCTGGGGACTGTTCTTCTCACAGTGTGCGAGCACTGGTGAGACCCAGCCTCAGCTTCAATTCAGAGTGGTCCTTTCCATCCAGAGTCCATTGGCCAACGGAAGCCGCATGGCCAAGCCAACCTCAACGGGGTGGGAAAGTGCACTCACCCCACGGGGGGATGGTGGAGAGGCGTGAAGGGGTAGGGTAGATATTTGCCAAACCAAAATACAATCTGGCAGTTGGGGTTCTGCTGAGTAAGTGACTAACGAGAGTGTTAGAGACTTGGCATTTGAATAGATATTTTGTTCTTGGTACGGTAGTTCTTTAACTCTTGCTCCATCTTGATTTTTGGACTTGAATTTTATTCTGTGTTTTAGTGAGTAGATTGTAGCTTCTATTACTAAAAACAACAACATTACGAGGTAATAATAACTAACTTTTTTGAACACTTATTAGGAGCATTTTATTTAAATTATTTATTCCTCACAATAGCCTAACAAGAGAGTTATCTTATCTTGTCCAGAGTCACACTCAAACCTTAACAGGCAGGGCTGAAATTCAGGTCTTCAATACTCCTCAATACTATAGACCAGATGCTGGTAGTTTAGGAGTGTATGTGTCTGTGTGTCTGTGCGCATGTCGTTTTAATGTTTTCTTTCATATTGGTAAAGGAAATACTAGACTGTGCGCTCTTAGGGAACGGTAATAAGCTCTGCCAGATAATCTACCTGAGGTCAGAATCATAAATAAAGGTGCAGCCCCCAGGAAAGTGGTTCCCGCATTTCTATTTCTATACACACACGGCCTGAAGGTAAGCATTCCTGAGGCCAGCTACCTGCCTTAAACTTGAAAGCCAATCCTAGTTCTGGTTCTCCTCCCCTTCCTGAACACAAAAGGAAGATTATTTTCCCCAACTCCCTTAAGGGTAGGCTCAGTCACGTGACTTGCCGTGGCCAATGACAGCCAATTAGAGTGGAGAGCGTCACCTCCAGGTGGAGCCATTTGAGAGCTGGTGGGTGATTGGCTTCACTCACTCCTCTTCTGCCACAGCAGTTGCGGAGGACGTGGAGGAGTGGAGGACATGGAGGACAGCCATTCTGGAGAATCACCCAGACCTACAGGAGTGAACAAGAGGTAAATTCTTATGTGGGTGAGAAATAAACCATTTTTGTGTTAAACCACCTGGAATTGGGGATGTTTGTTATCATGACATAACATGACTTAACACTGACTGATACATCCCTTTGGTCTGACTCCTAGCAACATTCTTCTTCTAAAAGTTTACTCCCCAACCAGGAGTTTTAGAAGAAGATTTCTTCACTTATTTTGTTTTGAAAGCAAACACAAGCCTGGCCTGCGATATTCTCACTCTCTGATCTGTCACCAGCCTAGCTCCTGTCGGCAGCTCAGATGTCTTCTTAGCTGGTGCGTGGTGGAAGCTCCGTGGAGCTCCTGAGAAGGCTGCTCTCTCTCGACGGGGCTGACCGCTCCCAGCAGGTGGGCTAAGCCTGGAAGGTGCTTCCTCTGTGCAGTTAACGTGTTTCATGCTCGCCTCTCTAGGCATGTACTTGAACTTGTGTAACGACGCCCCAGGCTTTAATGAGCTGCCACCAGACAGCTGACCTTGGATAATTGTCATCAGCATTTCCACAATTTGCTTTGCAGACTGTTTTACAGCAATTTTGGTTGTTATTAATCCCAAGCCTCTGAGAGGGGTCATGATAAAAATAAGGCAACCGGTTAAGACTCACAGAGTGAGTCAAAGCTCCAAGGAGAACTACACCTCAATCCTGGCCTCACGTGTCCCTCACCCTTTGTACCCACACAACATCATCCAGCCCGTGAAACTGAGCACCCATCCCCGTTCCTTCCTAAGGCTTGGTGTGAAAATCCTTAAACCAGACCCATAGCCAACTCCACTTAGCTGCTTTTATTTTTTAAACCATGCCTTCAATTTAATTTGCTATTTTTAAGAACACATGCAAAAACAAAAACTCATACCCTTACAAGACTATGAAGCTATCCAAGCTCTAATTATAGAATTAAAAATAAAAACAAGTTCAGGTATGGAAGTAATCTATATTTAGTTGTTTTTGAGACTGTTGATTACATGTTCAACAACTGTTTTTCCATCTTTATTCTGTCTTTACTCAGCCCCGATTCTCCTATTTTTCACTTCATGGCTTTTACAGCAACAAAATACTGTCCTCTCTTGGCCTGATATTCTTTTTGTGTACTCCCTGTGGCTTTAGCGTTCCAAGGCACATAGGAAATACATGGAAGGATGCTGAGGGCAAGTCATTAAGTGAAAGACATTGGTTATAACTCTTTGTAATGTGCATTCTGTAATTAAGTTGTTCCTGGGCCAATTAACCTTTAATGCCAAGGCTGTAATGTAAAGACTTGCTTCATAAGAGTGTTGATCACTGCTAATGAAGGGCTGGCCCCGTTTAATTGGATCTCTGGGTTATCCAGGGGTTGCACTGAAATCCTTTTTTTGTTCTCACCGCCCCCCCAGACTCGTAGAGTTAAGAAGCCCATTAGCTGCCACTTTGTTCACCCCTCCAGACAACGCAGGGACCCCCAGGCAACCTCACACTTCACTTCTGCCTGAACACACCCAATGGGCCAAGTGCGCCTCCCGTGAGATGAACCCAGTGCGTTCCTGGATGAGCTCAGCTTGGGGCTCCCCAGGGGTGGGCAGACCACATGCCTCCACAGAGGGGCCCCCACTGCCTTTCTGTCTTACGTCCAACAAATAATAAAATGAATTTTTGCTGCAACAGTGTACATGGCAATGGGGCTTTGGGACAGAATTTTTATCAACATGGGTCACATCATGTGGAGGAGAGCAGGTGCAACTTGCCATGGATGCAAAGGAAGCACACAGCTTCGTCACCAAGTGGCATCTGTGGAAGACCACGGTTCTAGAATGTGGCAAACGTGGCTTCCTGAGTATGTAAGAAAGCGTGGTCAGGGCAGAAAACTGTTCTATTCAATGGAGACATCAGCGTGAAAGGGCGTTTTACTGTTGGTCTCAGATCTCCGTAACTTGCTTTAAAATAAGTCTTAGATGTTTTAACCCCTTCCTTTGCGCCACTCCAAATTCTTGAATTCAAGTGTACCCAGAATGCAATGCAGTAGAGGACCATTGAACTAATGTCATTGGAAGTTCTTTCTTTTGAACCCAAAGCTGCCCCTTAAGGTTCCATTAGTTGTAGTCTTGCCGTAATCACCCCAAGCCTTCTTTTTCTAGATTAAATATCTCCAGTTATCAGGTTGTTCTAGTTTGCTAATGCTGCCGGAATGCAAAACACCAGAGACGGTTTGGCTTTATAAAATGGGGTTAATTTGGTTACGCAGTTACAGTCTTAAGGCCATAAAGTGTCCAAGGTAACACATCAGAAATCAGGTACCTTCACTGGAGGATGGCCAATGGTGTCCGGAAAACCTCTGTTAGCTGGGAAGGCACGTGGCTGGTGTCTGCTCTGGAGTTCTGGATTCAAAATGGCTTTCTCCCAGGACATTCCTCTCTAGGCTGCAGTTCCTCAAAAATACCACTCTTAGTTGCTCTTGGGTTGTTTGTCCTCTCACCTTCTCTGGAGCAAGAGTCTGCTTTCAATAGCTGTCTTCAAACTGTCTCTCATCTGCAGCTCCTGTGCTTTCTTCAAAGTGTCCCTCTTGGCTGTAGCTCCTCTTCAAAACATCGCTCACAGCTGCACTGCATTCCTTGTGTTTGTCAGCTCATTTATATGGCTCCACTGATCAAGGCCCACCCTGATTGGGTGGGGCCACGCCTCCATGGAAATATCTCATCAGAGTTATCACCCACAGTTGGATGGGGCGCATTTCCATGCAAACAACCTAATCCAAACGTTCCAACCTACTGCCCACTAATATGTCTGCCCCACAAGATTGCATCAAAGAATATGGCTTTTTCTGGAGGACATAATACATTCAAACCAGCACACGGGTCTTCATAATAACAGTAGCTAATGTTCATTGAGCTGTTGTTAGGTGCCAGCCTCAGAGCTAAAAACCACTTTCTGTGCATAGTTTCATTTACCCTCATAAAACACAGCAAAATACATCCTATTAGAATCTGGGGCTCGAGTGCCAAAGCAAACCTCCAGCACTATCGTACAGCTGGTACAGACAGCTGGTGCAGGCCACAGAGAGGCCAAGCAGCAAGGAGCCAGCTCCGAGCCCTGCCCCACTGGTTAGCCTGCCTCTCTTTTAAAGTGGTTTCCATCCTTGGGGTTACAGAGTTCTGGTTTCTTCCACTGGCCTGTCTTCAAAATTTATGAGGAAAACAACTGCATGCTCATTTTGTTCTGGGGGTATGGGGAGGATGGTTTTAAAGTCCATCCTGTACCCCATTGCAGGGGTACAATTAGCATCAACCCACTTGGTCCACAGTGCCAATGGGAAAAATTCTGGAATCAAGGAAGCTTGGCTCAGCTCCCCTCTCTCTGTCGCCCTTCAGCCCCCTCCTCCCAAACCCGGGCCAGTGCCCCAGCCCACCTCTGCGATGTGCCTGGAGTAAAATTCCAGGGGGCGCAGGCTGACAGGGAGAAGGTTTCTCTCCGTGAGACAGTACAGCAACGCTCGTACGTTTTGTTTTAGAGTCTGTCCTGACAAAACTTGTTATTGTGACACTATTATTTAAATGATAATAATAAATAAAATAAGAAGCTTTGCCATATAGCATCCTATTTATAGCTGTATAGTATTTATGACATGTATACTTATTCCCCACCCCCCAAATATTTTGAATGATGTTGGGATGATGAAGGGGACACAGGATGACGGGGGAGGGGAGGGGGACCTTCTCACATCCCCCACAGTCTCTGAGGTTCAGCTGCCATCAAAACGTCTGATGGTTCGTTCTCACCTCAAAGGCCAATTGTGACGTAATCTGACCGATGAAGAAATGGAATCCCAGAGAGCTCAAGATTTCCCAGTGAACCACTGGGTAATAGTGGGTGTAGGTGGGTGCCATAGGACAGCAGAGTCACACTCAGAGGGGAGGAGTTTTGCTGGTGGCTTGCAAAGGCCAAGCCTGGAAGACACTGCTTGGCGAATGGAGTGCGTGTGCCGAGCTGCTGAGATGTGCGATTGTGGCTGCTGAGCTTGAGCTCAGAGAATTTCCAACATGCCACCCTGACTCACCTACCCCCACCTCCACCAAATCGCACCCCAGTTCTCTGGCACTGTTTGTCCCCGAAGGCCTCCCTGGGGCTGCTTACAGACCCTGGAGGAGACAGGCCCGTGCTGGAGAGTGTCCTAGACAAGACCCAGCCTGTGGGAGGAATCTCCAGCCCAGCAGCCCCCAAACGGCCCCACATCTCAGGGCCCCAAACCTGGCCCAGCGCCGGGGGGGGGACAAAGGGGTTTTGAATAGGGGCAGCCCCCACCCCGTTTTCTGAAAACACAGCAAATCTGCTCTCAGCCCTGTGGTTACGCACACTCTGTTGCATAGAGAGCTAAATCACCTTTAAGAAAACATTTCCCTTGTTGCACTCTGCATTTGGTAGACTCTCTTCTGGAACCAGAACACGTAGGGACCCGAGAACAGAACGGAAGCCCCACCTCAAGGCTGACAGCAGGAGAAAGCGTGCGGTCTCTTTTCAAAGAAAGTCAAATAATTTACCATCTGACATTTTCTTTTGACTTTCATGCTACCTATTCCATCTAGAATTAATTCCCTTAACTCTGACCTAAGGAAGGGCAAAGAAAGAAGCATTTTTAAAAGTGGAAAACTTACCAAATGGCTCTATACATTTCCCACAGTGGTAATAGACCAGATTTATTGCTTTATTAATCATTTCCTTTTTTAAAAGAAAAAAAGCTCATATTGCCTTCAGAGATGCAGAGACACAAAGTTAATTCTTAAAAAGATAATAAAAATTGGCTTTGCACATGTATACGAATTAAATTGTTTTGCTTTGTAAGAGATTTTAAACATAGCACCTTATAATATTGTATGTGTGTTATCCGTAAGAAGCTCTACAGGCAGCCCTTAGCACCATCCTTTTTGCTTGAGAATTTCCAAATCATGCATCTCCTTGCTGCGTTTAATTCTGAGCTCTACAGAGGTGGAAGGTGTGCCTTATTCGCCCCCGTATCCTCCACGGTGCCTGGGACACCGTGGTCATGGTCGCAACTTAATCACATTGTTACGTTACATTAGTTCCAAACCCTCAACCTGAGCTCCGGTGTTCATTGACTCCACTCGACAAACATAAGGGCACACTGGGTAAGGACACACCGAGCCAGGTGAAACAGAGCCCTTCTCCCGAGGGATATACAGGCCAGTCGGGAGACACAAGTGTGGCTTGGGTGTGGGATCAAATAGGAGCTCAGTCCTGTCTGGGGGGAGCAGGAAGCTGGAGCAGAACTGGAGAGTTCTTGGAAGCGAAGTGAAGAGTGAGCCACTCCTGAGGGAGGGTAAGGACGGGGATGGGGGTGGGAAGGCAGGGACCTCCGAGAGCCCTGTCCACCCCAGGGAGGAGTCTGGACCAGGCCCTGGAGGGATGGAAGCAAGCAAGAGTTCTAGCAGGGGAGAGATGCAATTTGGGGCTGGAGGTGGTGGAGGAGGCCATCGAGGGGTTCGAGGCTGGAGGAGATGGATGTAGCGCAGGGTTGACACCAGCAGTGGGGATGGAGGGACATGCTAGGACCAAAGGCAGGCCACGGAGGTCCCCTCCACTGGACTTGGTGATGAACTGGACATGGGGCTGAGGGGATGGAGCAGGAGCCCGGGACGCCTCCTGGCCCCCAGCCTAGATGACTCAGTGGACAGCACGGTCACCCTGCCCAGCACTGTGGAAAGGGTGTTGCATTTCCTTTTGGATGTGCTGAGATTGGAGTCCCCGTGGGCTGACCAGAAGTGACAGCAAGGTGGCACGCTCTGCAGAGGCTGACCAACAGGTGTGGGGGGTTACGGCATGAGGGGACAGAATCACCCGGAAAACTGGGCAGCGTGAGAAAACAAGGAAGTCAGGGCCAGGGTGCAGGTGACCCCCGTGTGTCAGGGCGGCCCACCAGGGGGAGGCTCCTAGGAGGGGTCAGACAGGCAGGAAGCCCAGGGCACATCTGAAGGTTCTGGAAGGGGCGGTGCATGCCAGCATGTTCTATGGTTGGAGGGGAGTGGGATCCGTGGATGAGAGACACTTGATGGTAAACATCACTGCATGCTCAAGATTGAGGAGTCTCCCCAAAATTCATGTCCACCCAGAATCTGAGAGTGGGACCCTACTTGGAAATAGGGCAGCTGTGATGAAGTTGAGGTCATATTGAATCAGGGTGGGCCCTAAATCCAACAGGTCTGATGTCCTTAGAAGGAGAGAGAAATTTGGACACAGAGAGACAGACAGAGGAAGACAGCCATGTGACAACGGAGGCAGAGTTTGGAGCAGCACAGCTACCAGCCAAGAAATGCCAAGCATTGCTGAAAGCCACCAGAACCTGGAGAAAAGGCAAGGGATGGATTCTCCACTAGGAGAATCCTCGGAGGGAGCCCGGCCCTGCAGCACCCTGACTTTGACGTCTGTCCTCCAGGATCATGAGAGAAGACACTTCTGTTGCTTTGAGCCACCCGGTATATGGTGCTTTGTGACAGCAGCCCCAGGAAACCAAGACAGGACACGAGAAAGCTCTCTTGCTGATCAGCCAACACAAATGCATTGTGCCAGGCACAGCAAAATATTGCCACACACCAATTTACTGCCCGTGTATTTCCAGCAGCTTTAAGATTGTACCCCTTTGGGTGAGGGACACCCCCCACCACAGCTCTCTGCACACGTGAACATATATGGAAAGCAGGCTCCAGGACACCTTTTCATAAATGGAATCTTATGGTATGTGATGTCCTGAATCTTAATTTTTCTACTCCACTATGTGTTGGGATCATCTTCTTATGTCAGTAAATATAAATCTACTTACCTATTTATAGCAGCTGCATAGTATTCCATTGTATGTTTGTGCTAAAATTAATTTGTGAGGAGCATTTCAATTCATTAGATTAATCCATGTGTTGAGTGTAGCAATAGCTCATTCATTGTCATCACATAAATAAGGCACTACATAAACAGGGCACAATGTATTTATTCATACTGCCGCTGGTGGGTCTTTGGATATTTTCTAGTTTGGGATGATTATAAACCAGTACAAGTGAACATCTTTGCTATTATGTAATTATGCCCTTAGAATAAATTACTAGAAGTCTTTCTTGGATTGGTACATTTTACACTTAGATACACATGGACGTACTGCAGTTATAACTTTTTACACTGTCGCCCACCCCAGCAGGAACTCCCCACTTCTCACATCCTGGAAAACGCTGGGTTGTGCCGTCTGGTTAAACTTTGCTGCACTGTTTGGGGAAAAGAAAGTTTATAGCATTGACTTCATTTCAGTTTCTTGGATTATTAGTGAATAAAAATATTTTAATATCTTTATTTGGCAATAGTTTTTGTTCATCTGTTTAGAATGGATTCATTGATTTTTTCAAGAGTTCAATGAGTTAAAACATTTTGATATAACTACAATGAAATTCCCTCTTTTTGGTGTACAGTTCTACAAATTTTGACAAGTGCATAGAGTCGTATAAACACACCATCAAGAATCAAACAGCTCCGTCACCCCCAAATTCCCTTGTGCTTCTCCTTTGTAGTTGAACTCACCCCCGACCCCAACCCCTGGCAATGGCTGTTCTCTTCACCAACCCTTTGGTTTTGCCTTTTCCAGAATGTCACATAAATGGAATCAAGCCACGAATAGCCTTCAGCATCTGCCTTCTTTCACTCAGCAATATGCAGTTGAGATTTGCCCATGTTGTTGCCTGTATCAGTGGTTTGTTCCGTACCCCATTGTATGGATGTGCCACCGACTTTTTTAATCCATTCACCAGTTGAAGGACATTCATCTGGGTTATTTTCAGGTTTTGACATTATGAATAAAGCTGCTGTAAACATTCACACACAGGTGTTTTTGTGAACATGTTTTTCATTTCTTTTGGGTCAATACCTACATCAAATATTTAGAATATGTTTAAGTTCATGAGGAAATGCCCAACCAGTTTCTAAAGTGGCTGCACCGCTTTCCTTTCCCACCAGTGGCATGTGAGAGTTCCAGTTTCTCTGCATCCTGGCCAGCACTTGCCTTTTTCCCCACCCCTAATCCTAGAGGGTGTGAAATGGTATGGCTTTGTTTTAATTTGCATTTCCCTAATGACTTATAATGTCACTGAGCATCTTTTCATGTGCTCATTTGCCATCTGTAATTCTTTTTTAGTTAAGGGTCTGTCCCACTCTCAGTTTAATAAGCCAAGCCCTCGATCTCGGGGCTTGCCCTTATGAAGTTTGTTACTGCAACAGAGAGGCTAAGCCTACTTAAAATTGTGCCTAAGAGTCACCCCCAGAGAACCTCTTTTGTTGCTCTGATGTGGCCCCTCTGTCTCTAAGCCAACTCCCCAGTAGACCTGCTGTCCTCCCTCCTACATGGGAGTGACTTCTAGGGATGAGCCTCATGGGATTGAGAAAATCTTCTTGACTAAAAGGGGGAAAAGAAATGAAACAAAATAGAGTTTCAATGTCTGAGAGATTTCAAATGGAACTGAGAGGTCATTCTGGAGGTTATTTTTATGCATTACATAGGTATTCCTTTTTAGTTTCTGGCATATTAGAATAGCTAAAAGGAAATAACTTCTGTTGAACTATAATCCAGTGGACTTAATTCTTGATGATGATTGTATAACTATCCAGCTTTTATCGTGTGACCGTGTGATAGTGAAAACCTGGTGACTGACACTCCCTTTACCCAGTGTATGGGCAGATGAGTAATAAAATAATGACAAAAATATATTAATATAGGGAGGGATAGGGGGTATGTGATGGTTTGGGTGTCCTTTTTTACTTTAAATTTTATTCTTATTTTTATTTTTTATTTTTTTTGGAGTAATGAAAATGATCAAAAATTAATCGTGGTGATGAATGCACAACTATATGATGGTACTGTGAACAGCTGATTGTACACTTTGGATGCTTGTAGGGTATGTGACTATATCTCAATAAAACTGAATTAAAAAAAATTCAGTCACTAGAGGGGAGGGCTGCAGTCCAGGAGGTCAGGTTTCAGCTTCGATGCAAACGGTGAGTGATGACAGAGGTGCGGTGGGAGTGGCAGAATGTGGAGGAAAGAGAGAGCCTGGGGTACGAGGAAACCTGGGGACCACTGTGATTGGAGTGGGGCTGCAAGGGTGGTCCGGTGGGCTTTATATCTGGATCGGTCAATCGCTCTGTCAGGCTATCCCCATGGCGGTTATTCTCATGGAAATCATTGCAGCTTGTTGGTAGATTTAAACTTGGGTAGAGCAGAAACCCTTTGCTATCCATCCTTCGTAAGGGTTTCCTTGCTGTTTTAAAGTCAGTTTGTATTGACGACTCACACACCGATAGAAAATGCATAAACTCATAATGGAAGGAGTGATGAATTTTCCCAAAGTGAACACCCCAAGTGACCAGCACCCAGATCAAGAAGCAGACAGTCCCGACATCCAGCAGCCTCACTCACCCTCCCTCCGAGTCTTGCCTTCCAACCTGTAGATCAATTCACCCGCTATTCAATCTTATATAAATGGAGGCATCAGGATGTGCTCTTGTGCCTGTCTCCTTTCATTTTCATGGTAATTGTGAGATTGATTCCTGTCGCTGCATGCAGTGAGATCATTCATCTTCTTTGCTGACCAGTATTTCATCTCATGAAATCGGCACAATTAATTCCCTCATCACTGTGGATGGACCTTTGTGCGGGACACTGATTACGTGCTTCAACTTGGCGGGCCTGGGCTGGGGGACCTGATCAGCCCCTGGGAAGGGTGGTGGGCACGGGCGACAGCGCCCTCCACAGCCCCCCGGGCCTGGGAAAGTGAGGCCGGAGGCAGGCCCCATTTCCTCACCCAAAATACCACTGTTACGGGAGGCTTGCCGGAGGGAACCGCCTTTTCCCCACCCCCTTATCTTGCCCGGACACTCCCCGTTGCCAGTGCAACTCCCATCACCACCAGTGCGCATACATTGTTGCCAGACACCGTTACCGGAGCAACTCTCGCCCCTTTTCAATCAACCTCCGCGCCCTCTCAGAACCAATCCAAGCCTTTAACCTCTACAGCTACCCCGCCCTCTAAACGCCCGATATAAGCTTGTACTCTCCCCTAATAAACTCTCTTGGCTTCTTCACCCTAAAAGAACCGTGTCCCGCCTGTTCCTTTCTCGCCACCCTCCATACTTTGCACGCCTACGCCGGGGACCGGGCCCAGTCCCCCGCCTCGCCCTCGCCTCCGGGAAAGAGCCCCCGCCGCCGGTACCGTCCAAGCAATCCTGAGAGCCTAGGATTTGGCAACCGGCCGCCACCTCCTCCCCCCCAGACGAGTCAACTGCGACCGCAACTGGCGCCCAACGTGGGGCCCCTGAAATTAAAAGTCCTCTCCACGCAGCGGTCCAGTAAAACCACCCGCTCGCCCGGACGCCTCTCCAGCTCCCCTTCTCCTCGCCTGCAAAGTAAGGGCCGCCTCTCCCTCGCCGCCCCGCGGAGCCGCCTCTCCCTCGCCGCTCCACGTCCGGAGCCGCCTCTCCCACGCCGCTCCGCGCCCGGGCCGCTCTTCCTTTCCCGTGTTAACCTAACTCTTACCCCCGACTACCTTTCGTCTTCTCTTCCTATGTCCCCCCATTCCTTCTAACACTCTTCCTCCAGTAGCTTTCCCTCTTCCCCTCCATTACTTTGCTGTGGTCCTTTGTGTCTTTGTTTCCTTGTTTGGCGTGGTGTGCCTCTTTGCGACTGCCCCCCCCCAAACTGCTCTCGCTACTAGAGGCTCCTGCCTTCTATTCTCGCCGTCTCCTTCGGCCTCGCGACCACGGTTTACCTCATTTTCTTTACTCAATAATCAACCCCCCTTTTTCTTTTCTCACTCCGCTATGGGTAATCGTCTATCTGCACGCCAAGCACCCCAAGTTCGTGCTCTGGCTGGTCTCCTAGACACACATCGCTGTAAGGTGTCTGTCCGGCAGCTGCAAGTATACTGGGACCTCCTGCTGCCCTTTAACCCATGGCTCACCACTTGCCATCTTTGGGACCCTGTTACTTATGATCGCCTTATTGATCGGGTCACCAACGCCATGGAACATGAGAGCAAGCGCTTCCCTCCCGGCTTGCTCCCCACCTTAATAACCGTCCGCTCCTGCCTTCAAGGCTCCCTCCCCTCTGATCGAGGCCCCATTAAATCCAAGGAGGCCCTATCAACCCAGTCAACAGATTCAGACAGCAATACTAATGTAGACCACGATTCGGACACAGAATCCTTAGTCGAGCAAATTAACAACGCGCTCGAAGTGACTCCCAAAAAACAAAATAACACTAAGCCTCGCCAAGATGGCGAACTTCCTCCTCCTCCTTCTTCTTCCATCGAGGGGAGGAAGTGCTCCGGCGATGACGTCAGCCCTAAGCTGGGCCGGAAACCGCAAGCGCTTTACCCCGCCCTTTCACAGGGCGGAGCTAGTCCACCATCTTATGCCTTAGCCACGCCCACCGCGCCGCCGTCTTGCGACGCTTGGGGCCTCCCACTCCCGCCTCCCCCTCCGGCGAGCTCCCCCTCGGAGCCGCTACCGGCAGCTGCCGCCGCTCCTCCCACCCTGCAGACTAACAACCCCTGGCTGCCTTCTACACCTCAAGGCAACCCTTGGGGCAACGCTCCCCCTACCCCCACTCCCGCGCCAAGCCCTCTGCAAGCGCGTCCTCCTTTCTCTCGTGCTTTTCACTGCTTTCCTCTTAACCTTGCCCCCACCCCACAGAAGCCGCATGACTGGTATCCCATTGACTCTGATACTATCAAGCAGCTTCGCAGGGCCGTCAAGGAGGACGGGTTAGGTAGCCCATACGCTTCCCAAATACTGCAGGATCTCGGCATGGACTTTTGCCTCCCCCAAGACTGGGCCTCGCTTGCCCGTTCCATTCTTAACCCCGGCCAGTTTGTTGATTGGCGTGCTCACTTCCAGGCAGAAGCAGCTAGGCAGAGCGAGCAAGATGCTGCCACTGGGGCCAATCATAACCCCGAAGCTTACTTGGGCACGGGAGCGTTTATAAATGCATCCGCCTATATTAATGCACCCGCCACCTTTTGGCCTATCCTTCGGGGAATCGCCTTACGAGTGTTTGCCAACTGCTCCGCCTGTCAGCCTAATAAATTCACCAAGCTCTTCCAGAAGCCAAGTGAGTCTTTTGCCACCTTTGTCTCCAGAGTCGAAGAAACCTGCGCTCGAAAGGTAAGTGATCCCCAAGCCCAGTATTACATGTGCCCGTCCTCAAATCCTAGAAAATCGTACTGCAATTCCCCCAACGAGTACTACTGTGCATACTGGGGGTGTGAAACATTAGCCACTAATTGGAAGCCTCCTGTTCCTAATCATTACCTTACCTTAAAGTGGGCCCCTACAGGGTGCAAACTCCCTACAGTTAACTGGCTCGGCCAAGAAAGCGAGGGATCCTGCACACATCTTAATCTTACAGTGCAGCTCCCCACTGATCCCTCCTGGTTACTCGGTCAAACTTGGGGCTTCAGAATCTATGAGAAAGGAGCCGACCGAGGATCACTTATTCTCATAAAAAAGGAGGCTGTAAGCCAACCATGCCAAAATACTGCATTAAGAACACCCTCTGGCATAGGTCCCAACCAAGTCATTAACCCCCTTTTTCCACAGCTCTCCAGCCGCACCTCAGCTCCAACCAGCCGCACCTCAGCTGCAAACAGTGCATCGCCAACCCCACCACCCCGACCTCCTCTACCCCCCTCTCGCTACTCCTCTCGCTACTCTTCTCCCCTCCTCAGCCTTATCCAAGCAGCCTTCACCTCAGTGAATTCCTCCAACCCCAATCTTACCTCCTCTTGTTGGCTTTGCCTCTCCACTTCCTCCCCCCTGTATGAGCCAGTTGCCTCCAACCTCTCCTTTTCAGAAAACACAGAGGACAGCCCCTCGGAATGCAATTGGAATACCTCTGCCGTCCCCCTAACCTTTCATTCAGTCTCCTTTACAGGAAAGTGCATCCGCCCTCGCTCAAGTAACTCTCCCAACCTCACAGCTTGTGCCGACTACTCGTCTCCCAGCAGCTCTGCAAAATTTCTCATTCCTCATAACTCCTCCCAATGGCTCTGCTCCTCTACAGGGCTTACCCCCTGCCTTAATGTGCAAACCCTCAATACAACTAATGAAACTTGCCTCCTAATTGTCCTTATCCCTAGGGTCCTATACCACAGCGAGGAAGACTTCTTCCTCCGCCTGGAAACAACTGCAGCTTCTGCCCCACTGCAAAAGCGAGAGCCCATCACCGTCCTCACGGTTGCCTCCCTCCTAGGTCTTGCAGGCGCTGGCACCGGAATCGCTGCATTAGCCAGTCAAGGCTCCGCCCTAACTCACCTCCGGGCGGCTGTTGACGAGGACATTCGTCACCTACAAGACGCTATTTCCCATCTTAAAAATTCTGTCAATTCCCTCTCTGAGGTAGTGCTCCAAAACCGCCGAGGTCTCGACCTTCTCCTCCTCAAAGAAGGAGGCCTTTGCGCCGCCCTAGGAGAAGAGTGCTGTGTATATGCCAATTCCACGGGTCTCGCCGAAGACAGCCTAAAGAAGGTCCGAGAGGGACTGGAACAACGCAAAAGAGACCGTGAAGCCACCAGCTATTGGTCCCACATCTTTACCCCCCTCCTCCCTTACCTCCTCCCCCTCCTCGGCCCCCTACTAATGATTATTCTAGCTCTCACCTTAGGACCCTGCATTATCCGCAGAATTGTCCAGCTTGTAAGGAAACAAACGGATGCTATTTTCTCCTCGTTCGTGCAAGTCCAGTACCAGCAACTCGCCACCTCTGACGCTCCCTACTCCGAGATGACAACCAACCCTCCGCGACCTCACCGCCACCGGTCAACCCGCCGACCGCGAGGCCCTTCTCGATCGCCTGAACATCGCACCAACCTCGAGCTCCAGCTTCTCTGAACCTCCAACTTTAAACCCCCCACCCTCGTCCATCCCGCAAGCAGCAAGGCCCCTGTCGAGCGCCCGGGCACCACACCAACGCCGAGCTCCAGCCTCGCTGAGCCACCGTCAACCCCTTTTTCCCCTCCCCGGCCTCCCCCTTCCCTCATCCCTTAGCGGGCCTCTCCGGTAAGCTTCTTCCTTTAATTAGAAAAGAAGGGGGAAATGCGGGACACTGATTACGTGCTTCAACTTGGCGGGCCTGGGCTGGGGGACCTGATCAGCTCCTGGGGAGGGTGGTGGGCACGGGCGACAGCGCCCTCCGCAGCCCCCCGGGCCTGGGAAAGTGAGGCCGGAGGCAGGCCCCATTTCCTCACCCAAAATACCACTGTTAGGGGAGGCTTGCCGGAGGGAACCGCCTTTTCCCCACCCCCTTATCTTGCCCGGACACTCCCCGTTGCCAGTGCAACTCCCATTACCACCAGTGCGCATACATTGTTGCCAGACACCGTTACCGGAGCAACTCTCGCCCCTTTTCAATCAACCTCCGCGCCCTCTCAGAACCAATCCAAGCCTTTAACCTCTACAGCTACCCCGCCCTCTAAACGCCCGATATAAGCTTGTACTCTCCCCTAATAAACTCTCTTGGCTTCTTCACCCTAAAAGAACCGTGTCCCGCCTGTTCCTTTCTCGCCGCCCTCCATACTTTGCACGCCTACGCCGGGGACTGGGCCCAGTCCCCCGCCTCGCCCTCGCCTCCGGGAAAGAGCCCCCGCCGCCGGTACCCTCCAAGCAATCCTGAGAGCCTAGGATTTGGCAACCGGCCGCCACCTCCTCCCCCCCAGACGAGTCAACTGCGACCGCACCTTTGGGTGGCTTCCAGTCCTGTGACATAATGACTGCTGTGAGCAGTCCTGACACGTCTTTTGGTGCACACACGCACTCACACCTCTCGAGTGTTGTTGGGGACTCAGTCACGTCCCCCACAAAAGGCAGGTTTGAGTCCCAACCCGGGGTCCTGTGGGTGTGAACCATTTGTAAATAGGACCTTGAAGGATGCTATTAGTTAAGGTGCCCAAACCGAATGAGGGAGGTCTTCATCCAATATGGCTGAAGTCCACATAAGCAGAGGAAATTGGACACAGAAGGAGAAGGCACTGGAGCAGCCAGAAGCTGGGAGTCAACAGAACCCAGAAGAGAAAGCAGACATCTCCACGTGCACTGTCACATGACGGGAAAGCCAAGAACCAGGGATTGCCGGAGCCAGCCCTAGAATGCCATAGTCTTTGGGGAGAACGCATTGCATCATGATGCCTCAGTTTTCTTCTCCTAGCCTCAAAACCATGGGCCCATAAATTCCCACTGTTTAAGCCAATCCATTGTACGGTCTTTGTTTTAGCAGCTGGGAAACTAAAACAAGCGTGCAGGTTAGATGGAGGGGCTGGGTTACAGTAGACACTGCCAAGCGGTTTTCCAAAGTGGTTGTACCCCTTTACGCTCTACCAGTGGGGCATGAGTGAGCCAGCGTCTACGCATCTCCAGCACTCGGTGTCATCTCCCTTTTTCATTTTAGGCAATCTGGTGGGTGTGAGCCGTATCGCATTGTGGTTTTATTTTGCATGACTCTACTGACTCATACAATTGTATCCCTTTGCATATGCTTTCTGGCCATTTTGTTGCCTTCTTTTGTGATGTGTCTGTTCAAGTATTTTACCCATTCTTCCACTGGTTTGTCTTTGTTTCTTTGTTTTATTCTTTCATATATTTTAGATATAAGTATCTTTATTGTTTTCAGTCTGTTTATTCCTTCAGATAAATTCCACATCAAGTTCAAAATACAAATCCCCACAGTGATTGTGTTTGGGATGGCAGTGCATTTGATGATCTCTGGAGGGGTGTCACATCCTGACAGGATTGAGTGTCCCTTTTGAAGAGCAGCAGGGACAGCAAGCTGACTGCTCGCTGCACATGAGGTTGTTCTGAGTCTATTACATAAGCTGGCTCATTTAATGCTCTCAGCAGCATGGTGCTGCTTCTGTGTCCATTTTACAGATGTGGAAATTGAGGCAGAGGGAGGTTAAGAAACTTGCCTCCGTTCAACCAGGTGGCAACTGGTGGAGCTGGGATTGGAAAACCAGGCAGTCGATGTTCTCAACCACAACCCTATGCCTTTATTCATTCTACGATTTCCTTTTCCCCAACTGAGTTTTTAGGTTTTGGCCCCCATCCCCATAGGTCTAGCAAGGTTCTTATTGCATTTGTTTAGGCATTTTTTCCCTTTCGTTTTGATGGTACTAAGAATGGTATATTTTGTATTTCCAACTAGTTATTGTTCATAAAAATAAAAGCTACTGATTTTTGTAGTCTCCTTACTACACTTTCATGAACTTTCAGTTTATTTCCTGAGATTTTTTTCATATAGAAAATCAGAATGCCTCCCCAAATACTGTTTGTCTCCTCATTTCCAATGTGTGCATTCTTTATTTAATTTTCTTATTTGATTACATTGGTTAGTATTCCAGAGAAATGTTACGTACTGGAAATCTCAGTAGATTCACATATCTTGTTCTTGACTCTAACGAGAGTGATTGTGGTGTCTCATAATTAAGCATAATTCTGGCTTTGCTTCGGTATATAAAATTGAATGCTATTGAAATATTCTGAAATGATTCCTTTGTATTTTTCCCAAGAACTTTTGTTTTGCCAAATATGTGTCCTAATAGATTTGCTAGGATTTAAACATTCTAGCATTATTGGAATAAATCTCAGTTAGTCACGGTGTATTCTCTTTTTTAATACTCTGCTATACTGTAGCTGTTGATACTTTTAAAGGTTTTGTTTATTTGTTTGCTTGCCAGACAACCCCAGAGGCCTATGAGTTGGTCCTAATTGATCTTCTGATATGTTTCATTTTTTCAATAATAGCATCCAGCTGTGATGCTTTGTGCCAGTGAAACCCTCTCTCTCTTTAATGGCCCTTCACTTTGGCCTCAATTCACATTGTCACCAGGGCACTTTCAATTATCCTGCCCCATGGCTTCAACTTAATCAACACCACACAGACTCCAAGGCAACTCTCCACTCTGATTTGAGTCCCCTGAAAGCTTTGTCTGAAACAAGGACTTGGAGACAGGAAGCAGGGTGACCACGAAACGGAGACCCAGAGAGAGGAAACCCCAAAGTAAAGTGCTTTGTCAAGGTCTGAGCTGGAAACAACAGAGGCTCTGCTGGGACCTCTTGGAGCCACCGAATGCCCCTCAGGTAGTTCACCTGCTGGCAGGAGGCCTCTCTCCCCAACCCCAGCTCTGCTCTGTGTTGATGGAGGGTTGCCCCATGGCTATTAGCTCCCCGTGCTTCTCTCACTTGCACCAGGAAGGCACAGGGGGCACTGGAGAAGTTCCCGAAGAGAAAGCAGAAGACACCTGCAGCGGAGGTGGGCTGCAGCCCCAGGGTGGGTGCCAGTTGTCCCCAGGCGCTGTCTGCGGTGGAGGTGGGTCTGGACACCTGACTTGCCTTCCCTTTGAGTTGTGTTACTACAGCCTTAAAGACCTGCAGCTACCCCCACACCTTCAAAATCATCTTCTCCAGGTCTCACAGG
Source organism: Choloepus didactylus (assembly GCF_015220235.1). Lineage (NCBI taxonomy): Eukaryota > Metazoa > Chordata > Mammalia > Pilosa > Megalonychidae > Choloepus > Choloepus didactylus. The sequence continues at coordinate 4,436,352 of NC_051312.1, forward strand.
ACCAGAAAAGGTGCAGGTTCCACATGCATTGCTTTCTGGGCTCGCAGGGCTGGAACGAGCCTGCAGCCTGCCCAGGAGGCCCAGCGGCCCTCCCCTCACCCCTGCCAGCTCCAGGGCATCTGTCAAATCTCCCCATTGGCCCTCTTCTGATCATCTCAGATTCCAGGGGGAGCAAATGCTCTCTCCAGCCCCCCTGGATTAGCAGCCCCTGCTCTGACTCTCCTGGGCAGAGTCGCAGGGGGCCTCTCAAAACAAATCCATGGAAAACAAACTCATGGAGAATTCACGAGGTCTAATAAAAATCCTATTAAGATACGGAGAGCCTAAACTCCAGGAACATGGGAGACAACCTCCCAGGGGAACTGGGGGTGGAGTGGGATGGGGGAGGAGGTATAGGATTTGGGAGTATTTGTAGCATCAGGTTTATGTAACTGAGCTAGAAGCTATCAGGAGATTGTGGAAAAAGGAGTGAATTTTCCAATATTTGATGTGTGGGGGAACACAAGAGCAGTGTGCCCCTTGCTGCAGTGGAAATCAAGTAGAAAAAAGTGGTGCAAGCACTGGGGGATCTGCCAGGGATGAGGGTGCGGGGCAGACCTGCTGGCTGGATGCAAGCTGCAAAGCTCTCCTGTGGCACCTGCTTTTACCTGCCTTTACCTGTGCACACCTGCCTTCACCTGGCTCTGAGCACGTGACCGATAAAATGCAGTCCCTGCCCATGCCGGCAGCCTAAGAAACCATCATCCCGAGCCCAAGAGCTTCCCCACAGCAGAGATGGATGAGGACTCTGATGCTGAGTGCTGGGAATGTCTGGGTTAATCTGGCCACAAAATATTTATAATTTTTTTTTTTAATGTATTGCATCTTTTAACAGTACACTGCCCCAGTTTCCAGATCTCTGTAAAAGATTCACTGCTCTATGGGTAGCCCTAGACTGCCCAGGGCACAGTGGACAACCCACAACTACTGCAGCCAACTTCCTCGGGGGGCTCAGCTGAATGCTTCTGGTTTTATAGGGACTAGGAAAGGCGACCAAATACCAAACATCAGATCTTTCTGCAAGTTTGTTCAAGCTCTCCTTTTACACCATCAGACATGTTGGGGAACCCAGGAAAAGGGAGTTTGCAGAAGCAAGAACAGCAGAGTTCTGAAATCCAAAAACAGAAGGATGCTTTCTCTTCTAAATTGAAACAAGACTGAGGTGCTCAGGGATGTTTCTGCTACGAGTTCCCCCAGAAATGAGGCTGCGGAAAGAAGTCCTGTTTCAGATCAGCAACGACTGCGGGGCAGTTAGAAGGCCCAAAGCGCTGACTGTCGAGGGACAAAGGTGCCCCCCAACTCCCCGGCCTGAAATACCCTCTCAGGGTGTCGAGAGTGGGAAGGCTTCTGCATTGTTTTCTGAACTGAGCCCTTTTCATCGGAGGTGTTTAAAGACTTGAAGGATGTTGCCTAATCTGAGAACAAGGCTGAGCTGGATCTCCCCTAACACACACAGAGAAACTGGGACAAAAGCAGGACGCTGTCCTCAAAATGCCAAAATATGGGGCCCTCACAGAGTGCTGTAGTTGGGCAACAAACAGTTGCAGGGACTGAAGGAGATGGCTCAAGAGGGGATCGGTGGGCAGCCAGGCTGGTAGAAGCTGAGCGCTTGGAGGGGTGTTCCTTGAAGACAGCAGAGTGGCGTTGGTGCTTGAGTCCTGTGGGGACGGACGAAATGTGTTCCTGGCTGAGTTCTGGCCAGCTACCTCCTCTGCTGTCCGCAGTGCTGGGTCCAAATTATTCCGGGAAGGAGGGTTTTTGGTGGAGGGGATCTGGTCGGGGGAGGGCGATATCTTGGCAGGTTTATCTTAAGAGAATAGTTTGTAGGGCAAGTACACTGTCATAGATTGCATGCTTTATTTGGGGTCATGGTGGGGGGACTCATATAAGTTATAGGAAGGTAAAATTCCCCTTTCCCCCCACACCTGTAAGCCACACCTTGGAGCAGCCACTGTCAAACCCAGAGAACATCAGAACATTCTGCTGAGCCCACACCCCACCCCCACTCCCACCCCCCAGCCTCCAAGCCAAAGTAATTGCACCTGCAAGATCCTGTTGGGGCTTCGTTCCTCCTGTTTCAAGGATTAGTATTCTTTGATTGCTTGCTTCTTCTATTCATTCAACAAATATATTTTTTAAGTTTCACGCTCAAGGAAGCAGAGGACTGGAAGAAGTTTCCAACCTGGTAGCTGCCCTCAGGGAGTTAGAATATTTACTCCAAGTGTACCCTTAGATATTCAGGCCCCCAAACAGAACTTTTTTTTTGACCTAAGTGCTTTTAAAGGCCTCTTTGAAATGTGGAGCAATTATGCAAGCAGAAAAAAAAACAAGTATCTAGAGCAAATATTTAACCTTGCCTTTGGTATGTTGAAGTCACAGGTCCATGCAAATCTCTCAGGCATGTCCTATAAAATTGACTATATATATATATATATATATATATATATAAATTCTTTTTTTTCTGTGGGGGACACAGCTTGGGGCTGTGCCCTCCACTGGGAAGTGAATTGTTCTAGATCCTAGTGTCCACCCCCACTCTCCAGGCTGCAGATCTTGGTGGTAGGAAGTGCCCCCCTCCCGAAATGCTGGAAAAAGGCAGGGCACAGAGACCACAAGAGCTTGCTCAGAGACACAGAGCTCGTACGGAGTGCCACCACCAGGGCCACCATCGGAGGCTGGAGAAACTGTCTTAGCCGACTGCTCCTGCCTCAGGCGGGGACGGGAGACCTGCCCACGTCACTGCTCGGAGCCCGGGCCAGGGGGTCCGCACAAGCCCCTTTGGGATTTGGCCACCCCAGCCAATCCGGAGTCCCGGACTATGGTGGAAATCCCGGGCGACTCCGGAGGGTTGATTTTTCGCCTCTTGGTCTCACCCGAGCAGTCGGCTTTTATTTCCCCCAACCACACGCGCGCGCGCGCACACACACACACACACACACACACCCGTCTTTTCCTGGCCGGGGGACATGTGCGGAGCCGCTGCGGTGCACGCTCCTGGGGGGAAAGCGCCCAGACCCGCGGCCTGGGAAGCAGATGGCGGCTGATTCCCAGGTACAAAGTTTTCATTCTCTCGGCAAGCGTTTTGACGCGCAGCCAGCCTCCGGATTTCCGAATCCTCTTAATATAAAATACTCTGGGGCGGGCGCCCCCGGGATCACCTTGCAGAATGAGCCGGGCTTTACAAAACTAAGGGACTTTCTCCTCCGCTGGGTTTTACCGGTGGGGAGGGGGCGGGGAGCCACGCAGCCCGGGGCGGGGCGGCGGGCGGAGGCGGCCGCGGGCTCCCCGCGGGCTCCCGGGTTGCTACAACAGACCCCACACGCCGCGCGGGAGCCGCCGCAGGGCTCGGGAGCAGAGCCGGGCAGGTGGGGGGACGATCCCGGGCCGCGCGCGTCCTCTCGGTGGCGAGACGCCCCCTCCCCCACCCGCGCCTGTGCCAAAGGCGCGGACCCGGCCCGGCCTAGGGGAGGGATCGTGGGACCCCGCACGGCTCCCAGAAGCCCCCCGTCCCCCGGCTGCAGCTCGGGGCGGGGCCGCGCCTCCCTCCCCCTTCCCGCCTCCCGTCCCCGGACACCTGAGCGGCGGCGGCGGCGACTCCCGCGCTCGCTGCCGGGCTGGGCGCGGCGCCGCTCAGGTCCTCGCTGCCGACCCAGGTGCGCGCAGACCCAAGGCCCCCCGGGGGTGCGGATCCGCCCCCGACTCACTGAGCGGCCGCCGGAGCCAGGTAAGGCGGCGGCCGGGGCGGGCGCGGGGCGCTGCGGGCGCGGAGTGGCGGTGGCTGGTGCTCCCGGTGCGGGGCCGGGCCGGGCCATCAGTGGCCCCCGGGCGCCCGATCCTGCTGACCCGCTGCGTTTGGGGTGCGTCCGGATTCCAGAGTAAGCGCCGTCCCGGGGCCTTCGGGGGCTGGGGGTGGGGAGAGGTGTGGGGGGAGGGCTGCGCGCGTCGGGGCCGGGGGCACTTCTCTGCAGAGTTCCCCCCTTCCCCCTCTCCTCCTTCCCGGCAGGGGCCGGTTACAGCGCGTTGGGAGCCGCGTGGACGCTTGTGTCCCTCATCCGCTGGGACCGCCGCCTCCTCGAGCGCGCCCTGCGCCTGCCTCTGGGGCAACCGAGGTGGGCCGCCCGGCGCCCCCGGAAGGGGTCTCCTCTCTCAAAGGTCGCCGCCCGCCCGACGACCTTAGCCCGCCAGCCGGGCGGAGGAGCCCGCGGCGGGGCCGCTAGAGGGCGCGCGGGGGACGGGACCCTCGCCACGGCGGCCGGATCCCCCCGCCCCAGCAGCGGTCACCCGGGACCTGCTCCCGGCTCCCGGAGCCACCATCCAGGCGCGCGCCACGGGCGCAGGGGTTCTGGGGGGCCCGGGCGGGCGCACCCGGTGCGCCCCGGGGGTTGCGGATCAGGACCCCTGGTCCCCGGGGTCGCGCGTCCCTCCCGCCGAGCGCCCGGCCTCTGCCCGCCGCCCCTCACTAGGCCGGGTGGTGGTGGGGGACGGGCGGGTGCAGGTGAGCGGCCCCCGCGCCATGCCGCCGCCGCCCGTGAATTATGCAGGAAGCTGGCACTGGCGCGCGCGAGTTGCTCAAGTTTCCCTGGCAACTTTCACCCGGGCATCCCTCCTCCCTGGCGGCCCAGGAGCCTCTGCCCGGCAACTCCGGAACGCGCCCCGAGACTCCCACCGCGCCCTCGCCACGTGGGCTGGGGTCGCGGGGACTGAGCGAGCAGGTGCGACACTCCCACCCCCAGGAGGATCTCGCCGCACGGGTTCAGAGTTTGGGGGAGCGCGCCGCGAACCTCGCCGCAGGCGTGGGGAGGGTGCGGGGCCGCGGGGGACCCCGCCGTCTGGGTTCGGGAGATACGGGGGTACCGGCGCGCAGCGCTTGGACGGTCCTGAGCGCCGACATCTTGCGCGGGGCAGAAGGGCGATGTTCGCGTTTTGGTGGGGCTGGGGGCTTCTAAGGAGGGGCGAGGCTGGTGCTTGCGACCCTGGTCTTGAGCCGTGGAGCTTTTAAAGCGGCCCTGAGCGGTTCGATTTGGAAGGCGCTTGGGCCCCGCGGGTGGAGGCTAAGGCCACCGTACATGGCGGTCTCGGGTGGCAGATGCGGGGACGGTCCAGGTGGTCCTCAGAGGCCATCCGAAAATAGAGTGCTTTCCACGTGGAAATGCGAGGTAGTAAATTGGGTAGTTCTCTGACCTCCTTTTTTGATTTGAAACTCAAGTTTGAACGTGAATGAGGTCAATCAGCTAATTAAATTAAACTTCAACATGCAGAGAGGTAATTTCGGAAGTGATCCTCTGGGGGTCGCGGCTGTGATCTGCGTTGGTCTTGACTGGACTTTGCTGACCCAGCTGCAGGGAGGTCCTGGCGCCTGGAAATGGAGCTGGAAGATTGGGCCCGGATTAGGAAGCCCCTGGTCTCCGAGTTGGTGACGACCCTTTAAGCACCAGGTGCAGTGCTCCACGCCCTGAGGTTTTCTTTCCAGTTGTTTACAACAGGCCCGGGAGGCGAGAGTTGTTGGAGACCCCAGATTTCAAGCCACTTGGGGGTGGTAACCAGGCCGGGTTGACAAAAGGGTCAACCTTTTGATTGCCTGAAGCCGAGTGGAATGGACGTTTGTGCCTGCTGGGGGTTCAGTGGTATTCAGGGAGGAATCGAAGGTAGCTGTGGAGTTTTGCCCTCTCAGTCCCGTTATTCTTAAAGGAGGCCTGGGAGAGACTCTTGTAACAGGGATCAGATGGCCTTAACAGTGGCTGGATGTTAGAGCTCCTGGGGAACTTGTACCAGTGGGAAAGGGATTCTGTTATTATGCTCAGGAATCTCTTGTTTTCCAAAAAGGGAGGAACGGGTGGAAAGCTGGGTGCTTCTTGGGGTCGCTCCTTGAAGGAGGCTGTAATTATTTTGTTCCAGCATCCAGGAGGCTGGGTGTGAGGTGACTTTGCCTGTATAGACGGGTCTGATGAGTCCTTTGGAGCTTACGTGGCTGTTTTTAACAAATTAGATCCTTTTGGGGGATCCCTCTGCCTCCTGTCTCCAAATACAGTTTGCTTTTGAAAGCCTGGTTCATATTGGGGGAAGTTCAGAGAGATTTTCATTCATTCATTCAGCAAATGCTCATGGGTTGGGTGCAGCGCCCTCTGCTGGGCACTCCGTGTGCAGGGGGCTTGGCCCAGGCTTGGGGGAGGCGGGGGTCCCAGCTAGGAGGAGGCCTGGGTCATGGAGGGTCGGGGCTTGGGGTGCCAACAGGAGGTCAGAGATAGCATCCCACTTTGTTTCATCAGTGATGGGGAAGAAGATAGGAACAAAGAAAAACATGGCAGGAGTTGACTCATATACAGAAAAACACTAATAAAACCTGGTATTTATGGAAAAATAATTCTTTGTCATGCTTTATTTCCAAATATGTCCTATAAGTTTTGATTTCCGGTGTGCCTGTCAGTTCAGGAGAGCAGTGGGACTTTTCCCAAAATGGGGTTCCGTATGGAGTGGAAATTGGGGCTTCCGGGGTGTGTCTCCCCCAGTAAAGCAAATCCTTGGGGTGGAGCCAAGGCTTGGTTCTTAGCAACTGATACCTGAATTCCTAATTCCCTGGAATTCAAGTCTTCCGCTTTGTAAACTGAAGGCTGAGCTTTGCCTGAGGCTGTGGGATCTGGACTCTGAGAGCCTGCTCCTTAGGAAGGGGGAGGGGGCGGCTGGGACATACTCAGGAATTTACATTTGCTGCCCCTTAAGGAGCCCCCCATTGTCCTGTGCTACGACCCCGAGCCGGCTGGAGGGGAGCTGTAGGATCTCTCTTCCCCCGGTAATCTCTGGTCCATGTTCTGAGCCTTCTGCCTTGACCAGGCAGTGGAGAAAGAGGAGGGGTGGGGGGAGGAGAGGATAGTACCCCAAACAATGGCAGGTCTTTTTTTTTTTTTTAATAATTCAATTTTATTGAGATATATTCACATACCATGCAGTCATACAAAACGTACAATCAGTTGTTCATAGTACCACCATATAGTTGTGTGTCCATCACCAAAATTAATTTTTGGACATTTTCATTACCACACACACAAAAGTAATAAGAATAAAAACCTAAAAAGAGTTGTCTGTATTGTGCGTAAGAGTGCCCACCAGAGTGACTTCTCAGCTCCTTTTGGAATCTCTCTGCCACTGAAGCTTATTTCATTTCCTTCACATCCCCCTTTTGGTCAAGAAGATGTTCTCCATCCCACGATGCCAGGTCCAGATTCCTCCCCGGGAGTCATACTCCACCTTGGCAGGTCTTTTTCATGTTTGGATCCCCCCAGTCGTTCCCTTGGGCACTCAGCGAAGGGATTATACTTGCTAGAAGAAAGGAGTGGCTGGGAGCCCTGGGCTGGTTGACCCATGTGTCCCTGGGCACTGCATCAACCCCCCACCCCCACCCCCAAATGAGGGGCCTGTCATTCTCTGATGCTCAGGGGTGTTCCTGGCTATATTTGATTTTCTCCGTATGTTGCATAAAAATGAGCTCTGCAAATAATCAATTGAGGGCCTGGAGCTGGCCAAAGGTCAGGGTTCTGCCCCCTCCCCCAGCTTCCAGGCGGGTGGAGAGGAAGAGTAGCCCCTGGCCATTTAGCACACGGCGCTCCTTGGGTGATGATAGATGTTACCCTGGGGTGCGGTAGGCCCCCCAGACTGGGTGCGGAGGTCCTCGTTCTGAGGGAGGGAACAGCCACCCGGAAGCTGCAAAAGGCTGTCCCCAGCTGCAGTGATAGAGCCCCTTTCCCACTTGCCAGTGTTTTCTTTCTGCCGGGCGTTGTGGTCAATGCCTGCTCTATATTGCCTCATTGAATTTCACAAAATTCCAAGGAGCAGATTCTGTCATTACTTCCATTTTACAGTCAGGAGCCTGAGGCTCAGAGGAGGGGAGCGAGTGACCAGTGTCACACAGCTGGTGGTGTGGAGCTGATGCCCCACCCCAGGCCGCCCAGGAGAGCCCAGCTCCCAATCCCCGTCCCACTCGGCTAAAATACACACCTCCCAGTGCAAAAGTGCATCAAGGGGGCAGTTAGAAAATCAGCCTCTCTGTTACTGTCCAGATGGCTAGAGAAAGTTAATTTCAGTGGCTTTCATGGTCATATTGAGGTTTGCCTTTGAGGATGATAAGGATGATCCTGGCAGCCCCACCCCCACCCCTACAAGGGGTCCAGCCTTAATGGGGCAGGGGTGGGTAAGAGGCCCCCACCCCAGCACAAGCACCAGAGCAGAGGGCTGGCCCAGTCTTGGGGCTTGGGGCTTGAGGCTGTGGACCTGGGTGCCTCTTGATGAGAGGTTCTGGGCTGGGCGGGCTGGAGCCCATGCCACTTCCTGGGAGATTAAGCCCTTAAAAGGTGGCCTGGCTGCTGGGGTTTGCTGACAGCTGCAGTAAGGATGCTACCACCTCCACCCTACCCCACCCAACCCACAGCATCGCCTCTGACGGCTGCCAGATGGTGTCAGCGCAGAGCAGGGGGCAAGGGGTGGGGATTTGCATCCCAGGGGCCTCGTGGGGTGGGTTTGCCAAGGCCTTCTCCAAGAGCTCTGGCTTTTACAAGATTCAGGATTCCCAGAGATGCCTTGGAGAGGGGCAGAAAGGACTCCAGGAACCCTGAGCTCCCCATCCGAGGCTGCACATTTCTAACGGGGTGGGCCCCAGGGGTGAAGGGCTCCCGGCCCACCGCCCAGAAATCCTGGTTGAAGCAGAAGATGCAGGATAGGCCTGGCTTTCAGAGGGGTTCCACTGTTGGTAGCTCTAGGACCACACTTTGGGAAACACTGAGGGTTTTAGTAAGAACAATTGGACAGAGCCCTGAGCTGCTTAACTTAAAGGGCCCTCATTTGGGAGGCTCACTGAGGGTATCCTTTAGCTGCATAATTATTGCACACCCACAGTGTCCATCTGGAAGGGGGCAGGGCACTTCACATTGTTTTTTTGCCTCTTGGTCCTCTAAAGGTGCAGTTTTTAAAAGTTTGTGACCTCGCACACATTTCCTGCAACATTTTCTTGTAAAAAGCTCAAATATCTGGCAAAACTGAAAGAATTAAGCAGCGAACTCCTGTGACTCTATCCCCAGATTCTATCAGTGACCATTTATTATTGTACGTCGCACATGACATCTAAAATTTTTCATTTTAGGTTTAAATATTTGCAAAGGATGAGTAACCCTAACCCCTTCTGTGAGGCAAATATTGACATTTTAATCCACGTTTAAAAAGAACTGTTACATAACTCTGTAACTGTATCCTCCTCACTGTAAATGCTTCTGTGATCTGACACCCATCTGCTTTCACTGACACATACATGCACGGGCTTTAGGGAATTTTTATTGTTCATTTTTCCTAGAGCTTGCATTGCCATTGCACTTCCCCAAAGAATTTTATCCTAACATCCCCTGGTTTTATGCTGGTAAATCTTTCATTAATCAATCCAGCATACTTCTCTGCAAGAAAAAAAATACAAAAATTGACATTTGATATATTTTTTAAATTTTTTCTGTGACCTCAAGATACTAAGAATTAAAAAATTGCTAATGACCTGAGAAAACAGTCCCATCATTGAGAGGGCACGGTTGATCAAAATTGCAGATTTTGAGAGGTGGGAAAGTAAAATGCTGCTGGAAATGAGCCTGTGGGTGGGAAGGGGGTGCCACACCCCAAGTGCCCCTGTGTTGATCTCCTGAGGCCTGGTCTCCTGGGCCGTGCCCACTGCCTTCATGCATGGGGTGCTGCCCCCCAGGTTTCCCACTGGAGGGGAAGCCATTCACCTGTAAGGGGGGAGGGGCTGTGGGAAACGGAGCCCCCAAGTGCCTTCTCCCATGGAGCAGTTTCAGGATTGCCTTTGATTAACCCCTTGGAACTGTGCGGGAATCCCCACTGGAAAGTGCCCGTGCACCCCCTTTGAAGCCCCCTGCAGGCTGGAGAAGTGAACAAGATTCCGCCGCAGCCTCAAAGGGCTGCTGGGAGCAGGTGGCTCTCACCGAGCCCCAGCAGGTGCAGCACTGGCAGGTGGGCCTGCCGGCCCCAGCACCTGCTCCACCTGGGCCGAGCCCCCAGATTCCATGCTTGGGGTCCTGCCTCCTCCCTGGGCTGTATGAGAGAATTCAGAAGGAGCCTCTGGAACCCTGGGCCTGGGAGGGGAGAGGCCGAGAGCTTTGGCTAGCGACCAACCTGACGCCTCCCTCCCTGGGGGGTTTGGCCCACATACCGAGGCCTCCTCATTGGATCCAGCTGGAGATCTGGGGGTATGTGGTATGACTTGAGACAGAAGGGGGGGTGGGGGTGGAGTCAGAGGGCCTGTGGCCTGCTCGGTTTGGGGACAGGAGGCCTGGGGCCCTGGAGGTGGGTTTAGTGTCATTTTGAGCAGACCCAGACCCAGGCCTTCAGCTGACACCGCCTTCGGGGGTGAATGCAAGCTGAGCCAGGTGGCCCTGGCCACCCAGGAGGTGGGCATGAGCCTTTGAACCCCGACTCTCCTGACAATTCAGCCAGGAAGGGCACCCAACACAGGGTGGGTCCCAGGGGACGTTCATTGAGTGAAAATATGTCGACTGGAAAGTCTCACTAGGGGACTGTGGTTAGAGGCTTTCCCACCTGCGTGTGTCATTCAGCTCCAAGAAGTGACTGCCCAGTCTGGCCCTCTGGCCTCCCTGTGGCTGCGTTCTGGACCCAGTGCACTGCCAGAGGCCTCGGGGTGGCAGGGTTTTGGGGTCCCTGGGCAGGTGGTGCATGGATTCAGCTGCACTGGGACCACACCCCTGGAACGTTTACCAGGCTGGTTGTTCGGGAGTGTGTGCAGATCAACAGCTGTGGTTAAACAGTGATTTTTTTCCCATTGAACCCGGAGTCCAAATGAAGCTGGGAATGGAGTTCCGGCAGAGAGTTACGGTGTGAGCTTGGCTGTGTGCTGTTAATAATTCCCAGCATGGGCAAATCAGTGCCCTGTTCTCTTAGGAAGAGTTCCAAGGCATATCTCTTTTCTTTTGGTTCCATATTTGCACAGTGTTTGGAATTTAGGGAAACACTGCCATTGCTAAAGGAGTAGAAAGAGCACCCTGTCTGTCCTGTGGCCATATTTTTTTTTTTTTAATTTTTTTTTATTATTTAGGGTATATTCTGGGAATGTCCCCAGGTCAAGTTCAGGTACATCAGGCTTAATGCCAGGTGGCTGATTTTTTTAAAATTCAGTTTTATTGAGATATATTTACCCACCCTACGGTCATCCCCAGTTACAGTCAGTTGTCACAGCTCCATCATACAGTTGTGCATTCATCACCGTAATCGATTTTTGAACATTTTCATTACTCCAGAAAAAGAATAAAAATAAGAATAAAAATACAAGTAAAAAAGAACACTCCAAACATCCCATCCCCTCCATCCCCCCTATTATTCATTTAGTTTTTGTCCCCATTTTTCTACTCTTCCATCTATACACTGGATAAAGGGAGTATCAGCCACAAGGTTTTCACAGTCACACAGTCACACCACATAAGCTACATAGTTATTTGATAATCTTTAAGAATCAAGGCTACTAGGTTGCAGTTCGACAGTCCCAGGTATTTCCTTCTAGCTATTCCAACACACTAAAAACTAAAAAAGGATCTCTATGTAATGCATACGAAAAACCTACAGAGTGACCTCTCGACTCCATTTGAAATCTCTCAGCCACTGAAACTTTATTTTGTTTTATTTGTCTTCCCCCTTTTGTTTTATTTCTCTTCCCCCGTTCTTAACCCCACGATGCCAGGTCCAGGTTCATCACCAGGAGTCATGTCCCACGTTGCCAGGGAGATTTATACCCCTGGGAGTCATGTCCCACGTAGGGGGGAGGGCAGTGAGTTCACCTGCCGAGTTGGCTTAGAGAGAGAGGCCACATCTGAGCAACAAAAGAGGTTCTCTGGGGATAACTCTCATGCACAATTTTAAGTAGGCTTAGCCTCTCCTTTGCAGTAACAAGCTTCATAAAGGCAAGCCCCAAGACCGAGGGCTCGCATACCAAATTGTCAGTCCTCAATATCTTTGAGAATATCAGCAATAACCCAGAGGGGGAAGTCCAACATTTCTGCATTTTTCCCCAGCTCCTTAGGGAGCCCTGCAAATATATTCTTATTCTCTGCCTAAATTACTCTGGGATGTATTGCTATTTCACACTAACTTACACAAACCAGCCTGATCTCACTCCCTATTCAAAGTTCCATGTAATTCTGGTGTTTGAATGAATTGACCATACAAATTAGATTGTGCTACAGAAAATATAGATTTTGCCCCAAATGGCCATCTCTTCCTTTGCTCTCACACAGAAGTTGAAGTTTTAAAATACTGTTACTATCGTCCTTTACCCTTTAGTCTGATTTGCCTTAGTCCTAACCAGCTCCACTTCACGCATATCTCTAATTGAAGTCTGGACTCTTTTTCAGCTCCTTTAACATTTTCTGTGTCGGGCAATGCTGACATTCACAGCTGCTGGACTCGGGCTCTGAGTCTCAGGTGTTGCGGGGACTGAGCTTGTGCCTCGACTTACCAGGCCTGGGCCAGGGGACCTGATCACCCCCTGGGGAGGGTAGTAGGTACGGGCGTGAGTGCCCTCTGCAGCCCCCCCCAAGCCTGAGGAGCGAGGTCAAGGCAGCTCCCTTTTCCTCACCCAAAATGCCACTGGCAGGGGAGGCTTGCCGGAGGAAACCGCCTTTCTCCCAACTGCCCTTTCCCCACTTCCTTATCTTACCCACATACTCCCTTGTGCCAAGGCCACTCCTGCCACCGCCAGTGCGCATGCACCGTGGCCGAAACAACCCCCGCCCGTTGCAACGGCTCCTGCGTCCTCTCAGAACCAATCCTAGCCCCTCTCCCTTCAATATTGCCATTTTAGGCTACTTCACCTCCTTTCCAGCCCTGCCCCTCTTACCAGCCTATATAACCTGTAATCACCCCTGAATAAATCTCTTTGGCGCATACTCCTACTGGATGAAGAGTGTTTTTGTCCTTATCGCCGCCCTCCACACTTTGCACGCCTCTCGCCGAGGACCCTGGCCACGTCCTCCGCCTCGCCCTCGCCTCCGGGAAAGAGCCCCCGCCGCCGGTACCCTTTAAGCAGCCCCGAGAGCTGAGGGCTCGGCTACCGGCCGCCACTCCCCCTAGAAGCAGTAACCCCGACCGCAAGGTGTCACCCAGATATGGTAGACAGTTTGTGTTCAGGGTCTGGCAGATTTGGTCTTGGGGCCGTTCTGCCTCTTTGGAGTCTGTTTGTCTTTGACAAGGTTTTCTGGGTTGCGGGGGACAGATGCCCGCATCACATGAGGTTAAAGGAGAAGAGACATGTATCGTGGGGACTCTGGGGCTGCCCTGGGCCCCCAGGACAGGGAGGGCAGCTGTGTGAGCTGCCGGTGGGGGCAGAAGCTGGGCCAGGCTTCTCTGCTCCACTTTTTTGGGGACGGGGGCTCCTTTTTGGCATTTTTCTGCCCCCAAGCTACGTTCTTTCGCTCTGTAGATTGGTCATCAGTATTTACACATGAAGCTGTTTCCAAGCTCCCAGGCTCCTGGCCAAGGAGACAGCGGTTGTGGAGGCGGACTTCTCTCAGATTCAGTGTCCCATCCTCATCACCCAGCTGGGCAGGTCAGGGGTGGCCAGGGCCCTGGTGTCACTGGGAGATGCCCAGTCATGGGACCCTATCCACCCACTGCTGCTGAAAGTGGTCCTTAGAGTAGGTGGGCCACTATGGCCCCATGCTCCTTCTCGTTCCAGCTCTCTTCCTTAGTGGACCACCTCAAAGGGCCATCCCAGAATCCATAGAGGTAAGAGTGATGGCAAACCTATGGACCACCACGATCCTTGGATGCTTTACAACCATACACCCATCTCATCCTCTCTCCGGCCCTGGGAAGTGGGTACTGACATTATCCCTGTTTTGCCGGTGAGTAAACCAAGGCAGGGAGAGTTTAAGTCGCTTGCTGAAGCCGTGCGGCTGAGCCAGGACGCAAAACCAGGCAGCCACCCACATCATCTGTGAAATGTGCCAGAACCTTCGGCAGCCCCTACAGCATCTCCTGGGTGATAACACCGGGTTATTTTTCCATCTGCTTTCAGGGAAAGCAGAGTGGGGGTAGCACAGGGGTTCTCAAACTTTTGGTCCAAGGATCCCTCGATTCTTAAGAATTCTTTAGGACCCCAGGGACTTTGGTTATGGATGTTATAGCTGTTGATATTTACCCTGTTAGATATTAAAAGGGAGAATTTAAAAATATCTAATTATTACTTCACTTAAAAATGACAATAATAAACCCATTACATGTTAATATAAATAATGTGTGTTTTGGAAAACAACTCTTTTCCAAAACAAGAACAATCCCAGTGAGAAGAGTGGCAATGTTTTCCCTTTTTGCAAACTCACTGGTGTCTGGCTTAATAGAAGGCAGCTGGATTCTCGTCTGCGTCCGCGTTCGGTCTGCTGCGATGTCAGATATTACGAGGCTTCGGGACGGCCCTGCAGTGGTACCCTGCGCGTGTGGGAGGGAGAAAGGCAGCTGCCGTCTTTACAGGATCATGAACCCTGTGGACCCCTGTCGGGGGCTGTGTCCCGTTCCCCAAAGGCGTGTTGACGTCCTGAGTCGGTGACCTTATTGGGCACGTGGCCGTGGCAGATGGGATTAGGTAAGAGGAGGCCACACGGGGTCGGGTGGGCCCTGAACCGATCTGACCGGGGTCCTCATATGGAGAGGGGAGAGGGCTGTGGGACGACGGGGGCAGAGACTGGGGGTGAGTTGGCCACACACCGAGGAGCGCCAAGGACGGCTGGGACCACCAGGAGCTGATGAGGCAGGAAGGGCCTCCCCGGGGACTCCGGAGGGTGTGCGGCTGACACCCGGGTCACGGGCACACCTGCTGCTCTAAGCCGCCCAGTGTGTGGCCATTTGGCACGGCGGCCCTAGGACACTTAGACACCTCTAGGGGGGCTTTGGGGAGCCCCCAGGGTTCCCAGACCACACATGGAGAACCAACTGCTGGAAGGAGTAGGGGCCCCGCCCCTGGGACAGGCTCCGAGTCTGTGGATGCTCTGAACAAGGCGTGCCCCCTTTCTGGTCATCAGGACACGTGGGTGAAGTTTCCTGAGGGGCTTCTGGCAGTTCCCAGGCAGCTCCACCCTGCGGACAGGCCCCCCAAGGGCAGTTTTGGGTGGGGGGAGCACGGGGGTAAACCTTCCATGCTGCGGATTCAAGGGGGCTGGGGTGGTTTGAGGTTTTGGGGGCGTTGGGTGGAGCAGACCTGAGTGTGGTGTGGCCAGATTGTGGAGTGGGTACAAGGCAGGGAAGCACAGATGGGGAGTGAGCAGAGATCTTTCTAGAAGGCTCTAGAAGTTTTGCTGTCAGAGGAGGAATCAGTGGGGATGGTTCATGGATCAGATGAGATGGAGGGGGTTGTCCTTGGACCGTGGGACAAAAGCCTGGAGGATGGGGTGGGCAGAGAGGGGCAGGGCTTTGCATGCGAGAGTGAGGTCCTGGCCAGGCAGGGGGCCCTAGAGACACACTGCCTGGCAGGAGGACAGAGCCCCTTCCCCTTTGCCATGAGAATGGGTGGGAGCTTGGGACTTGGTGGGGGGCGGTGGAGGGGATCAGCCTGAGAAATCTGGGGAAATCAAATCCAGCTGGAGGGCTGGGTGGGGCAGGGGGCTGTAGGGCCGGGGCCACAGATCTGAGGCTGGAGCCCATGCACTGAGAGGCCCCCATCCTGACTGCCCACTGGTTTCCCCAGCATCCCTTGGTCCCCTGTTCATGGGCTCCGGGAAGGCAGGCAGTGGGTTTGATGCATGGTTGGGGTTTGATAGAGGCACGTTTTTTTTTTTTCCTTTGTTTTGCAAAGGTGTAACTGGTGTTGTGTAATTCTGATACGACCCAAAGCTGAATTGTGTGGTGATGACTGTTGAGGAGCCAAATGGGTCCTTGGACGGCATTGAGAGGGGAAGGAGCTGAATCTGCAAGCTGTCTTCATGTAGAAGGTTCCAGAAGTCACAGGTGGAGTCAAGTCCATTGAGGGGCAAAGGTTAGCTGATGCATGAAGCAGTGAGTGAGGGGCAGGGTCATGGGATGGAAAGGGGGGTGCTGTGCACAGACAGCCTCTCCAGGCCTTGGCCCTGCACCCACCCCCACTTCGTGTCACCCAGAGAGGACAAATGCTGTCACAGCTCATGCCCATACGTGGGCAGCCAGGGGCCTGGAGGGGCGAGCAGCACATCCCAGATCATGGCTTGGGGGGCCCAGCTGGTGTGTCCAAGCTTTCTCTCTCCCCATCCCCTCACGCCGTGCCGGGGTACGTGTGTATTGACAGAGGAACCGCAAATTCATCGGTGTGTCATCAGGCCCCTGCCATGTGCCGGGCTCTTGGTATACACACCGAAATCTGTATGGGGTTCCCTGGGCTGCGTAACTCTGTGCCCTAGCTGGGGGCCCCTGCAGCAGGAGTTTGTGGTCTCCCGGTGAGGGGGCAGGGTGCCGGCCGGCTGTGCTCCCACCGACCCTTCCCGGGAGGCTCCGTCCTGTGTCCTCCGGCTCTCAGCCATCCCGGGCACCCCTTGGCTTGTGGACGCGTCACCCCAGGCCCTGCCTCCACCTTCACACGGCCTTGGTGTAAAATAGTCATTCACTTGCCACCCGTCGGGAGGCATTTTTGTCCCTGTTTTACAGACGAGAGCGCTGGGGCCCCTGAGCGGGGGCGGCCTGCCGTGTAGACGGAAGAGGCGGCGCGACGGGTGGGCTCTGCGGGCGGCTGAGTGTGGAGGCTGAATGCAGTGACGCTCTGTGTTTGCACTTGTGTGTGTGCAGCAGGCAGCGTGTGTCCCTCCCCAGCTTCTTTCCAACTTCAGTAACTTCTTGTCTGAATATAAATGATGGAGGACGTGTTTTTGGCTGAACTCGTGATGGCTTCCAGGACTGTCTTGAAAGTCCGGAGAACAGTTAAACTAAATTCTGGTGGGGGGTGGGATTCCTGCCTGTTCCCTTCTTCCCCTTGGGGTGGAGGCCGGGCGAGGGGAGGTGGGAGGGGCTCACTGGGGCGCTGGGTTATCAGTCGGGCCGGGCACCAAGGCTGAGCCTGCACCTTTAGGGGAGAAGTGGGGTCTCCACGCCTCCTCGGAGGGTGATGGTGCCTCTGTTAGCCCCCCAGGGCCTTGCTGCCCACTCCTTGCTTGGGGACTTGGGAAAGGGGACCCTGGCCTGGAAAGTCAGTGGAGGGGGGATGTCAGATGAGGTGACCCCTCCTTGGCTCGGTGGCTTCACCTCACGGCCCTTAGACCCAGCCTCTGGTTTGTGGCTGGTTCTGCTCAGGACGGGGACCGTGTCCAGTGCGGACCTCAGCATATTCCCTGTGCCTAAACTGCACCCGGCAGCTCATGAGAAACGCAAATGTGCCGGGTGCTGCCCTCCACTCTTCAAATAGATGTGCCAACTTTGGTGAGATGAAGTTCACGTGCCTTTCAATCCACCCACATAAAGTGGTGTTAGCATATTCATGATGCTGAGCAACCATCACCATCTAATTCCAGAACATTCTTGTCACCCCCCAAAAGACACCCGAACCCCTGAGCAGTCACCCCCATTCTCCCTCCTCCCAGCCCCTGCCGTCTCTATGGATTTGATGGTTCTGCGCATTTCGGGCCAATATCTTCCTACGGTTTGTGGTCTCCTGTGACTGGCTTCTTTCTGCATGATGTTTCCAGGGTTCATCCATGTTGGGGCATTATCAGCACATCATTCTTTTTTATGGCCAAATAATATCCCATGGAATGGATATACTTTATTTATCCATTTCTGAATTGGTGGACATTTGATCCCAGCTCCATGTGCTGACATTCTTGCCAGGGGAGACAAAGCATAAGCCAGAGAGCTAATGAGCAAGTGTTTACTCAGTACGGGGGGAAATGAGAGCTTAGCAAGGGAGGTTAGGAGTGAGGGCGTTTGCAGTTTTCAGCAGGGCGGTCAGGGTGTTGTCAGGGAGCAGGTGACACTTCAGCAGGGCTTGAAGCATGTGAAGGAGGTGACGAATGAGGGAACGATGGGAAGGCGCTTTTTAAACTCTAAAGCAAGGACCAGTCCAGGACCCATCAAACCCTGGTCTTGGGGGTACCAAGCTGAGACCCTTCCCCACCCCCTCACCTCTCCCTTGGCTGCTTTCCCTGGGGAGATGCCCCACCTTTCCTCCTGGAAGGGGCATGACTCCCACCTGTGCTCATTCTTGGTGTCCTCGGAACCTGATGGTGTCTCAGCTCTGCAGCCTCGGTCCAGGGCTGGTGCTGGACTGAGGAGGGTGACGGGCCAGAGGGAGAAGCTGGGAGAGAGTGTCTCCTGCAAAATGAGGCTCCTGAACTAGATGGGTGTTTCCTGATGGCCCCATGGCCTTAAACCGTGGGTGGTTGTGTCACTTGTTGTTTACCTACTTTGTTGGAATGTATTTATTGATTCAGTGGGACCTGGGGGGCCTGTGTGGGGTGGGGGAGTCAGGCCGCTTCCTGCTTCCTGGGAGGTTTGTCTTGATGGCACCTTGATTAATAATTATTTAAAAAATCTACGTTTCCATATGCAGCTCTAGTTTATACATTTTAACCCCTGAATATTATGTTATGGAATAGTTAACCCCAAATGAGCCATTTTTCTCCTGATGACATTTAGGCCCTGTGCCAGTTTGGATGTATTATGTCCCCCAAAATGCCATGTTCTTTGGTGCAGTCTTGCGGAGGCAGATATATTATTGTTGATTAGGTTGGAATCCCTTGGTTGAATGTTTCCATGGAGATGTGACTCAATCAACTTTGATTGGATAATTTCCATGGAGGTGTTACCCCACCCATTCATGGTGGATCTTAATTGAATCACTGGAGTCCTATAAAAGTGTTCACAGACAGAAGGAGGTGTTGCAGCCAAGAGAGACACTTTGAAGAATGCACAGGAGCTGAGAGTAGAGCTGGAACACAACCTGGGATCATCAGACACCAGCCACGTGCCTTCCTAGTGAACAAAGGTTTTCCGGATGCCATTGGCTTTCCTTCAGTGAAGGTGTACTTGTGTTGATGCCTTTATTTGGACATTTTCATGACCTTCAGACTAACTTTGTAAACAAATAAACCCCCTTTGTAAAAGCCAATACGTTTCTGGTATTTAGCATAATGGCAGCATTAGCAAACCTGAACAGGCTCTTTGTAGGATTTTGCACCTGCAGACGATGCTGCCGTGAACGTTCTCTTCAGTGCTGGCACTTCCCTGGATATACCGTTGTAAGTGAGGTTGCTGAGTCTGTGGCATGGGTGTGCACAAGCTCGGCTTTCGCAGATGTTCCCAAACTGCTCTGTGAGGGGCTGGTACTAAGTTGTAATCCCACCCACATGGAGTGAGAGCTCCTTGTGCCCCCGTCCTCACCAACACTTGGTGTTGTTGGACTTGTGATTTTTGCCAGTTTGGTGGGTGTGGAAGGGTATCTCATGGTGACTTGCATTTTTTCAGATTTACAGCAAGCATCTTCAAGATGATTTGCCACTTGGGTTTCCCTTTTCTGAATTTGTCCATCTTTATATTGGATCATTTGTCTGCTTCTTACTGACTTGTAGAAGATCTTTATTCTGGATACAGCTTTAACCTGGTCTGGCTTATCTTTTTATTTTGCATGAGCAGCCTTCTGTCATGCATAAGTTTAATGTTTTCATATGAGCAAATTAATCTTTCTTTTCCCAAGTCATCTTACCCCATTATCTTGAGATACTTTCCTATATTCTCTTCCAGTAATTTTAATGTTTTGCTTTTCATTGTGTCTAATATAAGGCAGGGACCTAATTTATCTTTCTCTGCATAGAGACAAAGGCAGAAGACAAGTGTAGGAGATAATTCCCTAAAGGGCATATCTTCCCTACAGAAAGGGGGGGGAGGAGCCCAGTTCAAGTGGCAGCTCTCCATCAGATAATTCAGATTCCAGGGCCTGCAGGAGCCAAAAAAAAACAGAAGCAACCTAAGCGTGGCTTCTGACACCCTTTGCCCCTGTCAGGGACAGGGTCTACTGAGAATTAAAGGGACTGCACCTCTTTATGCCAGGGGAGAGCTGTGGGCTGACAAGTGCCACCTGCTGGACAGGATAAGAAAATCACAGAGTCTAGAGACCTCACAGCAACATCTGACAATCTGCTCGGTCTCACCCTCAGGGAAACTTGATACTGATTATAGCCTCCTCCTGAGACCTGGGCCCATCTGGTTTGGGAAAATCTGATTGGGGTAGTCAAGGAAACCAGATGCCTAGACAACAAAAAAATTACAAGATATGGCCCAGTCAATGGGACAGACTTACACTTCAAGAGAGATACGGGAGTTGAAACAACTAATTAAAGATGTTTAAACAAATCTTCTGAATCAAATCAATGAGCTGAAGGAAAATGTAGCAGAAGAGATGAAGGATATAAAGAAGACACCAGGTGACCATAAAGAAGAATTCGTAAGCTTGAAAAAACAAATGGCAGAACTTATGGGAATGAAAGGCACAACACAAGAGATGAAAAGCACAATGGAGACATATGTTAGCAGATTTGAAGAGGAGGAAGAGAACTGGAGGCAGGACATCTGAAATCCTACACACAAAAGAACAGATAGGGAAGAGAATGGAAAAATATGAGCAACATCTCAGGGAATTGAATGACAATATGAAGTGCATGAATACATGTGTCATGGGTGTCCTGGAAGGGGAAGAGAAGGGAAAAGAGGCAGAAACAATATGGAGGAAAAAAATCACTGAAAAATTTCCCATCTCTTATGAAAGACATAAAATTTCAGATCCAGGAAGCACAGCGTACCTCAAACAGAATAGATCTGAATAGACCTATTCCAAGACACTTAATAATCAGATTATCAAATGTCAAAGACAGAGAGAATTCCGAAAGCAGCAAGAGAAAAGCAATCCATTACATACAAAGGAAGCTTGATAAGACTATGTGTGGATTTCTCAGTAGAAACCATGGAGGCGAGAAGGCAGTGGTATGATATATTTAAGATAATGAAGGAGAAAAACTGCCAACTCAGAAGTCTATATCTCGAAAAACTGTCCTTCAAAAATGAGGGAGAGTTTAAAATATTTTCAGACAGACACTGAGAGAGTTTGTGAACAAGATACCTGCTCTACAGGAAATACTAAAGGAGCACAGGCTGTTAAGAAAAGACAGGAGAGAGAGGTTTGGAGAAGTGGGTAGAAATGAGAAGGGTAGAGATGAAGACTATCAGTAAAGGTAAAAAGAGAGAGAGAGAAAAAAAAAATAAGATATGACATATAAAATCCAAAAGACAAAATGGTAGACAGTAGACATTACGTTGAATGAAATTAGCCAGAGACAAAAGACAGATACTATATGGCCTCACTAATATGAACTAACATTAATGAGCGAACCTTGAAAGTTAAAGTTGAGAACATGTTTATTAGGAGATAGAAAGAGGATAGAGATCAGGCATCTGATGCTGAAGGAGTACAAGTGTTTAAAGAATTGATTGGATAGATCCATAAATAGCGCAATACTGTGTGATGGTAACACAATATTGTAAGTATTCTGGGCAAAGACGTCTGTGAGTAAAGTTGAAAGAAGAGGGCTAGGGGCATGTATGACACCGGAAAGAAAGGTAGAGAATAAAATGTAAGTTAGGCAAACATAGAGTGGTCAATAATGGTGATTAAGTTGTACTAATATAAGAATGTTGTTACATGAGGGAGAAGAAATGAATGTCAACACTGCAAGGTGTTGAAAACCGGGTAGTGTGGGGGGAAAATACAGTCAATGCAAACTGGAGTCTATAGTTAACAGTAACATTGTAATATGCTTCCATTAATTGTAACAAAGGCAACATACCAAAGCTTAATGTCTATAAGGGGAATATAAGGGAGGAGTGGAGGATTCTCGGTGGTGGTGTTGTCTGACCTTTTCATTGTATTTTATTTTATTTTATTTTATTTTATTTTTTTCTTCTATCTTTTTTTTTTTTTTTTTTTTTAATTCTGCAACTTTTCCTTCTTCTTCCTCTCTCATTGTGGAAGAAATGGAAATTTCCTTATATAGATTGTGGGGTTGAAAGCATAACTGTGATTATACCAGGAATCATTGATTGCTTATTTAGGATGGATATACACACACATTATGGTGTGTGTATAAAACTGTTTAAAAAATAAGCAGAGGGATACAAGTGCTGGAGAAAATATGGAGAGAGGGATGTACCTATTCCCTGTTGGTGGGTGTTCTGGTTTGCTAATGCTGCTGGAATGCAAAACACCAGAAATAGATTGGCTTTTATAAAGGGGGTTTATTTGGTTACACAGTTACAATCTTAAGACCATAAAGTGTCCAAGGTAACACATCAGCAATCAGGTACCTTCACTGGAGGGTGGCCAATAAATGGTGTCTGGAAAACCTCTGTTAGCTGGGAAGGCACATGGCCGGCGTCTGCTCCAGAGTTCTGGTTTCAGAATGGCTTTCTCCCGGGATGTTCCTCTCTAGGCTGCAGTTCCTCAAAAATGTCACTCTTAGTTGCTCTTTGGGTGTTTGTCCTCTCTTAGCTTCTCCAGAGCAAGAGTCTGCTTTCGATGGCCGTCTTCTCTCATCTGCAGATACTCTCTCAGCTCCTGTGCATTCTTCAAAGTGCCTCTTTTGGCTGTAGCAAGCTCCCTCCTTCTGTCTGAGCTTAAATAGTGCTCTAGTAAACTAATGAAGGCCCATGCTGAATGGGCGGGGCCACACCTCCATGGAAATTATCCAGTGAAAGATCTCACCTTTATTTGAGTGATCACATCTCCATGGAAACATCCAATCAAAAATCTCCAACCCAATCAACACCAATACATTTCCTGCCCACACAAGACTGTATCAAAGATAATGGTGTTTTGGGGGACATAATGCATCCAAACCAGCACAGTGGGGAAGTAGAATTGGGCAGCCCATCTGGAGGGCAGTGTGGTGGTTCCACAGGAAGCTAAGTGATTTCATATGGTCCTGCAACCCTGTTATTGATTGTATACTTGGAGGAGCTGAGAGCAGTGTCACGGGTGGACATTTGCACGCTGGTGTTTGTGGCGGCAATATTCATGATTTGCAAAGGATGGAGGTGGCCTAAGGATACACTGACTGATAAACCAAATGGTGAACTGTGGTGTATAAAAACAATAGAATATTGAGCAGCAGCAAGAAGGAATGAAGTGAGGTTTGCAGCTACGTGAATGGACCTTGAGGACAGTAGGTTGAGTGAAATAAGCCAGAAAGAAAAATGCATAACACCTCACTAATATGGACTAACTATAATGTGAAAACTCTGAGAACTGAATCTGGGAGCATGGGTTATCAGGGGAGGCCTTATTGTAAAGGCTCCTAGATTGTAAGCTCTTACAGCAGTCACATCTATTCATGTGTTGTAACTGTTATTTCCAAATTGTGAGATGCTGAGCTGTTTGTGTGTGACCTGGTTGGTCCCTGGAGCTTTGAGTGTGTGTGTGGTGCCTGGGACTCGGAGCCAAAGTTCAGCAGCTGTGAGTGTCAGCATTGCCCCATGAATCAACTGTTAAAGAGGCTGAAAACGAGATCAGACTTCGATTGGAGATATGAACAAAACGGACTTGGTTGAGGTTGGGGTAGATCAGACTAAAGAGTAGAGGATGATACTGACTGTGTTTTAAAACCTCAGCTTCTGTGTGGGATGAAAGGAAGAGATGTTCATTAGGTGCAAAATCTATATTTTTTTGTAATACATTATAGAATTTAACTTGTACGGTCAGTTTAGTAAAACACTGTAATTACAGGGAACCCTGACTAGGGAGTGAGATCTGGTTGGTTTATACAGGTTAGCGTGAAGCCCCGGTACATCCCAGAGTAAATGGGGCAGAGAATAAAAATGTTTTTGCAAAGCCCCCTTGAGGGACTGGGAGAAAATGTGGAAATATTAAACTTCCCTAGCTGGGGAATTCCTGACATTCTCATAAGCACTGGGGATTACCAGAAGGCCGAGACCTCGATCTTGGGGCTTGCCCTTAGAAACTTGTTACTATAAAGGAGAGACTAAGCCTACTTAAAATTGTGGCTAAGAGTCTTCCCCAGAGAACCTCTTTTGTTGTTCAGATGTGGCCTCTCTCTCTAAGCCAACTCTGCAGGTAAACTCACTGCCCTCCCCACTACGTGGGACATGACTCCCAGGGATGAACCTGGCCCTGGCGTTGTAGGATTGAGAAAGCTTTCTTGAGCAAAAGGGGGAAGAGAAATGAAACAAAATAAAGTTTCAGTGGCTGAGAGATCTCAAATAGAGCTGAGAGGTGATTCTGGAGGTTATTTTTATGCATTATATAAGATATCCCTTTTTAGTTTTTAGTGTATTGGAATAGCTAGAAGCTATACCTGAAACTGTTGAACTTCAATCCAGTGTTGTTCATTCCTGAAGATGATCATATAACTATATAGCTTATATGGTGGACCGTGTGATTGTGAAAACCTTGTGGCTCACACTCCCTTTATCCAGTGTAAGGACAGATGAGTAGAAAAATGGGGACAAAAAGTAAATGAATAATAGGGGGGATGGGGAGATGGAATGTTTTGGGTGTTCTTTTTTACTTGTATTTTTATTCTTTTTTTTATTTTTTGGAGTAATGAAAATGTTGAAGAATTGATTGTGGTGATGAATGCACAGCTATATGAGGATACTGTGGACAACTGTTGTACACTTTAGATGATTGTATGGTATGTGAATATGTCTCAATAAAATTGCATTAATAAAAAGATAAGCTTTGATATCTGAATCTCCCTTAAACTTCAACCATCATGTGGCAAATTACTCCACTTTGTGGTGAGGAAAGAAACGAGCTCAGCAAGGTTGGTGAGGCCAGGTTTCCCTCCAGGATGTGGCAAACTGGGGGATCCAACTCAGGCACGGTGGTCTCCAGTGCTCTTTCACATCTGCAGGTGCGAGGAGCCAGCCCGTCCAGGTGAGGCCCTGGTGCTGAGATATGCGAGTCTTTTTCAGCATGTAGGACAGACGCTTCCCCTGACGGGGGAGCCCAGCCAGCTCCGAGCAGGTCTGTCTGTAATTGGTCTGTCACTGTGGTAGCAGCAGCCGCAGGTGGTTGTCCAGCCCTAGAAATGAAGCCACTGCCTCATGCTGAGGTGCTCCTAATTTTGCAGGTATTAGCTAAATTAAACTATGTCATGAAAATGAATTTCAACTGTATCTTTTTATTTTCAATGTGGTTACCAAAAACATGTAAATCACATGTATGTCTCAAGGTTATATTGCTACTGGCTTTTATCAGTATGTAATGCTCCTCGCTGGGGACTGACATCTGTCCCCTCACCACTGACACCCATATCCCCAGTCCCTGCAGTAGCCATCTGGTCACCCTGCACCTCCTTATCCTCACATGGAGCCCCAGTTCCTGCAGATGTGTCTCTGGTGACTTAGTGGCAAAGATTCTTTCTTTTTTTTTCTTTTTTTTAAATATTTAAATGTTATAAAATGTGGTTATATATTTATACATATATATATAAAACATGTTACGTATAAAACATAATTTTTGCCATTTTAACTATTTTAGTGATGTCTACTGCATTCCCGATCTTGTGCAACCATCACCACCTTCCAGTACTAAAACATTTTCATCACCCAAAACAGAAACTCTGTACCTATTACACATAACTCCCCATTCCCCTCTTTTCCCCATTCCTGGTAACTTCTAATCTGCTCTCTCTCTATGAATTTGCTTATTCTAGGTATTTTGTATCAGTAAAACCACACAATATTTTTCCTTTCATGTCTGGCTTATTTCACTCAACATGATGTCTTCAAGGTTCATCCGTGTAGCATGCATCAGAACTTCATTTCTTTTCATGGCTAATAATATTCTCTGTTGTGTCAATATAGCACGTTTCGTTTGTCCATTCGTTGTTGACGGACACTTGGGTTGCTTCCACTTTTGGCCATTGTGAGTAATGCTGCTTTAAACATTGGTGTGCAAGTATCTGTTCCAGGCCTTGCTTTTGGGTATATACCTAGGAGTGGGATTGCCACATAGTACGGTAATTCTATGCATGACTTTCTCAGGAACCATCGCACTGTTTCCCACAGCAGCTGCCCCATTTCACATTCCCACCAGCAATGCATGAGGATTCCAATTTCTCCACATCCTCATCAACATTTCTTTTCTTTTTTCTTTTTTTTTTTTAAATAATTGCAGTGGATGTGAAGTGGTGTCTTGTAGTTTTTATTTGCATTTTCCTGGGGACTAACGATGTTGAGCATCTCTTCACATGCTTATTAGCTGCTTTGGAGAAACCACTATTCACGTCCTTTGCTCATTTAAAACAATTGCGTTGTCTTTTTGTTGTGAGGTTGTAGGAGTGGCAGAGACTCACTGGGAGGAGCAGGTGAGAGGTCAGAGGGAGCAGGTGAGAGGTTAGAAGGATGCGAGAACCCACCCCTGCCCTCTGTCCGAGGCCAGGCTCAGGTCCCTGGCTCAGAGCTAATTAGGGTTGCTTGGGGTTCTGGGGTGTCAGCCCTGGAAGGTCCAGCTCCAGCCATCTCAGAGGCCTCTGGAACTTGGAAGGGGAGGGGCCTGCCTGGGGTCCCACAGTGGGTTTTGCAGGTTCCATGCTGGACCCCAGACCCCAGGGCTGGGTGACCTCCCCAGGACCCCCGACTCTCTTTGGGGCATGGGGTAGATTCTTAACCTGGACCAAGCTGGGTTAAAAGAGCTTCTGGGGCTTACTCTCCTGAAGGTCTGGGAATCGTATTATTATTATTATTATTATTTAAAATCATCTTCTGTGGAACATTCATTGCTGCCCCTAGACAGACAGTCAGACAGCTAGCTTCCTGGCCCCTGCGGGGGTGCTTGCCCAGCCCTAAGGCTGTTTGGAGCTACCTGAGACCCCTGCAGATTCCCTGGTAAGTTGTAGCCAGGGCTTAACTGCTGGGCAGGTGCTTTCCCAGAAGAAAGGATACACCTGGCAGGTAACAGCCGCTCCATGGGGCTCCCCATTTGAGGCAAAAAATGGTTTCTTTACCCGGCCTCCTGACTCAGTTACATCTTCATAAACAAACCCATGTTAAAGAAACTTGCCGATTAACGCTGTCACATAGAACAAAATTAATTAGAATGTGGTTCCCCCTATTTTTGTAGGTAGCTCAATTATTTTATTTTATTACTTGTTTTGCATATTATCTGCACACTTCATCAGAGTACGTTTTAGTTCCACTGTGCGCTGGCCGCTTGCACACTTTCGATCTTGTGGGTCTTCAGCACCTTTTTGGGAGGAAGCGTTTTCCTCCATTTTAGAGAAGCGGAGGTCCGGGGTGCGCACCGCCTGGGGCTCTGGGCCCGTGGGCGCACTGCATTTGTAACCCCGCCCGCCGCTCCAGACCTGGAAGGGACTGGGGTGTCTTGTTCGTCCTTCCTCCGGAACCCCAGTGTGCCCCAGGCCTCCCTGGAGCCACCCCGCCTTTGCGAACAACTTATGTTTGCAAAGTTTGATCTTCGCTTATTAGTGACACCTGTCCCCTGTAGCTCTGGAGAGTCACTCTCCCGGGCCTCTGGGGTAGGTTGAGGCAGCAAAGGAGAGGAGACTTGGGGAGGGCACAGGTGGCTTTTTGCATTGGCTTCCAATTGGCTCGAGCAAGCCCTAAGCCGAACGGGGCATTCGTCCTGGCAGAGAGGAAGCGTGCGCTAATTTGGGGCGCCCTTCTCCAGGCCCTGGGGTTGGACATGTGGAGCATGTGGCACAGGCCAGGATGGGGCTTTGGGGGTTTTTGGAGCCCCCCGAGGTGCTCGAATGCCCTCTGTGTGCTAGTGCCGTAGGTGGTCAGTAGCCCTGCACTTGCTCACCTGTGTGACCTTGAGCCGGTTGACCTCTGGGTCTCAGCAGCCTCACCTTGGAGAGGGGGTGTTATAACAATCTCACAGGTGGCTGGAACATCAATAAGAAAATCTACAGAATGTCAAGACTCGAGCATGTATTCGCGTCCCAACTGCTACCATTCCCATTATTGGCTTCATCTGCTCTGACAGGACCCACGCCACAGATGTGTGGAGCTGTAAATGCCCATCTTGTCCAGTGGCCATCCTCTGTCCTGCTGGAAGCTTGGACTCTCCCATAGAACCTGTTGACCATGCAGGGAGGCTGGGGATGGGAATGGGGGACCCCAGGCCCCATTTGTTTTCTGCAGAGCCTCTGGGTGGGGCTGTGGGTTCCTGCAGAGGCTCAGCCCGATGGGGAGGCCCCGGTGGCCCACCCTTCATCCTTGCAGATGGGGTCGGCAATATTGGGGGCAGGTGTGGGACCGTTCCTCGCCCTGTGTATGCAGGGACCAGGAGCTGAGTTGCTCCTTGGGCCGCCCGGGCAGGGCTGGGGATGGGGGTGGGTGGAGTAGTGGAGTGTGGTGTTCCCTGTGTTTCTTCCTGGCTGTCAGATGGATTTTCCTGACATGGACGAGCATTTGTTCATCTGAAATTTTTCCCTGCCTTCTCTCATTGAACAGAGGAGAAGGGGAAGGGCCTGGGAAGGGCAGAAGGAATATTCATTGATGTTAGTAATTCAGTAAGGTGTCCTTTGTCTAAAGCCTGCGTTGTGGTGGGGACCAGGGCTTTGGTGGTAGAAAAACCAGCCTGAATCCTGGTTTGCCGTATGCTACCTTAGCTGTGACCCTCAGTTTACAGACCTGTAGAATGGAGAGGACGAGCCCCTCCTAATAAGTAGGTATTAAATCGAGGATTGTAGCAGTGAACTTTGCTGCATAACAAACATCCCAAACCTTAGGTAAAACAACAATGCTCTATTTTGATGCCAGATAGTAAATATTTGGAGTTGCATTTATTCAATACATAAATGGATGTGCACAACCATGCTCTAATAAAACTTTATTTACAGGGGAGTACCTAAGATGGCGGCTAGGTGAGACAGGGCAAACAAACACCTCGTGAAAAATACTAGATAAAAACCAGAAAGTGACCCAGAACACCACTGCCAGCGATGCACCAGCCAGACAAGTTCTCCTAAATCCACAGGGAACATGCATTTGGTGGAACCAGGAGCCTGTATTCTGAAACGAGTGAGTGAGTCTGCTGAAAGTCCCGCAGCCTCAGTGTGGTGTGGGGAAACGGTGGGCTGGCATTTGGAGATGGACTAGTTCTTTAAAAAAAAAAGCCAGGAGTGGCTGCAGATACGACGGGGAGAGCTGCGCAGTGAAGCACGGTGGGAGCGGGCTGGGCTAACGCCTTGGTGTCTGGCGTGGAGGATACCCCTTCCCACACCCGCTGCTGATTGTCTCAAGACCAGGGGAGCAGAGGGGAGCCAAAAGGAGAAAAAAAAATGCATTCCTTGCAGCCATCTCCCCAGTGGGTGGGGGATGCTCCGGCCTGGGGCCAGACCCACAGCCCAGAGCCACACCGAGAAACCCAGCATGACGGGAAATCTTTCCCGCAGCACTACACACAAGCCACAATATCAGCCATGGACAGTGGCCTTTAGTACACCCACAGCTGATTGTCCCAGAGCTGGGAGGGTGGAGCTGTGAGAAAAGGGGGAAGTTAACGCATTCCATTCAACCATGTTTGAAGTGGGCTGGGAGCGCCCCTGCATGGCCCAGCGACCCAGGGCTTCTCTGGAGGCCGGTGCACACTTGTGATGTGGCACAGCCTTCCCTCGGCAGAGGTCCTGGAAGAGCCCAGCTGGGAAGAGGGAACCACTCGGAAATCCCAGGGACCCTAAGGAATACCAAGGACTTGTGGGTCAGCGGCGGAGACAATCGGTGAAAAGACTCAAATGAAGGCTTAGGCTCCTGCAATAGCCTTAAATCTCTGGGAACACCTGGGAGGTTTGATTATTAAAGCTGCCCTGACTTCCTAACCACCCAGACACACGCCCCACTTTCAGGGCAGACAGCACCATCAACACACCCAAACTTGGTGCACCAATTGGACCCCAGAAGAATCAGATGCCCACACACCACAAAGACAAAGTGGGGGAGAACTGACTTGAGGGGAATAGGTGATTCACGGACACCATCTTCTGGTTAGTTAGAGAAAGTGTACGCCACCAAGCTGCAGTACTGTCAAGTTAGGGATCAAGTAAAGCAAATGCCAAGAGGCCAAAAACAACAGAAAATCTTAAAGCGTATGATAAAACCAGATGATATGGTGAACCCAAACCAAAACACCCAAATCAAAAGATCAGAAGACACACAGTACTTGGCACAATTAATCAAAGAATTACAGACAGGTAACAAGAGCATGGCTCAGGTTATAAAGGACATGAAGAAGAGCATGGCACAGGATATAAAGGACATAAAGAAGACCCTTGAAGAGCATAAAGAAGAAATTGCAAGAGTAAATAAAAAAATAGAAGATCTTATGGAAATTAAAGAAACTGTAGGCCAAATTAAACAGACTCTGGATATTCACAATACAAGACTAGAGGAAGCTGAACAACATCTCAGTGTCCTAGAAGCCCACAGAACAGAAAATGAAAGAACATATAAAAGAATGGAGAAAAAAATAGAAAAAATCGCAATGGATCTCAGGGATACGATAGATAAAATGAAATGTCCAAATTTAAGACTCATTGGTGTCCCAGAAGGGGAAGAGAAGGGTAAAGGTCTAGAAAGAGTATTCAAAGAAATTGTTGGGGAAAACTTCCCAAACCTTCTACACAATATAAATACACAAAGCATGAATGCCCAGCGAACTCCAAATAGAATAAATCCAGATAAACCCACTCCAAGACATATTCTGATCAGACTGTCAAATACTGAAGAGAAGGAGCAAGTTCTGAAAGCAGCAAGAGAAAAGCAATTCACCACATACAAAGGAAACAGCATAAGACTAAGTAGTGACTACTCAGTGGCCACCATGGAGGCGAGAAGGCAGTGGCATGACATATTTAAAATCCTGAGAGAGAAAAATTTCCACCAAGAATACTTTATCCAGCAAAACTCTCCTTCAAATTTGAGAGAGAGCTTAAATTTTTCACAGACAAACAAATGCTGAGAGATTTTGCCAGTAAAAGACCTGCCCTACTTCAGATACTAAAGGGAGCCCTACCAATAGAGAAACAAAGAAAGGAGAGAGAGATACAGAAAATTTTAACAGACATATATAGAATATTACATCCCAGGTCACTGGGACACACATTCTTCTTTAGTGATCACGGATCTTTCTCCAGAATGGACTATATGCTGGGGCACAAAAACAAGCCTCAATAAATAAAAAAAAAAAGTGAATTTGTTCAAAGCACATTCTCTGACCACAGTGGAATACAAATAGAAGCCAATAACCGTCAGAGACTTGGAGAATTCACAAACACCTGGAGGATAAAAATGAGGGGGAGATAAAAACATTCCCAGATAATCAAAAGCTGAGGGACTTCATCACCAGTAATCAGTCCTATAAGAAATGCTAAAGGGAGTTGAGCAGGCTGAAAGGAAGGGACACTAAACAATTGATTGAAACTACATGAAGAAATAAAGATTTCCAGTAAAGATCACATGGTAAATATAAATACCAATACTACTGTATTTTTGATTTATAATTCCACTATTTATTTCCTACAGGATCTAAAATACATAAACTGTAATGATAAATCAGTGATTTTGGACTCAATGTAAAATATGTAATTTTTTACAAGAACTACATAAAGGTGGGGGAATAATGGAGTATAGGAACATAGTTTATGTGTTATATTGAAGTTAAGTTGGTGTCAAAGAAAAATAAGATTGTTATAGATTTAAGATGTTAAATTTAAGCCCCACGGTAAACACAAAGAAAGTATCAGAGAATATGACCATAGAGATGAAAAGTAGAGTAGGGGTTCCAAGAAGTGGGGGAAGGGACAATGGGGAGTTAAGAAACAAGAGTAGGGTTTGTATTTGGGGTGAAGGGAAACTTCTAGAAATGGATGGTGGGAAGGTGATAGCATTGCAACATTCTAAATGTGATTAATCCCACTAATGGAATGCTAGGGAGGGTGTGGAATGGGAAGATTTAGGCTATATAGATGTTTCCACAATTGAAAATAAAAAAAGTCTAAATAGATGACAATTAAATGCCAAGGATGATCCTGGATGGGATCTGAGGATGGAGGACAGGAGGCTCAAAGGGACACAGATGGGACCCACACACACACACAAAAGGAAATATAGAATGTAAGCTTTGTATCAAGGTTGAATGTCTTGAACTTCTTAGCTGCGCTTAATGAGATAGCATAAAAGAATGTTCTTGTCCATGGGAATTGTTTATGTGAATTATATTGTTTGTTCAAGGATGTGTGCGGCTTGTTCTCATGTTCAGAAGACACAGCAATAGATGATGGATGATAGATAGGGAGGGAAGGAAAGGAATGGTGGTGTGACCGGATGTTAAAGGTGGTGAATCGGGGTATCAGGGGAGGGGGGTCGGGGTATGCTGGAGTTCTGTGTATGGGGTTTGTACTGTTTTTGCAACTCTTCCTGTAAGATTGAATTTATTTCAAAATAAAATCTGTTAAATTAAAAAAAAACCAAAAAACTTTATTTACAAACACAGGCAGCAGGCTGGATTTGGCTCACGGGCTGTAGTGTGCCACCCCGATTCACTGAGCTCACAGTTCTGTGAGTTGGCTCTGTGCAGTGGGCTTGGCTGGAACTTTCTGGTTCCAGCTGGGCTCGGCAGCGGCCAGCCGGTGGGGACGGCCTCACGTGCGTGCCTGGGGCTGGCAGGTGTCGGCGGCAGTGATTAGGGGACGGGGCACCTGTCTCTTCTCACCCAGCAGTGAGCCCCGGCTCGTGCACGCAGTGGCTGCAGGATTCCCCGAGCAGCGCGGGAGAGCGAGCTCCAGTGCATGGGAAACACACTTGCTGCTGTGCCTTCGCTGTTGTTGATGCAGCCAAAGCTGTTGTCGGCATGGCCGAAGCAAGCCAATGACCGAGCCCAGAGCTGGTGTGGGAGAGGATGCCCCGAGGAGCAGGGAGGCTCCAGGAGACTGAAGCTGTTGCTGGAACAGTCCGCCAGGGCCTCCTGGTTGGGCCTGCAGGCATAATTAATAATTTAATTTTGTTTCTGAGTGATTTTACGCGGAAACTGTTAGTAAGATCATTTAAGTCTGCACTGCTTCTCTCTCTGGAAACCGGGCTGGGGATCAACGGGAACTATGCGTGTTTATTGGGCTTGGAGGAACCCTACCAGCTCTCCCTGTCCTGCAGTGACCTTCTGGCACTTTCCTGATTTCCTGGAGGAAGCAGAGCAGGTTGAAACGGGAGCTGGGGGGTCTCGCTCTGAACACCAGGGGGACTCTGGGCCTTGGTTTCCCCATCGGGAGAGTGGGTGAGTGAGATGAGTCCCTTTTCTGCCAGCCTGATGGAGGGGCGGTGCGGACACAGGGGCGTGTGGAAAACGTTTTCCTGTCCACGCTCTGGCCTCTCACCAGCAGGCGGTGTGGGGTCCCCCAGGAGGTGGCCTTTGGCAAACACTGGCGATCAGGGATTGTTTCCTGTCTCCCTCACGCCTGCCGTACTTTCATTTTCTTTACCCTCTCGCTCCTTGAGTGGATCCTGCACCTTCCTGAGCTGTTCAGGATCAGAAGTTCTGAGCTGGAAGCACCTGCAGTGCCCCCCCCCACCCCACCCCGCTGCTTTTCTGGAGGAGGAGACGGGGCTGGCGGCACTTCTCTGTTTGTGGGGTGCTTGTGGGGGCCCCAGAGCCCACCCCTGCCTGCTCATTTAAACTCTCAGGCTCCAGGGGCGGGTGGCATCCTGCAGGCCTGTTTTACAGAGGAGGGCATGGAATTGGCCGGAACTCGTGGGGGTGTGTTGGGGCTCACGGCCTGGGGCAGCTTCCCCAGGACCCGGGCACCAGGGGCTGCCTGAGCCGGAACGTGTCCTGGCCTTACTGAGCCCTTTCGGAACCTTTACGACGAGGGTTTCCGTGAAAATGAGGAGCGTTTCTGAAAATAGAGACATCACCCATTCAAAGGCTCATATTTTTGGGTAGTTCAATAATTTAGTTATTCTCTGCAATGAGGGAGGGTCACTCTTCAGTGGATGCCACTGAAATGAACTAGAACCTTGTCACTTTTAAAAATAGTGTTGTGAGATATAATTCCCATACCATATGGTTTACCAGGTAAAATGCAATTCGGTGTTGTTTGTTCCTTTCCTTTCCTTTCTCTTTCCTTTCTTCTTCCTTTCTCCTTCCTTTCTCCTTCCTTTCTGCTTCCTTCCTTCCCTCCCTCCCTCCCTCCCTTCCTTTTCCTTCCTTCCTTCCTTTGTATATTCACAGGCACAATCTAATTTTGGAACACTTTTGTCCCCCCCAAAACACACCCTGTACCCACTGAGCAGTCACTCCCCATCCCTCTCCCCGTCCCCTGGCAGGCACCGCTCTACCTGCCACCTCCACGGATTTGCTTCTTCTGCACATTTCATGCAAGTGGAATTATATGATGTGTGGTCTCTCTCTTGTGACTGGCTTCTTTCACTGACTGTAGCCTCTGTCCATGTTGTCCCATGGATCAGAACTTCCTTCCTTTTTACCGCTGAATAATATTCCGCCGCACGGAGAGCCCACATTTGCGTATCCATTCGTCAGCTGATGGGCATGTGGATTGTGTCCACCTTTCGGCTGTCATGAGTTGCTGATGACATTCGAGCACAGGTTTTTGCTCGATGTCCTCATTTCCCTCAGGTGGATGGCTCAGAGTGGGATTGCTGGGTCATGTGGTAACTCTGCATTTCAGCTTTTTGTCTGTTTTGTTTTCTGTAATGTGTTTTTGTTTGCAGATGCACATGCGGTGATAAGAAATAATAACAGACAGACAGAACTATGTTCCTTTACCAGTCCTGCCAGGGGTGACAACTTAAAAATCGAGTACAGTGTCACACGGTGCAGTGTCACAACCAGGATATCGACAGTGATATGTTCAATATACAGGACATTTGGTCACCACTGGGGCCCCTTCTGTTGCCATAACCACTCCCCTGCCTCCTCCTCCATCCCTGGCAACTGCTAATCTGCTCCTCATTTCTGTAACTTTGTCACCATGAGAATTTTATGGAAATGGAATCAGACATCAGTAACTTTTGGGGATTGGCTTTTTGTTCTTTCAGTCTGAATCCCCAAGATTCATCCAGTTTGTTGCATGTATCAATAATCCATTCCTTTTTACTGCTGAGGAGTGTTTGTGGTATGGACATTTCACCGTCTGTGTAAGCATTTTCCTGTTGGAGGACATCTCGGCTGAGTCCAGTTTTTGGCCATTATACATAAAGCTGCTATAAACATTCGTGTACAGCTTAGCGGGTGTGAACGTTCGTCTTCCTTTCTCTGGAGTAATTGCCCGGGAGAGCAGATGCTGGGTTGTATGTAACTGCATGTTTAGTTTTTTAAGAAACCCCTCAAATGTGTTGCAGAGTGGCCGTGCCTTTTTACATTCCCATCACAATGTAGGAGAGACCCAGTTCCTCTGATCTACTAGTCCTTCTTCTTTTGGGTTCTGGCTTCAAAATGGGTTTCTCTAAAATGTCTCTGGGCTTCTGTCTCTCTTAGCTTCTCTCTTAGCTTCTCCTGGAGGCAAACTCTGGATTACATATTTTCGCTTCTCTGAGGTCTCTCCAAAATGTCTTTTCCCTTTATCCTCTCAAAAAGGACTTAAAGACAATTAAGACCCACCCTGAATGGGTGCGGTCACATCTCCATGGAAACAATCTAATCTAAAGTTCCCACCCAACCACCCAGCAGTAAGTCTGCCCCCATAAGATTGGACCAAAAGAACATGGCTTTTCTGAGGTGCATAACAGGGTCAAACCAGCACAAAGCCTTATACATGTTTTGTTACATTTACACTGAAGTATTTTCTTTTTGGGGAGCAGTTTTACGTGGTATTGTATTTGTAATTTTGGTGTCTGCATGTTCATGCTAGTATATAGAAGTATAACTGGTTTCTGCATATTGATCTTGTGTTTTGTGACCTTGCCGAATTCACTTATTAGTTTTAGGAAAGTTTTGGTGGATTCCTTGGGATTTTCCACAGTCATGTCATCCTCAGATAGGGATAGTTTCATGCCTTCCTTTCCAATCGGTAGGCCTTTTCATTTCCTTTTCTTGCCTTATTGCACTGGCTAGAACTTCTAGCACTATGTCAAATAAGAGGGCTGAGACTGGCCATCCTGGTTCCTGGTCTTAGGGTGAAAATATTCGGTCTCTCGCCATGAATTATGATGCTAGCTGAAGGTTTTTGTTTTGGAAGTGCCCCTCTTCCTATTTTCAAGAGAGGTTTTATCATTCATGAATGTTGTTTGCGGGACACTGTTATCGAGTTCCAACTTGGCGGGCCTGGGCCAGGGGAACTGATCAGCCCCTAGGAAAGGTAGTGGGGCACGGGTGGTAGCGCCCTCCACTGCCCCCCGGGCCTGAGAAAGTGGAGCTGAATGCAGGCCCCATTTCCTCACCCCAAAGTAAAACCGTCAGGGGAAGCTTGCCGGAAAAAACCGCCCCCTTTACCTCGCCCGCCCACTCCCCGTTACCGGAGCAACTCCCGCCCCTTTTCAAACAACCTCCGCGCCCTCTCAGAACCAATCCAAGCCTTTAACCTCTACAGCTACCCCGCCCTCTAAACTGCCCGATATAAGCTTGTACTCTCCCCTAATAAACTCTCTTGGCTTCTTCACCCTAAAAGAAACGTGTCCCGCCTGTTCCTTTTTCGCCGCCCTCCATACTTTGCACGCCACCGCCGGGGACCTGGCCAAGTCCCCCGCCTCGCCCTCGCCTCCGGGAAAGAGCCCCCGCTGCCGGTACCCTCCGAGCAGTCCTGAGAGCCTAGGATTTAGCAACCGGCCGCCACCCCCCCCCCAGACGAGTCAACTGCGACCGCAGTTGTTGAGTTTTGTTGAGTCCTTTTTCTGCTTTGATGGGACAGAACTGTGTGATTTTCTTCTTTAGCCTGTTGATATAATTGATTACACTGAATGAGTTTTGAATATTGAACAAGCTTTCCATCCCAGCAGTAAACCCCACTCGGAATTCTGCAAAATACTGTTAATTTTTTTGCTAAGGATTTTTACATCTGTATTCATGTGGGTTGTTGGTCTGTAGTTTTCCTTTTTTGTACTCTGTTTGCCTTGTTTTGGTACCAGGGTAATATTAACTCCATAAAATGAATTGAGAAGCATTGTCTCATTCTATTTTCTGCAAGACATTGTGGAGAATTGCTGTTAATTCTTTAAACATTTCATAGACATCTCCAGTGAAAGCATTTGGGCCTGGAGATTTCTTTTTTGAGAGCTTTGAAATTACCAATTTAATTTTCTTAATAGTTATAAGAGTAGTCAGACTGTCAGTTTTATTTTGGGTGAGCTGCAATAGTTTGTGTTTTTGTCTATGGTCAAATCTGCATGTATAGAATTGTTTGTAGTATTCACTTATCCTTTTGACGCCTGTGGGGTCTGTAGTGTTGTTCCCCACTTCATTCATGATTTTTGTAATTTGTGCCTTTTCTCTTCTTTGTTAGTCTTCTTAGAATTTTGTTGATCTTTTCAAAGAACCAACTCTTTGTTTCATTGATTTTTCTCTATTGTGTTTTTCTTTTCAATTTCATTACTTTCTGCTCATGTGTTTATTCTTTCCTCCTTCTGCTTGCTTTGAGTTTATTTTGCTCTTCTTTTCTTGGCTTAACGTGGTGGCCTAGAATTTGTTTTGAGACCCATCTTTTCTAATGTATGTGTTTAGCGCTTTACATTTCCCTCTCAGTTATACTTTAACTGTATCCCACAAACTTTGATTTTTAAAATTCTCATTCAATTCTGTGTATTTTTTTATTTCCCTTGAAACTTCTTGAGCTATAGCTTATTTAGAAGTGTCACTTATTTTCCAAGTTTTTGAAGACTTTCCTGTTACCTTTCTATTGCTGATTTCTAATTTGATTCCATTGTGATCAGAGAACACTCTGCATGCTTTCACCTCTTTAAATTTGTTTAATTTTTGTTTTATGGCCCCGGACATGGTCCACCTGGAATATTTTTCATGGTCACTTCAGAAGAGAGTTTATTCTGCTCTTGTTGGGTGGCGTGCCCCGTCTGTGCCACTTAGAGCCTGTTGGTTGAGGGTTCTTCTGCGCCCTTGCTGATGTCTCCTCTAGTTGTCCTGTCGGTGGTTGAGAGAGGGGTGTGACGTCTCCAACCGTAATCACGGACTTGTCTGTTTTTCTTCTCAGTTCCATCAGTTTTTGCTTCACATATTGTGTGTGCTATCCTTTGATGCGTACAGATTGAGAACTGCTGGGCCTTCTTGGTGATTTGCTCCTTTTATCATCATATAATGCCCCTTCCTGTCTCTGGCAATTTTGTTTGCTCTAAAGTCTGCTTTATCTGGTATCATTACTTTATCTGGTATTATCGGATATTGTCACTCCTACTGTCCTTTGATTAATGCTTGTTTAAGGTACTTTTGCCATCCTTTTACTTTCGACGTGGCCCTGTCATTATATTGAGTGGATTTCCTGTAGAGCTCATATAATTCACCACCATTACTGCCAGTGGAGGCAGAATCCAGATTTTCCACAAGCTTCCATGGATACCAAAGTGGGGGGCTCCTGGAGCTCCTGGGCAGGGATGGGGGTCCAGCTCCCCACGTGGTCTCCGCTGACCCCGCGGTGGGGCAGCCTCGTTATCGCTGGGTGTTGGTGACAGTCCCCACTCACCCTACCCCAAGGGAAGGGGAGGGCACCTCGTTACCGCCCAGTGGGTGCGGTGGCCCTGGCACCCCGAGCTGCTTTCAGGAACACTGAGGGCATGACAGTATGGGCTTCCTCCTTTGTCTTGTTTGACCCACCCTGGTGGGGTTTGGGCACCTCCTCGCAGCCCCGGGGATTGAGTCGAGGCCTCCACTGGCCTCGGCTGCTGTGGGTGGGAGGCGGAGATCGCAGTTTTTTCTGTTGTGTTTGGCAGGAGTAGAATGGGTTATCGTCTATAAGAGTTTTGTTTTGTTAGGCTGCCCCTTTCCCGGGACTTGAGAGAGCAGATTTTTGTTGCCTTTTTTTGTCTGCTCCCGTTGGCGTTGCTGGGTTGTGGCTTCTTCAGCTCTGAGTTTGGGGTGCTGAGGTGAGAAGAAAACCCAGGGAACCCACCGCCGTGCTGACCCTCAGCCCCCCCAGGTCCCTGTGCAGGCTGCCGTCCGTGCTCGCCTGTCAGCCCTCTCCTGTGCGTTTTACGTGCAGCACCCAGAGCTTTGAGTTGTTCTTAGTGGGAGGAATAAGGAAGAAGAGGATGCCTCTGCCGTCTTCCTGGGAGCAGAACTCCAGTCACGGGTTTTCAGGGTCCCCTGGAACCTCAGCATTCTTCCTCTCAGCAGCCTGTATCTGACCGTGCCTTGGTCTCATTGTCTCTTTGCAGTTCTGGAAACTTCTCCCGTCTCCCTGCCCTGGGCTCCTGGAGCACTGACAGCGTCTGCCTTAGGAGGCCTCCTGCAGGGCTCGGCCTGCCCACACCTGTGGTGAGTTACGCTTTCTCCTCGTGTCACCTGCGAGGCAGTGACTGGTCCCGTGGCTTGGTTGTCCTTCTCCCTTTGTCCCACGGCCAGAGGACAGTCACGTCCAAGTGGCCAGGAGCTGTGTGGTAAGGGGAGAGGGTGGTGGGATTGTGCTCGGGGCTGAGCTCGCCCAGCAGGAGAAGCTTGAGGGGATTTGAAGGGAGGGAGCCTGGCTCGATGCCCTGGCACTGTCCCCCTGCTCCGTGGCATCCCAGCCGCCTGGCCCATATCCGACTCACCCGGGGCCGCTGTGGGAGGAGGTAGGGGAGGCTTTGAGGTCTCCTCCACCATCTTTGCTTGGGCCAAACTTCACCAACCTGTGCCAGGTGTGGAGGGGCATGTAGGGTTTCCAGAGTCAAGAGCCCCCTGAGCTCACTGTCTGTGTGTCCCACACTCCTTGTAATCGAGTCCCTGGGCTTCGCTCATATTTCACACACAACATGTGCTTAAAATCTGCATTTGCTGATTGATGTGTTAATGTTGATTGCTACCATGAAGGACTCCATGAAAAAGTGAAATTATCGCCGTTCTCTGGAGGGAACAGGCTCCCAGATATTAAGTACCTTGCTCAAGGTCAGGTGGATGTCACGTGGCTGAATCCAGTCCTGGCTGACCCACGTCAGGCTGTTTTTGGTGCCATCCCTAACTTCCTGGTATGGCCGTGTACACAGAGGACCCTAAAACACTCTGTGCCATCCAGAACCCACTGTGCAGAGTTTCCAACCTTTTTTTTCATTGTTGTCCACCTAAGAAGCCTTTTTAGACGTTTTGCCCTAATTTTTAATAGCCCAGAGGTACCACATATTTGCATGTGTACTGGATGTGTGTCTGTGCTTTGCATGTTAAAGGAGTAAGATGCGTCTCCTCCTCCAGGAGCCAGGGTGAGTGCACGCCCTGGGGGATAAACACAGCCGGCAAGAGTGGAATGCCAGTCCCTGACCCCCACCCCCGTCCTGGCCACCATCGGCTGGTGGGGGGCACCTCCTAACCGAGTCCCCCACCTCCACCTCCTCCCGCCGTGCGGTCGCAGTTGATTCGTTTGGGGGGGGGGGGGGCAGCCGGTTGCTGAACCCTCGGCTCTCGGCGTTGCTCGGAGGGTACCGGCGGCGGGGGCTCTTTCCCGGAGGCGAGGGCGAGGCGGGGGACTGGGCCCGGTCCCCGGCGGAGGCGTGCAAGGTGTGGAGGGCGGCGAGAAGGAACAGGCGGGACACGTTTCTTTGAGGGTGAAGAAGCCAAGAGAGTTTATTAGGGGAGAGTACAAGCTTATATCGGGCGGTTTAGAGGGCGGGGGTAGCTGTAGGGGTTAAAGGCTTGGTTTGGTTCTGAGAGGGCGCGGAGGTTGATTGAAAAGGGGCGGGAGTTGCTCCGGTAACGAAGAGGGTGGAGGGTGCGGGTAAGGCACGGGGGGGTGGGGGGTTTTCTCCGGCAAGCCCTCCCCAACGGTTGTACTTTGGGGTGAGGAAATGGGGCCTGCATTCGGCTCCACTTTCTCAGGCCCGGGGGGCCGTGGAGGGCGCTACCACCCGTGCCCCACTACCTTTCCTAGGGGCTGATCAGTTCCCCTGGCCCAGGCCCGCCAAGTCAGAACTCGATAACAGTGTCCCACACCGCCGTATGTGAAATCACCTCCAGATCCTGTCACTTCCCTTGTTCAGACCCCTGTGTGCGCCACCTGTGTCCGTCCAAAGGCTTGGAGCTACTTCTCCAGCCCCTTCCCTCGCCCCTTCCCCGTCATGGGCAGGCGTCTCTCTCCAGGGGGGGTGCCCAGGACCTCCGGGGAGCTTGCTCCCGCCAACGCCAGCCGTTCTGGCTGAGCCAGCAGAACTTGCCTTCCCGCTGTCTCGCCTGCAGAGCCCCAGACGCTGCTCCCTTGTTTGGAGCCCCTTAGCTTTGCGCCCAGGTGTGAGACACGCACCTGCTTTTCTTGCCCTTTAGTGGCTGAATGACTCGTACAACAGTGTGCAGCTCTAGTGGAGACTGTGGGCCACCCTTTATTTCAGAGGCAGGAGCAGACTCGGAGGGAGAAGATTTCTCCACGTTTGCCTAGGAGTGGAGTGAGCGTCAGGTCCAGAGGCAGGCTGAACCGTGGGAAGCTGGCAGTATTCAGCTGCCTGTGACTTCCCTGGGACGTGGACTGTGACAGCTGGTGGTGGAGGCTGCGTTCACATCCCCGGGGGCCATTTGTGTTTTTGCATTCGGAACAGCTCCAAGTTGATTCCCAACCAAGTAACACCTCCTTGAGCCTCAGTTTTACCCCAATCCCCTCCTGTCTCCTCTGGGTATCTCCACACGAAGCTGCATCTTGAGGCAAGAATCGCTGATCTGAGCTTTTGTTTGTCACCACTGCGAGGTCAGTGATAGAGTCCCTGTCCTGTTACTCACGGAGCCCTCGAGCAAGGCGGGGCCTCAAACCTGTTCGTAGGGAAACGCTGTTGGCTCCTAAATCGTGGGAACAATTTCAGAGTATCGATCTCTCGGAAGTTGATTGCTGATATTATAGGGGATGAAAAATAGGAGAAAGCTGGGTTCTTGGCAGCTCGTGAGAACTGGGAGTAAATTTGTTTTAATTAAGGTTAACTGGACCAGGGCTATTTCAGCCCCGGCAATTGGCAGATCTCTTGGAAGGGGGCGACGTGCTGCTTGTTGGGAAGATCAGACTCGGAAATGCTTCTGGGGCCTCGGCTGGAGGAGGGGAGGAGGCTCTGGTGCTGGGGGGTGGGGTGGGGTCTCCGTCTCTTAGGGTGTTGATCCTCTGTGAGCCGAGGGCAGTGCTGGGTCCCGGGATGCAGGGAGAGCTGGAGGTAGAACGATGGAGCAGGCCGCTGTTTAACTGTGACTCAGCCTTCCTCCCTGCAGCCTCCCCGCATCCTCGGGTCGACCAGTTCTCCCTAGTGGGATCCCAGACGGAGCCTTCCCCGAGGGGCCCTCCTGGCATCCTATGGGCCTCCGGTCATTCCCACATCCCCTGTGTCCTCGCACCTTCCCTATGACATGGCTGCAGTGTCGTTTTACATTCACAACATTTGTCACCTCCTGGCCTGTGTGCATTCCGGGCTTCAAACCTTAATGGCAATTGCCTCCTGCTGCCAATAAGAAAAAAACAGGCAATTCCTCTTGAGAAGTAATTTACTTAGTAGCCAGAATGGTACACGATTAGCGGCAGAAGGGGTCCACTTTGGAGTAATGTAATTAATTTAAAATGTTGCAAATTCCCGTTGATGATTCAAGACATTGATGGCATGGATTCCAGGATTGGTCTCCCTGCAGTGTCTTTGTTATGATCTCAAATGGTTTTTTCCCCTCATGGCGGCAAACAGACAACTTTTGTGACTGAGCTGGTGGTGTCGGGGGGGGGGGGTGTGATATCCAGGTGATGATCCTGGTGGTGAACGGGATGCCAACTGGGATTTGAAAGGCTGGGGCGAAACCTGTCTTCCACGATGACCTTCAAGTGGCTAGTTTATTCTAGTTTATTCTAGGTGACTAATGAGAGGTTCTAAATCAGAGATTGGCAAACGACAGCTCCTGGGCCAAACCTGCCCATCGCCTGTTTTTGTCAGCAGAGCT
Source organism: Choloepus didactylus (assembly GCF_015220235.1). Classification (NCBI taxonomy): domain Eukaryota; kingdom Metazoa; phylum Chordata; class Mammalia; order Pilosa; family Megalonychidae; genus Choloepus; species Choloepus didactylus. Next base: position 4,479,460 of record NC_051312.1, read on the forward strand.
TTACTGGCACACGGATGCCCCGTCTGCCAGGGGCTGAGGGACTACCTGGTCCCCAAGTCCTAAAATACCTCCTTTCTGACCCTTTATAAAAAAAGTTTGCCAACCCCTGTTCTAAATATGTAGTGAGGGTTAAATGCCCCTCGCCTGCCCACACGCAGAACAGGTGGCTTTTCTCTGCTCAGGTTCTGGCAGGTGCACGCTCCCCAGCTGGTTTCCACAAATCCTGCAGCACGGTGGAGCCCGCATGGTGTGGGGCTCGGCCACAGAGAATGTGCACGTTATGTGGCTTCTTGTGACGTCTGCTTGGGATGCTGGCCCCAGGGACACACAGACGCCGTCTTCACTGGGTGTCCTGCAGGGAAGGCCACTTTTGGGGGCTCCTTCCTGACCGGGGGGCACAGGAGAGAGAGGCATTTGTACTTAGCGTCAAGTGACGTGGCCAGAACGGGGCTGGTGACGCGGTAACTCGGCTGGGTGCCTGCACCACTGGGTGGTTTGGGGCTTTCTTCTCAGTTACTTGTTCTGATTACTCTGGCCAGGCCTGCAGTGTGGCTTGAACCTGGTCGAGGGTCAGGGGTGAGTCCTGGTGTGCCAGTTTGGATGTATTATGTTCCCCAAAACACCATATTTTTTCATGCAATCTTGTGTGGGCAGACGTATTAGTGTTGATTAGATTGTGATTCTTTGAGTGTTTCCATGGAGCTGTGACCCACCCAACTGTAGGTGATAACTCTGATTAGATAATTTCCATGGAGATGTGGCCCTGCCCATTCAGCATGGACCTTGATTAGTTCACTGGAGCACTATATAAGCTCAGACAGAAGGAGCGAGCTTGCTACAGCTGAGAGGGACACTGAAGAATGCACAGGAGCTGAGAGAGGAGCTGCAGCTTACAGAGACATTTTGGAGATGACCTCTGAAAGCAGACTTTTGCTCCGGAGAAGCTAAGAGAGGACAAATGCCCCAACAGCAGCTGAGAGTGACATTTTTGAGGAGCTGCAACCTAGAGAGGAACGTCCTGGGAGAAAGCCGTTTTGAAACCAGAATTCCGGAGCAGACGCTGGCCACGTGCCTTCCCAGCTAACAGAGGTTTTCCGGACACCATTGGCCATCGTCCAGTGAAGGTACCTGATTGCTGATGTGTTACCTTGGACACTTTATGGCCTTCAGACTGTAACTTTGTAACCAAATAAAACCCCTTTATAAAAGCCAATCAGTGTTTTGCATTCCAGCAGCATAAGCAAACTAGTTATTTCCCGGGCTTTTGATGATGGCCATCTTGCTTTGTGTGAAGTGGTATCGCATTGTGGTTTTGACTGAGTCAGTTTTGAGCATCAGCTGTGTGCCCAGCATAGCTTCGTGTGCTGTGAGGGCCTGGCTCGCCCCCTTGCTCCTGGAGAGCGACTGTCTGGCTGGGAGATGCTGCTTGTAGCATGTTGAACACGACTTCTGAATAGTGATATTTTGAGAGATTTGAGTTCAGGAGCTGGTCGAGCCGAGGCGTGTGCAGGGAAATGGGACGGCTGGACATCAGTGGGATGTCAGGCACGGCCCTGTGGGTGTGGACAGCTGGGGGCGTCCGGGGCAGAATGTTCTAAAGGCTCCCCCAAAACCCAAGGCCACAAGTGAGGAGAGCCCTCCTGGAAGGCTCTGGAAGCACAGCTGGCTGGAACTGGAGTGACGCAGATGCAGGGTCACTTGTCCCTGCTTCTCATTGGACACTCCTGGATGCTGAGCATGGAGAGCTTGTGTCTTGTCGGGGGTCTGAGCAAAGAGGAGAACTGGGACTTCCGTCCTCCTGCTTGCACTTGGGATGGGGTTGAGTTGCATCGTTTTGAGGGGCTGGGGTCCCTCTCATCTGGGAAGCTCATTGCTGGGACCGAGGGGCCCTCATTTTTAGCCATTTGGAAGGCAGTTGATGGGGTGCTCACTGTCAACGTGGAGACCGTTGTCTCTTTGGTGAATTTGTTTATTTGAAAGGCTGCTCCTCTGTTTTGGTGGTAGGTGGCAAGCTCACAAAAACCAGAAAGAGAAGATCGCAAACTTTGTTCAAGGATGAACAGATGGAATTCTCAGGTGCGGCCGCTGTTTTTTCTCCCACTTTGAGTCAGCACCAGTGTGGGCAGCCCCAGAGCAGAGGCTCGGTTATATTTTAGATACGCTATTTAGGTCTAATGCCTGCAAATGTGCAGGTGATGATTAGGAAAAAAATAATCCGTGGCAAAGAGTCAGTACTTTCCTCCGCTTGTGTTAGTGTTTTACTCTCCATTTTCTTTTAATTACAGAAGTTGTAGATTTAGAGAAAAATTCAACCCCCTCCACACAGTTTTCTGTCTTATGAGCACTTTGCATTAGTGTGAGTCTTCTGTTACAATTGATGAAACTATATTGTTATAATTATACTATTAACTATAGTCCATAGCTTACATTATGGTTCACTGTGTTGTACAGCTCTATGTTTATTTTTAAGTTTTTATTCTGGTAAAATATATACAACTTTAAATTTCCCATTTTTACCACTTTCAAATACAAAATTCAGTGGTGTTAATTACATTCACAATGTAATTACCATCCATTACCATCCATTACCAAAACTTTTCCATCACCCCAAATACCACCTCTGCTAATTAAGCAGTAACTCCCCAGGCTCTACACACCCCCCTGCCCCTGGTAACCTGTGTTCTAGTTTCTGACTCTTATGAATTAGTGTATTCAAATTATTTCATACAAGTGATATCCTAGAGTGTTTGTCCTTTTGTGTCTGGCTTATTTCACCCAACATGATGTCTTCAAGGTTCATCCGTGTTGTGGCATCAGAACCCCATTCCTTTTTATGGCCGAATAATATTCCATCATATGTATCGACCACATTTTGTTTATCCATTATCTTTTAATGGACACTAGGGTTGCTTCCACATTTTGGCAATTTTGATTATTACTGCTGTGAACATCGGTGTGCAAGTATCTATTTGAGTCCATGCTTCCAATTCTCTGGGGTATATGCCTGGTAGTGGGATCGCCGGGTCCTATGGTAGTTCTATACTTAGCTTCCTGAGGAATTGCCAAACTGTCTTCCACAGCAGCTGCGCCATTTTACATTCCCACCAGCAGTGAATGAGTGTCCCTATTTCTCCAATCCTCTCCAACACTTGTGATTTTCCGTTCTTTTTAATAGTAGCCTCTATTCTAGAGGGTCTGAAATGGTATCTCATTGTGGTTTTGATTTGCATTTTCCTAATGGCTAATAATATTGAGCATCTTTACATGTGTTTATTGGCCATTTGTATGTCTTCTTTGGAGAAATGTCTACTCAAGTCATTTGCCCATTTTTTAATTGTCTTTTGTAGGATTCCTTTATATATTCTCGGCATTAAAACCTTATCATGTATATGATTTTCGAACATTTTCTCCCATTCTGTAGGTTGTCTTTTTACCTTCATGATAAAATCCTTTGATGCACAAAAGTTTTTAATTTTGATGAAGTCCTATTTGTCTGTTTTTTTCTTTTGATCTTTGTGCTTTTGGTTTTAAGTCTAAGAGACTGTTGCCCTAACACAAGTTCCCAAAGTTGTTTTCCTGTGATTTCTTCTAGGGGTTTTATAGTTTTGCTTCTTATATTCAGGTCTTTGATCCTTCTTGAGTTGGTTTTTGTATATGCTTTGAGGTAGGGGCCTGCACTCATTCTTTTGCATATAGACATCCAGTTCTCCCAGCACCATTTGTTGAATAAATTATTCTTTCCTAATTGAGTGGACTTGGCAGTCTTGTCAAATATCAGTTGGCTGTGGATGTGAGGGTCTGTTTTTGAACTCTTAGTTCAATTCCATTGGTCATATGGATCAATGAAGAGTTCACGAATTCCCAGAATGTGCCTGGGGGAGGCGGGAACCAGTGTGTGTGTGAGAACGTGAGTGATGGTGCACACACTGTTTCCATCTGCACGCTTTCTTGGGAGAAAGGCTACATGACTGTTATCTGATTCCAGTGGGAACTGTTATGGGTTTGTGTCCCCTCAAAATACATGTTCGAGTCCTAACCCGTGGTCTGGTGAATGTGAACTCATCTGTAAATAGGGTCTCTGAAGGTGTGATTGGTTAAGATGAGGCCACACTGGACTAGAGTGGTGTACTGGTTTGAATCTACTATGTACTCCACAAAAGCCATGTCCTTTTTTTTTTTTATAAATTCAGTTTTATTGAGATATATTCACACACCATACAGTCATCCATGGTGTACAACCAACCGTTCACACTACCATTATATAGTTAACCATGTTCTTTTAATCCACTCTTGTGGGGACAGACCTATTGTGTGGGGGGATCTTTTGATTAGGTTGTTTCCATGGAGATGTGGCTCCACCCATTCAAGGTGGGTCTTAATTAGTTTACTGGAGTCCCTAAGGGAGTTCAGGGAGGGAGGGAGAGAGAGAGAGAGCTCAGAGCCGACATACACCCAGACTCTTGGAGATGCAGACAGAGAGATGTTTGGAGATGCTAAGCTCAGAGATGAAGCCCAGAGTTTGCCCTGGAGAAGCTAAGAGAGGACCCCCAGATGCTTAGGGAGAAAAGCCCTGGGAGAACAAGCAAGGATGCACAGGAGCTGAGAGAGAGAAGCTAAGAGAGACAGAAGCCCAGAGACATTTTGGAGGAAGCCATTTTGAAACTGGGGCCAGGAGAGAAGGACCAGCAGACGTCATCCACGTGCCTTCCCAGCTGACATGGGAGCCCCAGAGGCCATCGGCCTTTCTTCAGTGAAGGTTCCTCTTGTTGATGCCTTAGTTTGGACCCTTTCATGGCCTTAGAACTACAAATTTGTAACCTAATAAATCCCCTTTGTAAAAGCCAATCCATTTCTGGTATTTTGCATAATGGTAGTTCTAGCAAATCAGAACAGGCGGGCACTGGTCCGATATGACCGGAGTCCTTATAAGAAGAGAAAACGTCGACACATGCGATGGGAGACAGGAGGTGAGAGATGGCCACGGGCTGGAGAACGAGACTGAATTATGCTTCCATGATCCAAGGAGCTCCATGGGAGAGGCAGGGAACGGATTCTCTCCTTCAAGAGGGAGCACGGCAATCCTGGTGATCAGTAAGAGGGAGGGGTAAAGGGCAGGGGATGTTTGGGGTCTCCTTTTTTCTTTCAACTTTTCTGGAGTAATGCAAATGTTCCAAAAATGATCATGGTGATGAATAAACAAATATGTGTTGATACTGTGAACCATTGATTGTATACTTTGGATGGATTGTATGTATGTGTATATAGCTCAGTAAGAGTACGTTTAAAAAATAAAAAGAGGGGGCACGGCCCTGCCACCACCTCGATTTCAGACTTCTGACCTCCAGAGCTGTGAGGGTTCCGGCCGTCGAGTCCGTGGGCCTTTGTTGCAGCAGCCCCGGCACCTGGGCCAGGAGGCAGGACCCAGTACAGGCCACGCTCGCCAGTGAGGGCCCTGGGACAGGCAGAGCTCGACACCCGCCCGCGCTGGGCTCGGTTGCTCTGCTCTGAAGCACCCGTTCCTCTCTGCAGGGTCATTTCAGAACAAAACAGGGCCCTTCCGTCCACTCTCCCACACCTCAGGGCCTGTCTGCCCGTCCAGGGGTTCCTACAGCAGGGGCAGGGGGGGCTTCCGATCGACCCTGCACTGCAGGCTGCTCCCCGAAAGTCACAAATGTGATTCCGTGATTAAAGAAACCCATTACAGTCCTTGCTCTGCGCTTTGTCATCACTTTCTTGTCCATAGTTGGTAGAGACACTTCCGGTGCCACGGGAAGGAGTGGGCATGGCCGTCCGCGTGCCGACCAGCTGCCCTCGTGGTGGGAAAACGAGAAAACTCAGGAACTCAGGAGCAGAGCTTCATAAAGCGAAATGCATTTAACCGAAAGGACTGGGCTTTATTTGCGTGAGATTTCCCCCCGGACACGGAGGTCACTGTCCTTTCCTTTATGAATTGGTGATGGGTACACGTCTTGTTTTTTAAAATCCTTTACCTGGAAAAGTAAAATGATTGGGTCCCTGGATTTATTGTTGTTTATTTTCCTGGCCTGGGATGTCCCAGAATCTAACAACCTCTTGTCTAGACCTTAGTGGTGTTTGTGTGTGTGTTTGTGTGTGTGTGCACGTGTGTTTGTGTGTGTGCATGTGCCTTGGTCTCGGGTTGTTTCAGATTATTATATTTATTGTTACAGATGCAATTTGTCAAGCATGTATGTCTCTGGTGTGAGCGGAGGTCTTACTCAACGGGCTGGTTAAGCCTCACACATCCCCTTCACTCCCACTGCACAGATGAGGAAACTGAGGCTCAGGGAGCTTAAAGGACTTGCAGCAGGTCCCACCTGGGGAGCAGTGGAGGCAGATGTCGACTCAGCCCTTCTCACCCCGAAGACTGTCCCTGAGCCCCTGTTACCTGGCTGGCTCCCCCCTGAGTACCTGCAGGGGGGCATTGTTTACCCATTGTCGCTCCCACAGCCCCTGGATGCAGCAAGGCCGGTGCACCTGGCCCTGGGCTGGAGACCTTTGGGGTTTTGAAGGCAGCCCGTGATCAGGGGTCAGGTCCCCTTGACCTCCAGCCTCGCCCCGTCCACCTTGCTCTCCTTCCGTTCCCACGCTGGCCCTGTCGCCTGTTTCCCTTCCTCCTCCTTGCCGCCTCCGCTGTGGCTGCCTCCCCCCAGGTTGGCCGCTCTCAGCCCTGGCACAGCCCCCCACCTGCCAGCGCCCACCTCAGCCCCCGGCCCCCCCGGCACCCCACCAGCCACGGCAGCCATGTATCTGCCCCCTCTGAGCCCTGCGCACATCTGCTGCTTTCCCCTCCTGGGTTCAATTCAGGGGCAACTCGACAGTCATTTACACGGCAGCTTTCATCACGCTTTGGGTTCTAGGACTCCAACCTTTGGGTTTTTTTTGCTGTTGTTTCATTTTGTTTTTAGCTATAAAAGTAGTATTTATGACAATTTGAGTAAATGACATGTAATGGAGATCAGATGTTTGCAATACTTTTTTTTAAAAAAGAAATATTTTACAAAGGATACTGAATGAAGTCACATCACAGTTACAAACATTTAGTTGTATTAAATGTAAATTTTGTGATGTCATCTAGAAAAGTATCACTTTGCTTTTACTGAACACTACTTTTTAGGGCAGGGCATAGTATTCCTTCAAATAAAACATTTTTCATAGTTTTTTTTTAAGCCCCTATCATATGCTTTTGTAAAACAATGAACGATACTTTTTTAAAGTTGGTGGGACAAAGAAACTGATAGAAGTAGATAGTGTGGGGAGGATCAGGAGTGGGAGGAAAGACTTACTTTCCACTGTATACCCTCTTATAATTATTAACAATTTTCATCGTATGATGTAATACTTTTGCAAAAAAATTAACAAATAATAAAAGTATTGGGACAATAAGACAAAAGCATATTCCAGTTCAAAATCAGATGCCAAATTCAGAACTGGGCAAACTCATAATACTTAACTCTGCCATCTCTCATGACACTTTTTTTTTTCATGATACTTTGGAGAGTTAATTACATGAACATGAACAAAAACAAATGTAGATTCATCCCAAATTACAAATGTATTGGTCATAACTATGTAGGAAAAAAAGCTATAATATCTGTTTTCCATGTAAGTTCACCATATCTGTACTGAGAGTTTCTCTAAAATTAAAACAAGTTGACTAATATTATAAATGTAAAGAATACTTCTGCGCTGTAAAACAGAAGATGTGGGGTTCAAGGGTGAGCCCGTCCGAGTGAGGACTTTATCCAGCCACTGCAGAGGTCCCTGAAGATGAATCTCAATCCCACATGGGGTTCTGGTAACATCCCCTTGGGATATTCCGCTTTCCAGCCCTCGACACAACGCGTCCGAATGGCACACATTTTGGTGAGCTCATGTAAAGCCTCAAACCCAAGATTGGCACACCGAGCCAGAAGCTGAGCCAACTCCCGATTGTTCAAAAGTTTGAGGCTGCAGCTGCTGGGAAGCTTCCCGACGGAAGTGGGATGAAAGCCGTGATGAAAGCGCAGCTCCTACTCTGTATAGATATGCCGCTGCCACCGAGGCACTCCACATACACCTCCCCACCGACCCAGTACAGACGGACAGACACCTTTTCCAGTAAGCCGCGGTGTTTTCAATGGTCGAATTACGATTAGCGTTTGACAGCAAACCCAAGCAGAATCTACTTTTGTTGTTTAAAGGATCCATGAATCCATCTACTAACATACTAGTAGAAGATGCATGAAAAGCTTCACCAACACGATTGTTTAATTCATAGTGGACAGTTGAACACCAAGGTTTGGGCTCGTGATAGGCACAGGCTGAACCTCGCTGCTGGATATACTGGGAGTAAGCTGAGGAGTCACAGGATTGCTTGTGTCCAGAGGCTGGGACTTCTCTTGACCCCTCTGATCACAGGGGCATATGGGCAGGAGGAGGAGTGGCAGCTGGGACCTGAAATGGACTTCCTGGTCCAGAACTTGCGGGGGAGTCGGGATATGTGCTGCTAGCAGAAGGGGGACGGGGCTCTGTGGCGATAAGGGACAAGGAGTGTTGTTGGGCTGGTGGAAAGAATCTGGAAACGTGGCACTTTGTGGCATGGGTGGTTCACTGTGGCTCAGGTTCCTAAACTGACCCAGAAGGCTGTGTTGTGGGTTAAATTCATTATGACAAGGCTCTAATACTGGAGGTAAAAGTGGACTCTCTGCTCTCTTATAGTGGTGTGGGTGGATACAAACTTCTTTTTGCTTTGATCCAAAAGGAAATTCACAAATATCCAATGGCTTTAGCTCGTGAGGGCTCAGCAAGTCCGGCCAGTGCCAAACATGGCAGTCTGTACCATCGGTGAGAAACCTGCAGGCATCCATCCAAAGACCTGGGCAGAGTGACACAGGACTGCTCAAGGCTCTCTTCAGATCCTCCATGGCACCCTTTTTCTTTTGCAGCTTTTTTGCCAAAGCATTTACTGCCTTTTCTGCCCATTTCTCCTCCTCATCACTTGTTTCCAGCCCAACGATTGCTTTACTGGTGGACTAGTACAAGAAAACAAGCTGGCCGTCGACATCATTTGGTATAAATCTTCAGAAGCTTTCCTGTAACCCAAAGTCAGGGTCTAATGAAAGAACAGATCACGGATGAAAAGTTATATATGGCTCCTAAGCAGAAGCTCCAATTAAAAAAGGAGGTGTGACATTTATCTTCGTAAGTGCCATACACTTATTTCATTAGTTCAAGTTCTGATATTGTCATCATCTTTATTGACTATATGCCTTCTCCACTGAAATGTTAAGTTCCGTTAGGGCAGGCAGCTTTGTCTTCTCTATCCCCCGGACCCAGAAGAGTGTCTTTGAGTTGTAAGAGTTCTTTTTATCTTCTGGATATAAGGCCTTTATCAGGTGTATGATCTGCAAGGTTTTCTCTCAGCTTGTAGCTTGTGGTCTTCTCTGTTTGCGTCCCATCTCTCAGGAAGTTGCGTGCTGTCCAGTGTCTTGAAAACCATTGTTTCAGATATTTTGTCTGGGTTTTTGTTGTTTCAGGTGAGAAGATAAATCTAGTTCCTATTGCTCCCTCTTTACTTATCTTGTCACAAAGTTCCCCGTGAGCCATGAGGCTCCGAAGTTCTGGGTGTCTGGGCCCAGATGCCCTGATAATCATTCATTCATTCACTTCTCACCCAAAGAGCATCTGCTGATCACTAACTCTGTGTCCCCCGGGCCCACCTCTGAGCCTGGCAGGTGAAACCGCCTGGCCTCTGCCTTTGACAAGCTCACAGGCTGCTCTTGGCTGTTTTATAGGGGGCCTCCTGGGGTGTGTTTTTAAATGGAATCATCAAAATCAAGTAAGCAGAACTCAAAGTTAGATAGCACTGATGGAAATCCTGTCCTCATGGAGCGTAATTTCCAGAAGGGCGTGGTCCAGGACCGACCTTACGGGGATTAGGCAGAGCAGTTGAGCTTTGGAAACCAGGATGGACGATGTGGTTAAGAGAAAGCAATCAGGAGCCTTTGGGACCACAGGGTTGGCATCTGTCCTTGTCCCTTTCCGTGGATTCATTTGTGCTTTGTGTGTACAACTTTGGCCACATTTCAGCAAAACGTTGAAAGTAGGTTAGAAACCTGCTGATTTTGTGTTTTCTCAGAAAGGACAAGAGAGAATGTAATTCACCAAAACAAGCAAACAAACCTCTAACGTACAGGGTTTTGCCCATCTCAGGCTGTTGGAAACACAATTCAAGGTGTTCAGTTGAATCCAAATTGTTCTGTTTTTTTTTTTCCTCTCCCTGCTGGCATTTTTATTATGTTACAAATTATCTGCTGTTTTCTTGGTTAGTGAGCTGGTCTTTGGAGGCACAGGGAGAAAAGCTGTGTAATTTTGCTGTGTTCCTGTCACCGTGGCTGTGAAACTAATGTAATTTTCCTGTCTGTCGAAGTGTGGTCAGGGGTGAGGAAAGGGCCGCCAGCTCCCTGCTGTCTCTAAATATTTTTCTTCTGTAATTCTTTTACATCAATTCCTTCTACACCAAATTGGCAATTGCACGTTTGCCTCTCAGTAGTAAGCCTCCCTGGATGTTTTCAGAGAGAGCAGCTCGGTTACTAAGAGCTGTTAACATCACGAAACAGAGTCAGAGTCATATTTAATTAAGTGCGCAGAGGAAATTCCGGTCAAGGCAAATGCGGTTGAACGTGATGAAATCTGGTTAGGGTCCACTCCGTGTCTCCTCGGGAGGGCGGCTGCTGGAGGGCTGTTTTCTAAAGCTGCTCCACGGGGAGTGGTGGGCACGACAGAGAACGTTCCAGCAGGGGCGATGAGGAAAAAATACAAGTCCGGATTCGCGTCACCGCCTCCCTTCAGCGCGGGATGGCCCGCTCACTGGTCTGGCGAGTCCAGTTGTTTCGTTCCCCCTTTGTGTTGCTTGGGTAATTATGTCAGTAAACACGGGGTCCCGGGCTCTGCACTCTGTGCTGGGCACGCGGGGAGAAGTGGACGCGGCCCCCGTCTCGATGGGCAGGACGGGGCCTCCAGCACTCGGGCTCGTGGTGGCTCTTCCTCCCTGGGACCCCTAGGTCCCACAGCCCGGGAGGCTCAGGTCCAGCGGGGGCCTTCTTTTCACCCTTTTGCCCAAATCTCGGTAAATAAATCCCCCTTAAAAAGCTCCTGACACGACCCTGGGTGCTCTCTACCCCCCTCCCAGCCAGGTGACCTGTGTGTTTTGCCACCGACAAGCGCATAAGTGACACACACACACCCTGGGATCAGTGTCTGGGTAATTACACATACGTGCACACACACACACACCCTGAGATGCCTGGATGCCACACACACACACATGCACGCACACGCAGAGATGCCTGGGTACCACACACACACACATACACACACATGCACGCACACGCAGAGATGCCTGGGTGCCACACACACACACACACACACATGCACGCACACACAGAGATGCCTGGGTGCCACACACACACATGCATGCACACGCAGAGATGCCTGGGTGCCACACACACACACATACACTTGCACACACACTGAAATGCCTGGGTAGATCACACACACACGCACACACTGAGATGCCTGGGTAAATCACACATACACACACACACACACACACACACACACTCACTCACAGGATGCCTGGGTAAATCACACATACACACCCCCCAAGACGCCTGGGTAAATCACACACACATACACCCCCCAGATGCTCGGATAACACACACACACACACACATCCAGGATGCCTGGGTAAATCATACATAAACACACACACATATACCCCCCAGATGCTTGGATAACACACACACACACACTTGAGTAAGCTGTTTGGGGAGAACACACACACACACACACACACACACACATGCCTGGGTAAGCTGTTTGGGGAGGTCTGGGGAGGGGTATCTGTTGTCAGAACCGCCCGTTTCTGGAATTTTCCTCCTGGAGGAATTTGGAGATAGGGAGTTCCCATTCCCCTACCAGGACTTGTGGGCAAATGACTCCAGTGTCCTCACCCCTAACCCTAACAAGCCTCTTGGAGGGCTCGGGGACTGGATTAGATCCTTTGTTGGGGTGTCTAGCTCTGGGTGGTGGGGTGTGGGTAGCCTTGGAGAAGTCCCCTTGGAGGGTCACGTCCGGCCCCAGCCCCAGCCCGGCTGACCCCCAGCTGGCCATCCCCCACGGGGCCGCTGGTCACATTGCGCTCTGAGGAGGCCCCGGCCCGGCTCCCTGCAGGTCTCGGAGTGTGAACTGGGGGCTGCACGTTCTCTCCGGGGGGCTGGGCTGAGCACGGGGCTGGGCACCCACGTCCCCGGGCTTCGCCTCTGTTGAAGGTGTGGGACGAGGGCCCGGAGGGGGTGCCCAGTCAGCCGTCCTCTGACTCGAGAGCGGCCGTGGCCTTTGGATTCCAGATGGCCCGGAGCTGGAGGGATGAAGCCACAGCCCCATGGCGGGGGAGGTCCTTCAGCCAGGGGCCTGGGACTCTGCCTCCTGGACCGCAGAACCCCAGTTCCGAGTATCCCAGGCCTGGAGGGGTGTGCGGGCTCCAGGGGCTCCCTGCTCTGACTCTGCCCTTTTGCTCCCCTAGCCCCCCACCCCCGGGTACAGATGGGGAGGGTGGCTGTGGGCAGCCATGGCCTGACCAGTGTCCTTCGAGGCCGGCTCCCCCTTGCCTCCCTGAGCCCATCCTCAGAGGACCTGAGGCCACACGTGCCCCACCTGCCCCCGGACCGTCTGCCTGGCACCCCTGTCGGAGTCCTGTGGTGGGGCCAGCGGGGAGAGAGTGTTTGCAGGGCACCTGCACCTGCCCCCTTCCCCGGGACCCCGGCGTCCATGGGTTCACGGCGTCCACCATAGGGTTCAAGAGTCTCAGGAAAGAGGGTGTGTCTGTCTTAACACGGGCACATCTTTGACCTCCGCATCTCTTTGATTCGAGCTTAGACTGGAGTCGTCTTGGAGGAGACATTGTCCAAGTGAAGCTCGGGGGCTTTGCTCCAGGAAGCCGGTGCCCCCTTAAACGTGAGGGCGGCTGGCAGAGGTGGGCTGGGGGGTCTGAGGATAGCTCAGGAGGGTTTTGGGGTCCTTGATGCTCCCGGGAAACCTGGACGAGGGCTCTGTGGCAGCAGAATAATTGCCCCCAAAATAAGCCATTCCTGCACCCTCACGGGGCCTTGAGGTGGGCGGTGGTCCTGGATCTCCCAAGTGGACCAACCTGGAGGGCAAGGTCTTTAGAAGAGGGAGGCCGGGGGTCAGAGTCAGAAGGAGATGGGGTGCTGGAAGCAGGGGTCGGAGAGACGTGAGGCCAGGTCCTCAAGCCAACCAGTGCCGGAGGTTTCTGGAAGCTGGAAAGGCAGGGACATGGCTTCCCCGCCAGAGCTTGCAGAAGGAACCCACCCTGCTGACTGAGGGTCAGTGGCCCAGTCTGGCTGATTTGGGACTTTTGCCCTCGGAACTGTAAGATGTGCATGTGTTAACTTAAGCCTCTGTGTTTGTGGTTGCGGTCTGGATGCCGAGGGCGGGAGCTTGGCGAGCACCTGGCTGTGCTGTGTCCAGCCCTGGGGGACGTCACTCTAGACCCCGCGTGGGTGCTTGGTGCTTTCGTGGTGGTACCCTCCATCCCTTCTCCCTGACGCCTTGCTTCTCTAGTGCTGGCTTTCCGAGCTTAAAGTGCCGTGGCCCTTGGAGCCCCCGTGCTCTGGGCAGCGGCTGGGTCTCCTGCTTTCTCGTACGTTGGCGAAGAAAGAGTGACCTGGGCCTGCCTTCAGGAGGTTGCGGCTCGGCCCAGTGGGGTGAAGGGCAGCACACCCGGGTCTCTGGCTGCAGAGCCTGGTTAGCCGGCCCCTTTGAACAGAACATTCCGGCGTGTCTGGGAATCAACACCTGTGGCTCTGGTCCCGGTGCCAGGGCTTCACCGTGGGGAGGAGGAGACGCGGCAGCACCTGGGGGCACCTCCCGTCGAGAGCCTGCCACCTGAGCACCTGCCCCTGGGGAGCGCGGCTCCCTGCTGGCACGGGCTCGCTTCTCGGAGGCAGCATGGCCGCTATTCCAGCACAAGTGCTTGAGGTCCGGTTACCTGTCTGTGGGGCTCTCCTGGCAGGAGCAGGCCCCTGTTAGCCATGAAAAGGGGCCCTGACCCCAGAGCCAGGGAAGCCGGGTCCTGGTCCCCTGGAGACCTGCATTAGCAAGCTCTCTACAGGTCACCTCTGTGCTTTTTAACATTTTTCCTGGATTTACATTTTTAAATTTTATACAGGCAACACATGTTCTTATAAAACAATCCAGGCATTGATTTCCCCAATGCTGGCATGCAGTTCTCAGTAGGAAGACTCTTGGAACGGTTCTTTGTTTCTGAGAAAGAGACCCCAGTAAGAGATGGTCCCTTCCTGCTTCTTGTCTTGCTTTGTTTGCCTGTGATGCCTGGAACTGCTGCAGCCATTTTATGCCAATGAGGAAAGCCAGACTGAGGGCAAAGCCAACAGGAGAATATTGGAAAAACTTGTGTTCATGATGGCATTTGTCAAGCTACTGTTAAATAAGCCACACTCAAAGACTATTCAGTTTCTGGACTTGCTATTATTTGAAATAGTTTCCTTTTAGATACCAATAATTTGCATTTGTGTTTCATTTATTGTGCTGGAAAGCATACTGACTGATGCAGATGCCAGTGTTTATAAATTTAGCAATGTTGCATAAAAATCAGAGTTCCCATTTCTTTTGAAAACCTGGGAAATTTCTGGTAACATTGGGTTAGCCCTTCTAATGGGGATCCTGTGTCTCCACTCGCCAGCCTCCACCCATGGTGGGGTCCCTCGGCTGCTCCCCATGAGGGAGGGTATCTGCTGATTTGCAGATGGTTGAGCTTGCAAACCCAGCCCCAGGGGAATATCACTCCCCTATCTGTTTGATGGTAGACGCCTCCTCCACACCCACTTGGCTGGGAAGCCGGCCCCCCTTCCTGGACGTGAAGGCAACTCCCTCTGAGGCCAGGGCCAGTGACTGTCCTTCTAGTCATTCTGAGTGACAGGGGCCAGGCCTTGGGGGGTGCATGCTGAGCATTTGAAAAGCACCTTGCAGACAACTGCAGCTTGCACGACCTGCACTTTTGGGCAGGTGCATTTCTTTGTGCCACTGAGGAACCCAGGACACCTGGCCAGTGGGGACACAGGGACCTAAGCCGAGGCTTGGCTCATGGGCCTTGCTTCTTGGGCCCTACTGTGCAGCCTCCAAGGTCAGGACTCTTGACGGGGTTTGCTTGTGCTTCTCAGTATGTTGCATTCATAATCTCAGACTTGCAATCCCAAATGTGAGCTGTCGATATTGGTGTCAGCGTGCTGGCCTAGGGAGCACAAGTGAGGAAAGTTCCTGGCAACAGCATGACTTCTTTTGAACAGGAAAAGGACTGTGGGGTGGGGAGCAGCAATAGTGTGTATCATTGGGATTTTCATGGGTTGACCAGTTGTTCCCAGTTGAATCGTGCTTTCTTGGAAGTACACGGCTGGTTTGAGGGTTTGTATCCTGCTGCACACCAACCAGATCAGCCAAGTGACAGTGCTGCTGCCCGCTGAGGCAGGGTGGGTGAGCAGGGGTACGTGGTCCTCCCGGCTTTTTAGGAGTGGAATCTGCCCGTCAGCAGTTGCAAAGTATCTGCTGTGTGACAAACGCTGCTGGGGGGAGCTCCTAACTTCAGGGGGCAGGCAGAGAGGACTTAAAGACCGAACAGTCTATAGCAGCTGTTAAGATGCAAGTACTTTTATTTTAGATCCAACAACCCTTCTGGGATGCTTGCCCATAAAAATGGAAATTCTTGTCCGTAAAGATATGTGTTTGTAGCATCAAAAAGCAGGACATCCATGAGGGCCAGCAGCAGGGCCTCATGTACCACGCAGCTATCTGAAAGACTATCTGTGACTGTTTATGGGGAATGTTCTCCATGCTGCAGAGAGTGGTGGGGGGTGAGGGGGAAGGAGGTAAAACAAGAGCCAACAGAGGTGCGTGGGAGACGCGGAGCCCCTTTCCCCAGGACTCCACAGATGAGGGAAACCCCCCCTTCATCAGGCACGGGATGGATGGGGACAGAGTGGCTGAGCTAGCACTCTTGCCTCTCCCCTGAGCAGCCAGAGAGAGGCGTCGGGCACAGAGCTTGCTGGCCTGTTGGAGCCTCTTCTTCTGGTGTGTTGGTTTTCTATTGCCATGAAACAAATGACTGCAAATTTAGCGGCTTAAAGGATGCCCGTTTATCATCTCATAGTAATGGGTGTCACACATCCAGCTGTGTTTGCTGATCAGGGTCCCACAAGGCCAAAATCAAGGTGTCCACAGGGCTGGGCTCTTACCTTGAAGCTTTCAGCATCCAAAAGCTCTGTCAGTTTGTTGGCAGAATCCAGTTCTGTGCGGTGCGGGACTGAAGCCCCCGAGCCCTTGCTGGCTGTCCCCTGGGGGTCTTTCTCAGCTTCTGGTGGCTGCTCTCAGGTCCTGGCATGTGTCCCCTCCATCTTCCAATGAATGATGTCACATTGAATCCTTTTCATGTTTTGCATCTCCTCGACTTCTAGAAAACTCTCTGCTCTGAAAGGACTCATGATTAGGATCACCGTGCCTGAGTCATCTACCCCCTGGTTCACTCCACGTTAGCCCATGAGTGTTAGGGTCCCTGGGATCATCTCAGAACCTGCCTGGAACAGCCACCCCCTGGGTTTGTGGGTCCCTCTGTCTGCATCTGGCACCATGATTGGGGTGCCTCCTTCCCCCACTTGGCCCAAGGCCTGGACTGGCTGCCCAGGTGGTGGAGGACGTTTTTGGAAAGCAGGCTGTGCCGGTTTATATATACTATATCCCCCAGAAAAGCCATAATCTCTGATGCAAGCTTGTGGGGAAGATGTATTAGGGTTGATTAGGTTGGAACCCTTTGATTGACTGTTTCCATGGAGATGCGACTCAATCAACTGTGAGTGAAACATTTGATTGGATGATTTCCATGGAGGTGTGTTCCTGTTTGCTAATGCTGCCTTTTCGCAAAACACCAGAAATGGATTGGCTTGTATAAAGGGGGGTTATTTGGTTACACAGTTACAGTCTTAAGGCCATAAAGTGTCCAAGGTAACACATCAGTAATCGGGTACCTTCACTGGAGGATGGCCAATGGCGTCCGGAAAACCTCTGTTAGCTGGGAAGGCACGTGGCTGGCGTCTGCTCCAAAGTTCTGGTTTCAAAATGGCTTTCTCCCAGGATGTTCCTCTCTAGGCTTCAGCTCCTCAAAAATGTCACTCTTAGTTCCTCTTGGGGTGTTTGTCCTCTCTTAGCGTCTCTGGAGCAAAAGTCTGCTTTCAAAGGCTGTCTCCAAAATGTCTCTGTAAGCTGAAGCTCCTCTCTCAGTTCCAGTGCGTTCTTCAAAGTGTCCCTCTTGGCTGTAGCAGCTTGCTCCTTCTGTCTGAGCTTATATAGTGCTCCAGTAATTTAATTCAGACCCACCCTGAATGGGCGGGGCCAACACCTCCATGGAAATTATCCAATCAGAGTCATCACCCACAGTTGGGTGGGGAGCATCTCCATGGAAACACTGAAAGAATTACAATCTAATCAACACCGATACATCTGCCCACACAAGATTACATCAAAGATAATGGTGTTTTAGGGGACATAGTACATCCAAACTGGCACACTTACCTTCTGCGCCCCTGAAACTTGGCCTCGACAGAAGCAACTCGGAAGATTCCAGAAGGTCTGTTTGTTCCTCCATGTGGGGTGACACCACCTCAGCCCCCAATTCATTTCCATCCAGCCTGAGATGACCTGCTCCTTGGAGCCTTTAAAGCTGGGGCCCCCTTTCTTTTTTTTTTTTTTTTTTTTTTTTAA
Organism: Choloepus didactylus; assembly: GCF_015220235.1. NCBI lineage: Eukaryota > Metazoa > Chordata > Mammalia > Pilosa > Megalonychidae > Choloepus > Choloepus didactylus. Next base: position 4,497,310 of record NC_051312.1, read on the forward strand.
TCATCATTTTATTGAGATATATTCACATACCACGCAGTCATACAAAACAAATCGTACTTTCGATTGTTCACAGTACCATTACATAGTTGTACATTCATCACCCAAATCAATCCCTGACACCTTCATTAGCACACACACAAGAATAACAAGAATAATAATTAGAGTGAACAAGAGCAATTGAAGTAAAAAAGAACACTGGGTACCTTTGTCTGTTTGTTTCCTTCCCCTATTTTTCTACTCATCCATCCATAAACTAGACAAAGTGGAGTGTGGTCCTTATGGCTTTCCCAATCCCATTGTCACCCCTCATAAGCTACATTTTTATACAACTGTCTTCGAGATTCATGGGTTCTGGGTTGTAGTTTGATAGTTTCAGGTATCCACCACCAGCTACCCCAATTCTTTAGAACCTAAAAAGGGTTGTCTAAAGTGTGCGTAAGAGTGCCCACCAGAGTGACCTCTCGGCTCGTTTTGGAATCTCTCTGCCACTGAAGCTTATTTCATTTCCTTTCACATCCCCCTTTTGGTCAAGAAGATGTTCTCCGTCCCACGATGCCGGGTCTACATTCCTCCCCGGGAGTCATATTCTACGTTGCCAAGGAGATTCACTCCCCTGGGTGTCTGATCCCACGTAGAGGGGAGGGCAGTGATTTCACCTTTCAAGTTGGCTTAGCCAGAGAGAGAGGGCCACATCTGAGCAACAAAGAGGCATTCAGGAGGAGACTCTTAGGCACAAATATAGGGAGGCCTAGCCTCTCCTTTGCAGCAACCGTCTTCCCAAGGGTAAAACTTATGGTAGAGGGCTCAACCCATCAAACCACCAGTCCCCTATGTCCCCACGGAGTCGGTCAGCTGTTACAGGCTCTTGTGTTACACATGGGCTCAAGCAGAGCCTGATTTGCGCCCACTCTGTGGCCACCCGCATACTGCCAGCCCTCCGAGGCCGTACTTCCCTTGTCCGCATGGTGGGAATAGTCATGGAACACACAGTAAAGTCATGACCGTTAGATGTGACGTGCTGGACACAGAACCAGGCCCAAGGCCGACCCCTGCTCCGGGGCCTGCCGCTGAGGTCAGTGTTGTCCGCAGCAGAACGTGCAGTAGCTGCGGCTTTGGCCAGTTAAGCCCCACAGACTCGGCTCGGTCCCTGACGCTGGTGAACTGTCTGGAAACGCGGCCCAGTCGTGGGGCAGCTCTGAAGGGGAGGGAAAAAGGCTCTCGTTTCTGGATCAGAACTTTGTGTCCAAGACGTAGAGAAGCTTCTTCCAGCCAGACACCCTTTATTTGCAGTTCCTCGGAATTCCCTGGGTTTGGAAAGCCGGAATCTGAGGCAGAGGTCAGATGGCGTGTGTGGGAAAGGGAGAGCCCAGGGACATGGGTGAGTGCAATTCTGCTTGGGGTGCGTCGGGCAGTTAACTCCGGATCCTGGAAGGAACATTCAGGAACATTTCCCTACACCCTCACCCTTGGTCCTTTCTCTCTGACGGCCCAGGGTGGGGATCCTCTTTTATATACTGCTGTTTCCCAAGAGCCTGTAACAGGCCCCATCACGTCCTATAGATTCAGCAAGTATTTATTGAATGAATGAATGAACGAAGCTTTGAGCGCACAAATTTATTTACGGATAGTTTTTTTCCCCTATATTCTAATCGCTAAAATAAAGCTCTCAATGAAAAAAAAAAGCATCGAGCCTCTGAGGCCAGACCCCTCTCTGGGTCCGGGTGCCTGTGAGTGAATAGATCTGGCCCCAGCATGGAAGTTTCTGAACGACACATGGATCATGAGGGCTGCAGGGCAAAGTGGCAACCATCTAAAGAGAATGTCTCCCCTGTGCTGATGGCGTGTGCTAAAATGTGGCTGTGCGCTGTGGAAAACGGCGGGGTTAACCGAAGTCCCAGCGTTTCTGCCGCTTGGGGTCTGCCCAGGAAAATGGAAAACACGGCCACACAGAAACCTGTACGTGGATGTTCAGAGTTGCGTTATTCATGACAGCCTAAGGTGGGGACCACGCAGATGTCGAGTGACTGCTGAGTGGGTCAACGAAGGGTGGTTGATGGGACGTTCTTCAGCCATAAAAAGAAATGGAGTGTGGATCTGAGGAAACTTGAAGACATTGTGCCAAGCAAAAGAAGCCAGATATGAAAGGACAAATGGTGTGTGGCTCCTCTCATAGGAAACGTCCAGAATAAGTGAATCTGTAGAGACGGAAAGCAGATTGTGGTTGCCAAGGGCTGGGAGAGGGGGAGTAGAGAGCCGCAGGTGACAGTTTGGGGTCTCTTTTTGGGGTGTGGAAACTTCTGGAATTAGGTATTAATGATGCTTGCACAACATACTGAATGTGCTAAAAGCCACTTTAAAATGGTAAAGTTTATGTTTCGTGAATTTTATCTCAAAAAATATTTGCAAAAAATGAAACAACAGTAACAGCAACAAAATACAAACCTCCCCCAACATATGACTGCGTTCGGGAAGAATAATCTATGTTTTCAGGTACAACGCTGTGCTCTTTGTCCAAGGCTCTCCCGCTTGGCATTTTGCTGTCTTTTCACCTCTTTATTGCCTCTGACACTGTCCCCAGCTTGGGGTCGGCTCATCTGGGCTGAGGTCACTTCCTGCCACCTCCATCTGCAGGCGGTGAGGGTTCTGCATGGCAAAGTGTGTCTCCTTCCAGGGCCCCGGGCGCCAGGGACGGTCCACTGTCAGCCCGCACCTCCCACCCTCCACCCCGAGGCTGCAGCCACCACCTGCGGGCTGCTACAGGGGGATGTGGATTTTTTAGCAAAAGCTTGTGACCTCCTCTGCCATGAAGGGCTTCTGTGCTGCACGTGACCCGGCGGAAGGCCTGAACTCCACGTGGACAGCCTGGTCGCCTGTAGCTAGCTGCTTTCTGAACCGCATGTCACACTCCCGCAGCCCCTGGGCTCCCGCGTGTCCACCTGTCAGAAGCCGGGCTGCAGAAGCTGGCTCCTTTTCCCTCGGTGACGCCAACTTGCTGCTGAGTCTTTTGTACTTTAATATGTAGTTGATCTCATTGATGATTTACATTTCCATTGTTGTTTGTATTTTAACAAGAAATATAGAACTCGTCTAATAGTTGCACGTTGCCAAGTACATGCACAGACAGTGATTTACTTTGAAGGTGAGAGTTCGAGTTCCATCTTACAGGTGGAGGGGCTAAGGCACAGAGAGGTCTAGTGGCTTTCTCAAAATCACACAGCAAGTGCCAGAGCCAGGACGGAACACGCTTCCCATGGTCATGTGGCACACTCGATACCTGATGACACGTCTCCGGCCACAGCTGCCTTCCTTGGGTGCTCTCTCTCCCTGGCCTTGCTGACCCCACGGGCTCTGGTCTGCCATGATGAGCAAGGCCACAGGTCAGGCTGGGCACGGCGGCAGGGAGCCGCTCTCCTCCGGCTGGTTGAAGCAGGAAGGAGCGAATTCAGGGAAAAGGGCTGGCCTCGCGGTCCTGAGCCAAGCATCACACGCAGTGCTCGGAGCTGCAGCCGAACCAGCGGGCCGAGGGCTCCTGGGAATCAGACGCTGGGCCACGAGGGCAGGCTCTGGAACCACCTCTGCCTCGGAGGAGCCAGCTGCATCACAGCGTCGCCTGCCTGCAGTCGCTCCACACACCTGAGCAGGTGCAAAGGCTGGGGTGTGAGGGGGTCTGGGCCCAGCTTTTCCAGCCCCTATATAAGCTCAGACAGAAGTCGCTTAGAAGAGCTGTAGCTGAGAGACACATTTTGAAGATGGCCGTTGGAAGCCAACACTGACATTTTGGAGAACACCATTTTGAAACGCAGCCTGGGAGCAAGCTGACACCAGCCACGTGCCTTCCCAGCTGACAGAGGTTTTTGGACACTATCAGCTATCCTCCAGTGAAGGTACCAGACTGTTGATGCTTTACCTTGGACACTTTATGGCCGTAGGACTGTAACTGTGTAACCAAATAAACCCCCTTTATAAAAGCTGATCCATTTCTGGTATTTTGCATAATGGCAGCGTTAGCAAACCAGAGCACCTGGGCAGGATGGTTTGTAATGCAGCACACTGCCATTCCTGTCTTGGCATGGCGACTCGCAGGCCCGGCCATGTGCTCAGGTTGGGGCGAGCTGGAATCTGGGGTCCCATCTGCTTAGTCTCCTGGGCTACCATAACAAAGGACCATAAGCTGGGTGGCTTAAAATAATCAAAATGTGTCAGCTTCCAGTTGTGAAGGCCGGAACTCGGACATGAAGCTGTGGGCAGCTCCTGGCTCCCTCCTGCCCCCTCCAGCTCCTTGGGGTCCCTCGGCTCGTGGCCGCGTCACCCAGGCTTTGCCTCCATCGCCACGTGGCGCTCACCCATGTCTGTCTGGCCTCTTCTCTGATTCCTACCAGGATCCCCGGCCTGTTGGATTAGGGCCCATCCCCTCTCGACGCCAATACATTTGCAAAGACTATTTCCAAATAAGGGTTAGGGCTTGAACATGCCCTTTCGAGGGACACATTTAACCCATAATACTGCCCTTATTTGTACCAAGGAAGAGACCGTTCCAGCGTAGGAGGGCACCTCCGGAATGAAAAGTGGCTTGCTAATCAGGGGCCTGGGGCTGGTAGGGAAGGACCCACCCCCTCCTGTACCCCCTTTCCCCAGCTGGGGAAGGTCCAGCAGTTGCAGTGAAACGCACCTCGCAGTGAAATGATTCCGTGGGTGCAAGACCCCAGTACCAAGTAATGCTGAATCCCATAACTAAAAAGTTATCCTTTTCTCAATTCTGTTTCAATTTCCCCGTAGGGCATAAGCTCTTGGAGGGCTGTGGTTTCTCTTGGTTTTGCTCAGTGACGTGTCCCAAGTGCCTCGGAAGAGGGCTCGGGTCACGTGGGCGTCCCACAAATATTTGCTGAAAGAAAGAACGGAAGGATGGATTTTCTGAGCACAGTGGGAGCGTCGTGGCTTGCCTGCCGGGAGCCTTCACCACAGGCTCATCTTCCTTTTTAGCAGAACGAGCCAGCAGTGGATGAGAATAGTGAGCTGGAATTTAATAACCATCGTGTTCATTTTCACGGCTGACTTTTATTTATGGCAAGCCTTATAGCATGAAGAGTTTCTTGTTCCTCAAGGCAATGTTTCCCACACAGAAAAGACTATTTTTGGTGACTCATGCTTTTAGAATTAATATTTAATTTGACTTACCAATTCAAAGACTTTATTTTCTTAATGCTCTTAAATTAGATTTACAAGTATTATTCTATTTATGAATCTAGTGAGTTTTACCATCCCATAAGAGTGGGTCTTTAATAAAAGTGTGATCTCATGTACAAATTTGGGTTTCCTTAAATTCTAACAACATCTGTTTATAGTATGCAAGTAATTCTTTTAAATATAATTATACTGAAAAACTAGGGGGAATCAATTCTCTGAAACATTCTAGAAATGCTCTCAGATTGATTAAAATTATCTTGTACTTCCCAATGTAAAATCCTGTATCTATATCAGTCATCCAGCTGCATACTTTACCAGGGATAACACAATGGATTTGTTAGCCGTTCTTCAAATATAATATAAATATAAACAGGTTGCCTAATGAGTAAAAATGAAAGCTTATTTCTGGATTTAACATATAATACTAGTTAAAGGGTGTTGGTTTATTTCTTCATTTCTATTTTAGCTTTAAGCCTTCTTAGGATTACAAAATTTTGACCTACGCATGGAACAGTTAGACATGCCCAAGCAATTTGGAATTTCCGTCTCAGTGGCTGGGGTTGCATCAGAATTTGTTTCTTTCCAGGGATCCTGCAGGCATGTGGAGCTCTGAGGGCAAGCCTTGCCTGTTTGCAGAGGGCTGGGGTTTGCAGCCCACCTCCCCAAATCCCCTGCGCAGATGACGCAAGCCTGGATTCTTCTGTGTGGTTTGAATCTGCAATCCACCATCCTTGCCCTACCCCAAAGTTTTTAGCCAACTTCCTTAATTGCTTGGTTCTATTTTGCATTTCTTTGACTGTAAGACATTTTAATTACTTCCAGATGGGCTCTGAAGACCCTTTATAGCCTTTCCAGCAGATCCCTCAAGCCCAGGAGTAATTTCTCTTAACTTTCTTGGTTGCCTTCTGCTCCATCTCTCTGGCTTGGTTGGCCCTTTGGATCCGGCAGTTAAGTCGTGCTTACTGGCTGGATTTTGCTTTTCTTTGTTAATTAAAATTTAAGCTAAAAAATGAGGCAGTTTAAGGAAAAATAGCAAGTGTGCGGCATTGGGACAGGTGAGGTGGTTTGTGAAGAATGGAAGTGGGAAGCCCGAGGAGAGATGCAGTGCAGTGTGCTCGCCTTCTTGCACATCCCTGCTCGTCCTTGGTTCTTCTGTCCCCTCCCCGGTGCTGATGCTGTGGCCCTGTGGCCGCGGGGACTGAGACAGGTGTCCAGGGCTCAGCCGCAGCTGAGTGTAACTGTGGTCCCATGGGGCCAGCCACCCACAGAGGAGCACCCTTGGGTGGGGCCTTGATGGCCACCTGGACACAAAGGCTTTCCCAGAGTTATACAGTCCCAGTCTTTATCTTTCCTCTTTCCTTCTGGTGTCCCACATGCTCCCTAACCTTCCTCTTTCAACCATCCTCACAGTCATCTTTCCTCAGTGTACTTACAATATGTGCTACCATCACCCAATAATGTGCTCTAAACTGCTCACTGCTGTCTTTTCCTGTCTGCCTGTAGTGCTCCCTTTAGTATTTCCTATAGAGCAGGTATCTTGTTTACAAACTGTCTCAGTATCTGTTTGTCTGTAAATGTTTTAAACTCTCCCTCAAATTTCAAGGACAGCTTTGCTGGATATAGAATTCTTGGTTGGCAGTTTTTCTTTTTCAGTATCTTAAATGTATCACATCACTGCCTTCTTGCCTCCGTGGTTTCTACTGAGAAATCGAGCTTCTCTTGTATGTGATGGATTGCTTTTCTCTTGCTGCTTTCAGAATTCTCTCTTTGTCTTTGACATTTGATAATGAGATTATTAAGTTTCTTGTCACAGGTCTATTCAGATCTATTCTGTTTGGAGTACACTGCACTTCTTGGGTCTGTAATTTTATGTCTTTCATAATAGATGGGGAATTTTCATTGATTATTTCCTCCATTATTGTTTCTGCCCCTTTTCCCTTCTCTTCTCCTTCTGGGACACCCATGACACATACATTCATGTGCTTCATGTTGTCATTCAGTTCCCTGAGATGCTGCTCATGTTTTTCCATTCTTTTCCCTATCTGTTCTTTTGTGTGTAGGATTTCAGATGTCCTGTCCTCCAGCTCATGAATCTTTTCTTCTGCCTCTTCAAATCTGCTGTTGTATGCCTCCATTGTGGTTTTCGTCTCTTGTATTGTGCCTTTCATTGCCATAAGTTCTGCCAATTGTTGTTTCAAACTTTCGAGTTCTTCTGTATGTTCACCCAGTGTCTTCTTTATGTCCTCCATCTTTTGTCATATCTTCCCTCAACCCGTTGATTTGATTTTTGAATTGATTTAGGAGATTTGTTTGATTAATAATTAGTTGTTTCAATTCCTGTATCTCAGTTGAAGTGTAAGTTTGTTCCTTTGACTGGGCTGTATCTTTGTTTTTCCTAGTGTGCTTTATGATTTTTTGTTGTCTAGGCATCTGGTTTCCTTGATTACCCCAATTAGCTTTTCCCAGACCAGACAGGCCCAGGTCTCAGGAGGAGGCTGTATTCAGTATCAGGTCTCCCTGAGGTGATACCCATAAGATTGTCAGACTTTCCTGTGAGGCCTCTAGACTCAGTGCTTTTCCTGTCCTGCCCAGCAGGTGGCACTTGTCAGCCTGCAGCTTCTCACTTGGGTAAAGAGGTGTGGTCCCTTTAATTCTCAGGGGAGCCTGACATGGCGAGGGGCCAAAGGCATCAAAAGCCAAACTTCAGTTGTTTCTGGTCCTCCCACCCCTAGTCTAGGCCCTAGGGTCTGAGTTCTCCAAGGGACGGCAGCCACTTGGGCTGGTCCCAACCCCGTTTTCTTAGGGAGGATAACACCCTTTAGGGAGATTTCTTCCACACTTGAATTCCTCCTTTGTCTCTCTGTCTCTGTTAACTCTACGCTTGCCTGGGTCAGTGCTGACAATTGAAAATGCCTGAGGCTTTCTCTAATGAGCTGCTTAGAGTGAGAGAAAAAAAAGGAAAAAGAAAGAAAGCCCCTTTTCAGAGCCAGTCCCCAGACCCGCAATTTCGCCCATCACCCAGTGTTGGTACCTGGTTCTGTGTGCCCCTTTTCTTGGGACACAGCCATTTCCCAGTATTCTGAGCTCAACTTTCTCCAAAAGCCTCTGTTTTTAATTATTTATTTATTTTTTTATTTTTCTTTCTGTCAGCCTTCTGTCCTCTCTGCCAGGAGGAACCTAACATTCCTTTCCTGCTTGCTCCAGGTTTATCTGTCCTTGTAGCTTGTATTCAGTAGTCCAAATTTGTTAATTAAAACTGCGATTGGAGCCTGGTTGCTCCTGGCAGGGACTGCTGCTTTTTCCCACAGTGAAGTTTTGCAGCTCAGCCTGCAGTGCTGGTGGGGGAAGGGCACCAGCTGTTCTACCCATTCCAGGCTGGCGTACGATGTGTGTCCAGTCACGGTCATCCCCCAGCAGTTGTTCCAGACTATTTAGTAGTTGTTCCTGTTTTTTTACTAGTTGCTCTAGAGGACTAACTAAATTCCACACCTCCCTATGCCGCCATCTTACACCTGCTTTTGTTTGAATTGAGTGTTTACCTTTGACAAGGAATTTTCTACCCATGAAAGCAGTAATATTTTATAAGAGACAGTTCATTATTTCCTGGGGCACTGTGCTTATGATTTAATTAAGCAGACACCATTGAGTTCTGTGGTTCTAGCTCTTTCCTGTCACTTTTGAGCTGATAGCCACCCGAAAGCTCGATAAAATCTCTAAGAAAAGACGGTCTTAATGAATATAGATTTCTTTGCAATTTACATTGGGACTTGAATGTTCTAGTAATGACTGGAAGCAGACACTATGAAATTGGATTGATTAAGTCATCTCCTGCTAAAGGCGAGACTCTCCCGTTGAGGGTGGGCCACTGTGCTACATGAGCCCCTTTCCTCAGATTTCTTTTCATTTAAAATATCTGGGCAAAGGTCTCGGTCTTGGTCTTTCCTGCTTACCATGGGGGCAGGCTGGGGGTCCAGCAGCATCTCACTCCATCTGGGGAGCCTGGGTTCCAACCCCCTGGTGCAATAATGTGACATTATTTTATGACATCAGAAAAGCCATTTTCTTTGACGTGTTGATAACTGGGATCTCACAGATGTAGCCTGGGTTACTACGGAGACTTATCAAAGGGCCTGTTACAAAAAATAGAGTAGAAAGCTGAGGCAGCTCAGGTGGTTTACACGGCTTCCCCTGTCCCTGATGGCTAATTAACGCTGGATATTCCGTTGCCCATGAGCAATTAGCACATATCAAGTGGTACCAAGTGCATTACATACATTTCTTTTTAATTCTCCCAATTGCTCCATCCAGTGCTGTAGGGGCTACGACTGCTCCCCCTTTGCAGGTGAGGAAAGCGAGGCTGAGAAGGAAAGGAAGTGATTCCCGCAGGTCGAACAGCTCAGGGTGGAGGGACCCTCTGATGGCTGTGTTATCCCGCCTCCCGCCATCTGGTGTCCTGTCCTGCCTGTCCTGTTGGCATGTCTGGCACTTCTGGACATCCGTCATCTGGGAGAGGAGATGCTGTGAGAGGCTGGGGCCTAGGGAGGGGTCTCCAGTCCTGCTCCCTGTGGAAGCCCTCCCCCTGGAGCATGAGGCAAACACTTTGTCCTGTTGCCACCCAGTATTCCAGTGGATCCATGGTTTCAGCTTCCAGACAGCTATAGCCATTCTTGGGCCTGCCCGCCTTTACCCACTCCTCGACTGAGTGGGGAGTTTTTCCCACACTAGAGAATAATTTGTGGTCCTGGGGAGATCAACAGTTAGGTTGGGGGTGGGGAACCCACTGCTGGGTCAACTTCTGTTGGTTCCCTTGGTGATATCACCCTATCAAAGATTCACCTGGTGCTTCTATCACCTCCTTGCCCACCCACCCCTCAAGTCACATCAGCTCCAGGCTCTGAGCCTAATGGACAGGCTGACTCCTTGGGGTGCCTCCAGCAGCTGCTGCTAGGTGGAAGAGCTGGGCTGTGCTCGGACGGGATGTGGAGGCAGGAGTGGGGTCAGAGGATGAGGGGAACAAGGGACCCAGCAAAGGTGGCAAATGTGCCAGGGCCACTAGGAAGGGAATTAAGAGGAGCATTTTGAGAAATAAATGAGAGGACAGAATGGTGGGTGAAAGGGAAGCCAACTGCAGGTAAACTGAGCTCCATGTGCAGGTTTGTCTTACTCCCCACAGTGAGCTCAGCCCCTGGCACGGTGTGGGGGCATGGCAGGCCGTCAGCGAGTGAGAGCGGAAACGGACAGTGCCGGATGATGGAATGGGACGGCATTTTGCATTTGAGCACCGCCCCTCACTTTTATCTGGTCTTAAAAAAAAAGCTTTATCGTGATTGCCATTTTAACCATTTTATGTGTACAGTTCAGTGGCATTAATTACATTCACAGTGTTGTGCAACCATCACCACTGTCTATTTCCAAACTTTTTCATCACCCCAAATGGAAACTCGGAACCCCCTTTCCCTGGTCTCTGGTAACTTCCAATGTATTTCCTGCCTCTATGAATTTGCCTGTTCTAGACATTTCATAGAAATGGATTTGTCCAATATGTGGCCTTTTGTGCTGGCTTCTTTTGCTTAGCATCATGCTTTCAAGCCTCCTCCCTGTGGCAGCAGGTGTCAGGGCTTCGTGCCTTTCCATGCATGAGTAATATTCCATTGTTTGGATGGGCCCTGGCTGGTTCATCCGTTCATCTGTTGAGGGCCACTTGGTTATCTGGACTTTGGATTTCAGTTAACTTCCTTGTCTCCACTGTGGTCTCTGTTGCCAGGGCAGTTGATTTGGCCATGGTTAGTCCCACCTTCCAGTCAGCCATACACCTGTGCCTTTTCGCACATCAGCTGTAGCTGTGGTCACCTTGCACGGCAGTCCCACTCCCCAGAGGGAGGGCTCTGTTTCTGGGTGGTGCCCTACAGGGGTGAGGGTGGTGGTGTGGGCATTTCTGGACCTTCCCACTGACCCAGGTCCTGGATTGGCGCCAGGGTCCCGGGGCCTGGGGAAGGGGCTGCCTCCTGCTTCAGAGATGCCTCCAGCAGCTGCTCAGCCTGGGTGTCGGTTGTCCCTTGCAGCTGGCCCCGGGAGTGGCAGGGGTGTCAGAGCTGGGCTTTGCTCTCTGAGGATGTAGGGCTGAGGGCCACGCTCAGCAATTAGCAGGAACAGACCCCACCCCTTCTTTCTTGTGGTGAATGCCAGTCTTGTGGAGAAGGCAGAGCATTTAGAATCGGTTTGGGGCATCAGCTGCTAGGTAGCAAACCATACAGAAAGAAGGTGGCTTAGAACAACCACCATTTTAGTCATTCAAGTTTCTGTGGATTGGGGGCTCGGGCAGGGATGCACAGGGTTCATTTGCTCAGCTGCACTCAGTGGGGGCTGGACGTGGCTGGTGCCTCTGTGGTCCTCCACCCAGTCCCTCTCCGTGCTCCCTCTTGGGCTTCCCCAGAGCATGGCAGCCTCAGGGAAGGTGGGCTTCTTACGCGAGGCTGCCTTCCAAGAGGTGGTGCATTCCAGGACGTGCAGATGGAGCCTGCAGATCTGTTGGGGTACAGCCTCGGAAGTGTCACAGCTTCATTTCTACCACATTCTGTTGGTCCACACAAGCTGCAGGGCCTGCCCAGACGCAAGGGGATGGGCAGCGAGACTCTGCCTCCTAATGGGAGGAGTGGCGGAGAGGTTGCAGTTTCCTGGAACCCACCACAATGTTCGTATGTGCTCTGTTTAATACAAACCAGTCAGTGAGGGGGCAGCTGCTGGGCTGCAGTTTAACCGCATGATGCTGCGGTTGTCAGTCCTGCCACCACTATAGCTCAGGGAGCCGGGGAAGCAAATGAATCCTGCTAGATCTGCAAGAGGGGATAATAGTACCTGCCTCTGCTGGGTTATTGTCTCGATTAAATGACACGTGTATAGTACGTGGCCCTCGATTCATGTTAGCCCTGACGTGGTTCCTCGGTTATTTTAATGGGGTAAACGTGGTCCCTTGATGCTAAATAGCAAAGGAGGCTGATCTACACTTAAGGGTTGGTGCAGCTTGAAGCGATTATTATGCTGAGACATGAGCATCATATTATGCATGAGCTGCCAGAGGAATTTGGGGCTGACATTGTCACCTGCACACTGGGGAAGGGATGTAACAGATGGGGACAGAAGAGCAGGCCACTACAGCAGTCCAAACCAGGGCGGCCATAGGGAAAGTGAGAGGGAGGTAGTGGATTTGAGAGAGAGTGAGAAGGCCAAATCGCCAGGACTTAGGGATGGCTAAGATACGGGGGTTTAGGCAGAGGGAAATGTCAAGTGTGATGTCTCATCTTCTAACTGGGGTAGGTGGTTGGCGTCAAGAACTATGAAGGGCCTGGTGGTTCCCACTATAAATTAGCTTGCCTCAGTTTCATGACGCTGATTGTTGGGGATCGAATCACGTCTCCCCAAAAGGACACGTTCAAGTCTTAATCTACATTTCTCTGGGCAAGAACTCATTCATAAGTTCTGAAGATGTTACTACTCCTTAAGGTGTGGCCAACCTGAATCAGGGTGGGTCTCATCCGTATACCCGGAGGCCTTATAAAGACAGGAAATTCAGACAGATCAGTCAGGAGGTGTCAGAAGAAGCCAGAGGGGAGAGAGAGATCTTCAAGTGACAGAGGACTGCCCGCTGCCAACTCTGGAAGGAAGCACGCCTTGCCGCCATCTTGATTTTAGACTTCTGGCCTTCCAAATAACACGTTCCTGTTGTTTAAGCCAACCCACTGTGGGGTGTCTGTCAGAGCAGCCCTGGTGAACTCAGACATTGGTAGAAGACGAGAGCCCCTGGGTCAGAGGTGAAGATCAGTTTATTACTCGTGGCATTGGTGGCAGGCTGAGTGTTGGAATTTTCTGCCGATTCCCTGAGCCCAGTTCCTGCAGGATGATGCTGAGAGGGTCACGTGCTTCTTACACACACAGTGAGGTGCATCACAGGAGAGGAGTGCTGAGTTAGGGAGGCCAGATCGTTTATCCTGGGGGGCGAGCATGCCTGCCCTCTGCTCTGGAGGGGAGCTGTCTCCACCTTCCAAGACTGTTTGCTGTGTGAAGGAACACGCTTTAAAAGATGGGCCAGAGTCGAGGCAGGCAGTGACTCTGCTCACAGGATGGTTAGAAACATCTGAAACCCATGAAGAACTGTCTCCCAGCTATATCTACCTGTGGCAGTTCGATGTATTATGTCCCCCAAAATGCCATTATCTTTGATACAGTCTTGTGTGGGCAGACATATTAGTGTTGATTAGATTTTGGAATCCTTTGTGTTTTGCCATGGAGATGTGATTCCATCAACTGTGTAGAAGACCTCTGGTTGGATAATTTCCATGGAAGTGTTGCCCCACCCATTCAGGGTGGGTCTGAATTAAATTACTAGAGCACTATATAAGCTCAGGCAGAAGGAGCAAGCTTGCTATAGCCAAGAGGGACATTTTGAAGAATGCACAGGAGCTGAGAGGGGAACTGCAGTTTACGGAGACATTTTGGAGACGGCCTTTGAAAGCAGACTTATGCTCCAGAGAAGCTAAGAGAGGACAAATGCCCCAAGAGCAACTGAGAGTGATATTTTGAAGAGAAGCTGAAGCCTAGAGAGGAACTTCCTGGGAGAAAGCCATTTTGAAACCAGAACTTGGAGCAGACGCCAGCCACGTGCCTTCCCAGCTAACAGAGGTTTCCCGGACGCCATTGGCCATCCTCCAGTGAAGGTACCTGATTGTTGATGCATTGCTTTGGACACTTTATGGCCTTAAGACTGTAACTATGTGACCAAATAAACCCCCTTTGTAGAAGCCAATCCATTTCTGGTGTTTTGCATTAGCAAACTAGAACAGATTTTGGTACCAGAAGTGGGGTGCTGCTGCTGCTGAGTTTGCAAATACTAAACATGTTGGAACGGCTTTTTAAACGGATAAGGGGAAGGTCCTGGAAGAAATGTGAGGAGCTTGATAGAAAAGGCCTAAACTGCTTTGAAGATACTGTGGAAATATGGACTCTAAAGATAACTCTGATAAGACCTTGAGCAGAAATGATGAATGTAATGTTGCAAACTGGAAGGAAGATGATCCTTGTTTTAAAGTGGCAGAGAATTTGGCAAAATTGTGTCCTGGTGTTGGATGGAAGGCAGAATTTGAAAGCAACAACCTGGAATATTTGGCTGATGAAATATCCAAGCAAAATATAGAAGAAGTAGCCTGGCTTCTACTTGGAGCTTATAGTAAAATGTGAGAGGACGGAGATAAGCTGAGAGCTGAACTCTTGGTTTCAAAGAAACCAGAAATTGACGGTCTGGAAAACTCTGAGCTTCCAGGGGATGAAACCCCCGAAGTTACAGCCCCAGGGGAAGAAGTAGCCAAACATGGAACCCAGCCACCATTTCAGTACAAGCCAAGATTGGAAATGGAGTTATCCAGAAAGGATTTGTGGGAAGTTGTATTGTCTGACGGCTTTGAACCCTGTGTGCTTCATGTGAAGCCAACAGAATTTTTGTGAGATCTTTGTAGACAGAGCCACTGCCGATTGGTACTGGAGAAGACAGACGAGGAACAAATTGAAGGAAAAATTTCTTCAAAGACAGAGCCATGGTTGAGGTTGAGGTCTGGAGTCAAGAGGTCTCAGGCTGGGAAAGTGAAGTGGCCTACACACATGGAAAGGGTGAGTTTGCCCCAGAGGTCAAGGGTGGGCCTTCTACCTCAATGTTTAGGAAAGGTGTTGCCACCTCAGGCCTCAAAGAGGGTGGAGCACATTCCCAGGGAATTGGGGAGAGCCTGGCTGCCACCACCCAAGTGTTCTGAAGGGGTTGAGCGTGTGCCCCGGAGATGGAAGGGAATCTGGGTGCTGCCTTGATGTTTGAGGAGGGGGGGGGCATGAAGGTGGTCTCCCCAATGGGTGGATATGTTGGAGCACTCACCCAAGTGTTTGAAGAGAAAAGGGCTGCCACAGAGGCCCTTAGGAAGGGTTAGACTCCCGCTATCTCAAGCCCCAAGGACACAACATCATTCTATGACTCTCAGACTTTGAAATCTAATGGAGTTTGCCCTGCCGGTTTTAGGAACTGTTTTGGTCCCTTAACTGTTCTCCTCACTGTTTCTCCTTATGGCAATGGGAATGTTTATCCTATGAATGTCCCTCCTTTGTATATTGGAAGCACATAACTTGTTCTAAGTTCACAGATCCACAGCTAAGGGAGAATTATGCCTTAGGACCAACCATGCCTATAATTGATTTTGATGGGATCTTGTACTTAACTACTGTTACTGAAATGATATAAGTTTCTGTGATATTGTTTTGGGATGAATGTATTTTGTATATGGAAAGATAATGTCATTTTGGGGTCCAGGGGGTGGAATGTGGCAGTTCAATGTATTATGTTCCCCAAAACACCATTACCTTTGATGCAATCTTGTGTGGGCTGACATATTTCTGTTGATTAGATTTTGGAATCCTTTGGGTGTTTCCATGGAGATGTGATTCAATCAACTGTGGACAAGACCTTGGTTGGATAATTTCCATGGAGGTGTTGCTGCACCCATTCAGGGTGAGTCTGAATTAAATTACTGGGGCACTATATAAGATCAGACAGGAGGAGCAAGCTTGCTACAGCCAAGATGGACACTGAAGAATGCACAGGAGCTGAGAGAGGAACTGCAGTTTACAGAGACATCTTGGAGACGGACTTTGAAAGCAGACTTTTGCTCCAGAGAAGCTGAGAGAGGACAAACGCCCCGAGTGCAACTAAGAGTGACATTTTTGAGGAACTGCAGCCTAGAGAGGCGCATCCTGGGAGGAAGCCATTTTGAAACCAGAACTCCAGAACAGATGCCAGCCATGTGCCTTCCCAGCTAACAGGGTTTTTCCGAATGTCATTTCCAGTGAAGATACCTGATTATTGATGTGTTGCCTTGGACACTTTATGGCCTTAAGACTGTCACTGTGTGACTAAATAAGTCCCCTTTGTAGAAGCCAATCCATTTCTGGTGTTTTGCACCCTGGCAGCATTGGCAAACTAGAACACTAGCCCTCACTCCTACCCCATCCTGGCAAAGTTTGATGAGCATGCCATTCTGTTGCCATGCTGCTTCAGCTGGCAAACAGAGGTTGGGACCGAATCCATCTACATTGTCTCCTACGGCATTGATGAGGGCTGTCAACAGGACTCACAGCAGGAGGAGGGAAACCTGTAGCTGGACCTCAACCAGGCCCCTCAAGGTGGGCCAAGCTAGCTGAACCAACCCCATACACTGTCAGGTCTACCAGGTGGCTTTTTCCTGAAGTTTCCATATTGACCTTCCCACTTAGCCTGAGGTATTAATCCAGGTGGAGCAGTGTGAGTTGGCGATTGCGCAGACCTTGCCTCAGCCTGCAGTGGGGAAGTCGAGGGCAATGCTGCCATCCGTAACAACCCTGGACAACGAGCTGAGGCTGATGTGAATGCCTGCCAGGGCCGGGGTGGTGTCATCAATCACGTCAGCTGGAGTCAGGGACAAGCATCCTAATGAGATGTCTTCTATCAGACCCCGCCTGCAGGCTCCGCAGAAATAATAAACCAGTTAACCTTCCAAAAGCTCAGCTGGTAGCCAAGGAAGCCTCATTTTGCTGAGGTCTTTGCAGCTATCAGAGAGCTCTGTGTCCTACTGGTGGGTTTGAACAAGCGCTTGAAGGCCTCTTGACCACTTCTAAACCACTCATGTTCTCGGGAGCGAGACAAGTTAATGCTTGCCTTTCACACAAGAAGGATAGTCCTGGGGCGTACGTGGTATCTGGGACGTGAGACTAGTTTGGAATTGTTGGAGTCCCCCCCATCATTGGTTTGGGGACAGAGGTTGACAGTGCCTCTAAGGCG
Organism: Choloepus didactylus; assembly: GCF_015220235.1. Classification (NCBI taxonomy): domain Eukaryota; kingdom Metazoa; phylum Chordata; class Mammalia; order Pilosa; family Megalonychidae; genus Choloepus; species Choloepus didactylus. The sequence continues at coordinate 4,514,339 of NC_051312.1, forward strand.
GCCTCCCAGATAGCTGATAAAACTCAGAGTTCCAGGTTGAGTTGGAATGACTGAGTCGGTTCTTGATTTTGGAGGGACAGCCTGGGGCAGTCAGTCCAGCATATCCTGTGTGTCCCTGCCACCAGACGAGTGGCCTTTGTCCACCCCGTGGAACACCTGGTCCATGGCTACGGGAATGGGGGTGGGGAAGGCATTGGGAAATGTTTGGTGTTTTGTTTGAGAGGTGCAGGGGCTGAGTTCATCCTGTCAGTTCCTGATGGATTTCTCTGTAAGATTAAGGCTAATGCTGATCAAACTGTGGTCAGAGCCACCTGGCAGGGATGGTAGACCCAGCAGTCAGTTACACTTGCTGCAGTTTGGGGGTGTCGCCTCCGAAACACAAGAGATTATTGAGGTTTCTCTCTGTCCCCAGGTGCTGGGGTCATTGCTCTTCCCCCACAGCCACAAAATTGGTGTCTCATTGCGGTAGTTGCAACTTCTTTTTTCCCCAGTCATCCCCTCCTCAACACCCAGACTTTTCACCCAAAGGGTCAGGTGTGAGGGGCAAGGGCATTTTTGTGAAATTCGGACAAACCTATTATCCACTTTGTCCCGTGTGGGCCAGCGTAGAGAACACGGCATTAGTGAACTCAGCCAACTGCTCATTGTTCTCATGATCTGGGACCAGATCGATCCAACAAGGGATCCTGGTGACTGAACCAGAATTAGGTTTGAATCTCCTAGACTCCCGTTTGGATGGGCGGCCACCCCAAGGGTGCAGCAGCCAGTCCAGCTTGGGGTTGCTGTCGGGGAAAGAGAAAACATCCTGCTCAGGAGTGCCAGAGTGGACACTGTATTTTCACGATCGGTCTACATAATCCCCCCTCTTCAGATCCTCATCATTACCCAGGGTGCAGTTGAGAGTTGATGATCCCTTTCTCAAAACGGTTGAATTCAGTGTTCAAGTGCCTGCGGTGTGGACCGGGTGGAGGTGAGGGATGGGGAGTTAGAAGTCAGAAGTCGGGCCCAACACTGAACAGACCGGATACCTGCGATGGTAGGGAGCACGGACGTCACCAAACACCTTGACGATCAGCCTGTTGTCGGATGGCTTTTGTCACTTCCTTCAGACTGTTCCTTCAGACTGCAGGAGGTCTGCAAACGGAATCCATGATGTAGAGCAGTTTAAAGAACCACAGCAGTGTCTGGAGCAGCAGCAATGTAACCTGAAGATGTGTCGGCCGTGGTGAAGCACCCCTAACGGCTCCGCGAGGGGATGTGGAATGATGTCGTCTTCTGCCATACGCGGGGGCAGGGGCATCATGTTCTCCCTCCATGAAGGACAAATGGGCCACCTCTGGGGAGGAGTCACATGTCTGGTGTGCAGCGGTCGCCTCTGCGTCAGGAACAGAGACTGTGCTTTGTGCCCAGTCTGTAGCGGTGAGCATGTTGTATGATGATGGATTCGGGGAGCAGCCGTGGCAAGCTGGAGCTGCAGGCACAACTGACAGCTTGATTCCAGCCAGTCTCATTGGAGACCGTTCAATCAGCAGCTGTGATTTCCCACAGTTTGCCATCCCAAAGTGGGATGTCTTTAATCTGTCAGTCCCTGTGGCAGACCAAACAGCCAGGTCGTTGCCAACAGTTGCTCATGAGTTGGTAAAAATTTAACAAGGTTCATCAAAGGGGACATTGACCAGAGCTGTGAGAATGGCCTTGAGTTTTGCCTCCTGGGTAGAGTGACCATGTCCATTCTGCATGGCTGGCACTGAGATCAAATGGCACGGCAGCCCAGTAGGCACCATGGGTTTTGGTTTGGCTGAACCAGCAGAGAACCAGGCTCAGACATTTAGAGGAACTTCCATGAATCAAGGATCCAATTAAGCCAGAGATTTTGCTTTAAGTGATGCATGGGAGGGTAGAGTTTTCTGCCAGGGATCACTGCAACTTTTCACGTAAAGCCGCTGTCTCCTCTTGAATAGACCATTCATGCTGGACAAGCAAGGCTTGTGGGGCCTTTCCTGCCTTGTTAGTCACTGGTCAGAGCTGACCCACCCCTTTACTGGGAACATCCAGCCTGAGAGTCACTCGGCCTCCAGGGGTCAGGAGTTCCGTTTCTAGAAGAGTGCAGTAATGGGTTAACAGCTGCATTTCGGGAGGTGTGCAGCTGGGAGCTGTGTCACGGGGGCAGCGAGTCCAGGTTCCTCTGGATGTCGGCATGTCCCTCTGGCTGGCTTCTGTTGGTCTCTTCCTCTTTCCAATCAGGAAAATCAAGAATCGCAGAGACTTGTAGCTCAAAGGGGTCACTTGGTTTGCTGGCAATTAGCTCTTATGAATCAGCAGTATCTTTTTTTGGCATGTTTGGGATGGGGAAGTAGAAGCACATGACCCCTCGTTTCTACTTTCATGTCAGATGTAGACATCACAAAAGCAGTCTATTGAATTGGCCCAAAGGGCCTCACCCACAGGGCTCCATTAGCTCCCCTTCCCCACTGTGAACTCTGCCTGGGTCTCATTGGCCAAATCGGGGTCCCCTCTCCCACTACGAGGTCAGGTAGGATCTTGACTTGAGCACCTGTATTCAACAGTCATAAGAGTTGGAGCCCCCTCCCCTCCAGCTTACTGGATGGGCCCATTTGGTCTTTGGTCCTCCTCGGGGAGATGGTCCCGTCCCCCCGTCATCTTTCTCTTTATGATGGATCAGCAGGAGCAGAGAGAGAGAGAGAGAGAGAGTGAGTGGCTCCAGTGCAGCAAGCCTGGTGCATTTGCTTTCAGTTTCTACTGAGGGCTCAACCCAAGAAATGTCTAAATTCGTTGATTCCCTCAAAGCTCTGTATCCAAGAGCAACTCCTTGTTGCTGCTACCATTTATTTCAGTGTTCAGGACCCCTTGGCTCACGACCACAGTCACGTTTCCTCTGGCTGGGATGGGGCCCTTGCTGTGCCTTTATCATGGTAAGAGCTTTCCTCTGCTCACGTGGAGGAGAGAGCACCCCAGTCACCTTTGAACAGCTTGTTTCCATCCTGCCTCTCACTGCACAGCCTGAAACATTAACTCACAGGACCTTGGGGAGCCCTGGCTCCCTCTGCCCACCCTGGCCACCCCTTGGACAAGACCATTCACTCCCTGATCCTGGGGAGTCTTCATGTATCCCCAAACCCAGCTCATGGGTTTTTCCTTCCTTCCTCTTCTAGAAAGCCATGTCTCTGTGAGTATCCCATCCCATCACCAACACTCAAGACCTGTGAAGGGTCTGAGGTTTTACTCCACCTGCAAGCCCACGAGTTAGCTTCCTGATTGCTGGGGGAAGACACAAGATCCCAAGTCAGAGACAAAAGAGTGTCCATTACTCACAGCTGTAGCATTAGCGAGAGGCAGCACTTTTGTGCTGGTCCCCCATGCTCCAATTCCTACAGTAGAATGCAAAGGAGGCCAGGTAATACTGCACACTTGGTGGGCTAAAAAAGACAGTGGGAGCAAAACACTGGGCTCAGGGAAACCGAGTCTTTTACAGTGAGTGGTGAACATGCCTGCCCTTTGCTGCAGAGGGAGACACTGTATTTTCCAAGGCTATTTGCTGTGCAACTTTCCTTGAAAGAGTCTGATCAAAGGTCAGCCCTCTGCTCACAAGATGTGCAGAAAACTTAAGACCCAAGGAGAACTGTCTCCCAGTGGGTGGATGGTGGTGCTGCTTTGGGAATGGGGACCTGTAATAGGACCAGATTTAGAAGGAACTTGTCATGTCTGCTTATGCCTGAAGGAAGTGCTGTCTTGTAAGAGGAAAAGGTTTTGGTCCTCTAGAAGGCTGTAGAACCAGCATCATCATTTGGAAGTTGCAGGAAAGCAGATTTTTTTCACTTCACAAAAGAGGAAAAACTTCTTTCCATCTCCAGCATCTACCTGCGAATGGCCTCCTCCTAAGGGGGATGTAGTGGCAGCAGGGCCCACCCAGGATGCTTAACCCAGGTGGCATGTCAGAACCACTGGGGGTACATTTCTTTTTTATCTTCTATTTTTAATACGGATGTTGTGGATTTACAGCAAAACCATGCATGAAATATGGAGCTCCCCTATACCAGCCTATTTTTAACACCCTTCTTTAGTGTGGTACATTTGTTACAATTTAAGAAACCACATTTTTATAATGTGCTGTTAACTGTGGTTTACCTTAGGGCTCACTGTGTTTTATACTCCCATGGGTTTTTTTTTTTTTTTTTTTTTTTTTTTTTTTTAGTTTTTATTCTAGTAACATATACAACCTAAAATTTCCCCTTTTAAGCACAGTCGAATATGTAATTCAGTGCTGTTAATTATGTTCACAATGTTGTGCTACCCCAGATTTCTTTTTAAAATGCAAATTCTTATTCGCCCACGCCCACCAGGGATTCCTATTCAGTAGACCTGAATCTGGTGGGGCCGCAGCTTCTGAGCTTTTTAAGCTCCCCACGTGGGCCCGATGCCTGCCCGGATTGAGGAGGCTGGTGTGCGTCCCCACCGCTCTGCTTCTCATCTGCACAAGTCTGTTCATTTGTAAGGAATCGAAAGTTGTCCTGGACGTAGAAGATCCCATCGTGTCACCTTGAGAGGACATCTCGCTGGAGACCTTTGATTTCCCACGATGGCACCGAGGCGTTCTCCACGAGAGCCCTCTCCCTGTCAGGATGACGCTCCAACCTTGGCCACGTTTTTCTGAGGTTCTGTCTTGTCATTGCCGTTCTTAGAGGACACCACCATGCTGGAGGCTTTCTTTGCCATTAGGCATGTGAAGTTGGCTGTTTTGCAAAGGGGTGAGCTCTCTGCCCTCCAGGATCTGACTCTCTAAGATGTTAGCCCAGACCAGCCAAACACAGGGAATTTTCCCTAAAGGCGGAGGGCGTGGAGATTTATTCCTTTGTGGAGGAACTGGACTTTCCCCAGCTGCCACCATACTCAAATTATGTCTTGGTGAACATGACAGTGGTGAAAACGGAGCACATCTGGGTTTCCCTCCCTCAGTAGGTGAGTCAGAAGGGGCTTTCGAACTTTAGGGCCCCAAAAAATCTCCGAGCAGTTGGCTTTTGGGGGTGCTGAGTGGCCATCTTCTTTTTAGGAAGACTCGCCCTTCTCCCACCAGGTCAAGAGGTGGTCCTTGGACCCCACCTTGAAAAATACCAACCCCGTGTTTGAAGGGCGTTTTTGAACCTTTGCCAATTTTTAGGCAAAAGTCGTATTTTGCTGTTTAACTTGCTTTCTTTCAATTACATTTAAAGCCTTTATTAATAGATTTCTCCCTTCCAATTTCTCTCCCTTTCTGGGAGAGAAAACTAAAACTATTTTAGTTTTGTTTTGGATATCTTGGGTTGATCTGTTATTTTATTATCTCTTCCCTGCTGTTTTCCATCTCTTTGCTTTTTTGTTCTGATATCTGGAAGATTTCCTCAATTTTATCTCCTTAGCTATATTCGTTTCCTAACGAACTTGGTGGCTTAAAACAAGAGGAATTTACTTGCTCACGATCTGGAGGCCAAAATCCGAAATCAGGTTGTCGGCAGGTCCGCGCTGCCCTGGTGGCTGTCTCTAGGGGAGCGTCCCTTCCAGTGTCTGGCACTGCCGGGTCCCCCACTGGTGGCTGCGTCACTCCAGCGTCTGCCCCTGTCCTCACATGGCCTTATGGTCTGTGAGTTGGTGTTTCCCTCTCTCCCACATGGGTATTAGTGATGGTATTTAGGACCCAGCTGGATAACCCAGTGCGACATTGTCTCAAGATCCTTCACTTCATCACGTCCTTTTCCGTGTACGGTAATAACCACCTGTTCGGTTTGCTAGAGCTGCCATTACGCAAAATCAGAAATTGATTAGCTTCTATGAAGGGGGTTTATTTCGTTACAAATTTATAGCCTCAAAGCCAAAAAAGTGTCCACACTAAGGCATCAATAAGACAATACCTTCACTGAAGAAAGGCCGATGGCGTCGGGAACACCTCCGTCAGCTGGGAAGGCACGTGGCTGGCGTCTGCTGGTCCTTTGCCCCCAGGTTGCTTTGCTTTCAGCTTCTGATTCCAGTGGCCTTCTCTCTAAGCATCTGGGAGTCCTTTTAGCTTCTCTGGGGCAAACTCTGGACTTCATCGCTTAGCTTAGCATCTTCCAGCATTTCCAAGTATCTCCAAGCTTCCGGGTCTGTGTCAGCTCTTAGCTTCTCTCTTAAATACTCCAGTGAACTAATCAAGATCCACCATGAATGGGCGGGGCCACAGATCTGTGGAAATAATCTCATCAAAAGTATCACGCACGGTTGGGTGAGTCATATCTCCATGGAAACACTCAATGAAAGGTTCTACCCTAATCAAAAGACTAATAAATCTGCCCCCATAAGATTGCATCAAAGAACATGGCTCTTTGGGGGACATAATATACCCAAACTGGCACACCACTCTTTCACCATGTAAGTCATAGTCACAGGTTCTAGAGAGCAGGAAATGGACACGTTTTTGGGGGATGCTCTTTCAGACTACCACACTAGCCTTCTGTGGTCACACTTTATTTGCTCAGTGTGGCGTGGTTGTCAGCTTTCCATTTATATTAAGACGGGCTAGTGGAAACATGACGGGAAGATCTATGGGCAGAATCAGGGCTTGCAGACTGGTGGGTGTCCCTTCGGGGCAGCGGAGGGTTTGGTTGTCTAATGGGGACCCACGCTGCCTGCATCTGCACATCTTTTAGGTTTCTCAGGTTCCCAAGGGAGGACTCCTCCACCTGCTGGGGAGGACATCAGTCTGCAGAGTTCTGAGACGCAGGTGACGGGAAGGGGCCAGGGGCAGAAATATCCTTCTTCAGTGCATGGACTTCTACCCAGTCTCCTCGTTATCCGTGCATTGTCTTAGCCCTGCTCTTGACCATGTCCGTATCCCCAGGTTGAGGGACTATGGCAGTCCCCTCAGTGTTCCCTTGGAGGATGAGAGCTAGGGGTCCAACAGTTACCTCTGCAAACCTTGAACCAGTCTTTTTACTTCCAGCTCCATCACTGAATTCATTTCCGGAACCTTCCTTGAATTCTGAGCCGCAAGCTGGCTGGCTTCCATTGGTCTCTTCCCCGGCGGCCTTTCCTTTTTCGGGATACGCTAATCTGTCCTGTTTTCCCAAATTCTCCCATCTCTTTTGCTTTTCTTTGTGCTCCTTTTCTATTTGTCCTGTGCATTAAAAGTTAAATCCCTTGGTTGCCATTTTGGTGGGATTTCAGGAGAGAGCAGGGATGTGATCAGTCTGTCACGTGGAGTTGGAAGATGACTTTATCACTGGGATTGCCTTAGGGAAAAAGATGTCACTGTCCCAAGACGGTGGTAATGGCAGGGGCCCTTATGGTATTCTGTCGCGGCCCTGTGGTTTTTTGCTTCCTTTCCAGGGGTCTGTTAAGAGCCATAGATTGCAGCTGATGACAGCATTAACTCCAGTAGTCAGTTTTTATTCTGGTGCTTTCCGGAGGCTTGAGTTTCTGGGCTAAAATTAATTGGATCCATGTTGGTGTGTTGGCTAGTGTGGTGGGATTTATATATATGAATCAACAAATTTTTTCAAATAATGACTGTTCCAGTTGGCTAATGCTGCCTTTTTGCAAAACACCAGAAATGAGTGTTTATAAAGGGGGTTTATTTGGTTACACAGTTACAGTTTTAAGGCCATGAAGTGTCCAAGGTAAGGCATCAGCAATCGGGTACCTTCACTGTAGGATGGCCAATGGCGTCTTGAAAACCTCTGTTAGCTGGGAAGGCACGTGGCTAGCATCTGCTCCGGAGTTCTGGTTTCAAAATGACTTCTTCCCAGGACACTACTCTCTAGGCTGCAGCTTCTCTCCAAAATGTCACTCTCAGTTGCTCTTGGGGTGTTTGCCCTCTCTTGGCTTCTCCGGAGCAAAAGTCTGCTTTCAACAGCCTTCTCCAAACTATCCCTCATATGCAGCTACCCTCTCAGCTTCTGTGCATTCTTCAAAGTGTCCCTCTTGGCTGTAGCAAGCTCGCTCCTTCTGTCTGAGCTTATATAGTGCTCTAGTAAACTAATCAAGGCCCACGCTGAATGGGCAGGTCCATGCCTCCATTGAACTTTTCTAATCAGAGTTATCACCTATAGTTGGGTGGGTCGCATCTCCATGGAAATGCTCAGAGGATTCCAATCTAATTAACACTAATATGTCTGCCCCTACAAGATTGCATCAAAGAATATGGCTTTTTCTGTGGGACATAATACATTCAAACTGGCACAATGACATAGGAAGGGATTTTCTAGAAGCCTGTGTCTATTTTAATTAGGAACCTGGAACTCCCCCCACTCCCCGCACCGTAACCCGGACTTCAGCTATGTGCTTCTCATATGAAGCATTGTCAGATGGGGTCAGGGTAAGGAAACTTGTGTTTCCCTGCTTTTCTTCTGCTCCTACCCTGGTAGGAAAACCTATTTTCACTGCCCAGACCAAAGCTTATCATCTCCACATTTTTATGTGGAAACCACTTCTGTTCTCTTTACTTCCATCCTGGCCCACTGATAAAGAGCACCAGCTGTAGGGTCCATTGAACTAGAGAAGGACAGACCTGTCCCCTGCAACTTGTTCTTATAAATAACAGTTTTGGGGGGTTGGGGGCGATAAGGTACGTCTGGAACAAGGATATAAGGATGCTCAGAGGCATTTGCTTCTGGGTAATTTTTTTCTGCAAATGCAAAGTGAAACAATGACATTTGTCCCCAGAGGAGTCAGCAAAACGCCTTGTCCTCCCTGTGTGGCAGGTCCCAGTGAACTTGCTTAGGGCCAGCTCCAGGAGAGCCTGGCTGGGTTCCTCGTTGTCCAGCAGAGGTTTGCCTGAAGTTGAAGTTGGGGCTTTCATCTCCGGCAGGGGGGTCACCCCTAAGCCACCTCTGGCAAGGAGTTTGGAGTTGAACCTACCTCCCAAGGCCACCTTTTCATCTGCAGATGAATTGATGCTTGGTAGACCCTTGGATTTCTACAGAACGGCCGAGGCACATCCTGTTCAAAATAGTCGTTTCTTGGCACTGGACTGCCATTTCCTCAAAGACTAAACTTGCACACTTGCGATTATCTAGGTGCATTTCTTAGCCAGAACTGAGTCGGGCATTTTTCTTTGGCTGCAAGGAATAGAAAGCCTCTTCAGACCAGCTTCTGCGTGAAGGGAAGTCACTGGGAATGTCCCTCAGGAAAGCGCCCATCTCCACCCCAGAGGGCTGCCGAGCTCCTATGAGCTGCTTGGCTCTCCTCTCTGTTTTTTGGCTTCGTTCTCTCAGCCATATCTCAACAGCCATATTTCTTACTCTTACTTTCCCATTTCCCCCCTTCTCATGCTTCTGCCTGCACTCAGCTTTTTAAAAACATAATCAATAGACAATGAACTGCACGTATATCAAGTATACTATTTGATAATTCATGTACCTGTGAACTATACACATACATGGATACATGTAACCAGCTCCCCCAACACTTTCTTTGTGCCCTTTTGCAGCCCTCTTCTCCCATTCTTCTCCTCCCATTGTCCCCTTTGGGCAAACTTTGATCAGTTGTCTGCCACTATAGATTAATTTGCATTTTCTATAATTTTAAATAAAACAGAATCCTACAGTATGACTCTGTCTTCTTTCACTCAGCTTCATTATTTTGAGATTCTCCCATGTTGCTGTGGCTTCTTTCAAGAACTCATTTTTTATTGCCAAGTAGTATTCCCCTGTATGGATATACTGTAGTTGGGTTATCCACTCACTTATGGATCTAGATTTCTCTCATTTTTGACTATTTCAAATAAAACTGCTGTGAACATTTGTATATATGTCTTTGTATGGGCATACATTTCCCTTTCTTTTGGATAAATACCTAGGAATGGAATAACTAGATCATTTGGTTAAGTGTGTGCAAAAGTGTTTAAGAAACCATCACACTGTATCATTTTGCATTTCACCAGGAATGTGGGAATGCTGTAGTTGCCCCACATCCTAGCTAGCACTTGCTGTGTCAGTCTTTAAATTTTAACCGTTCTAATAGGTGCTTAGAGGTATTTCACTGCGATTTTATATTGCATATCCTTTATGACTAACGATATTGAGCCTCTTTTCATGTGCTTATTCACCATTTGTATATCTTCTTTGGTGAAATATCTGTTCCCATTTTTTTGTCTACTTTTTAAGTTAGGTCATTTGCTTTCTTATTGAGTTTTGAGAATTCTTTATATGTTCTAGATATAAATCCTTTACCAATACACAGGCTTTTCAATTATTCTCTCCCAGTGTCTGGATTGTCTTCATTCTGTTAACAGTGTCTTTTGGACAGCAGACCTTTTTAATTTTGGTGAAGTACAGTATATCAGTTTGTTTATTATAGGCTTTTGGTGCTGTAGCTAAGAAATATTAGCCCACCCAAAGCTCACAGATGTTTTTCCTAGGTTTCCTTTGGGAAGGTTTATAGTTTTAAGATTTACGTTAAGGTCTGAGGCCCATTTTAAATTTTTTTTAAAATATTGTTTGAGATACAGATATCCACTTATTACAGGACTGTGTATGAAAAGACTGTTCATTCTCCACTGAGTTGCTTTTGCATCCATGTAGAAAGTCAGTTGTCTGCATCTGTGTGGGTCTATTTCTGTCCCCTGGGTCTGCTTACCTGTCTTTACAGAAATAACATCCTGTCTTGATTACTGTCGCTTTATATAAAACATGCTTGGAGCCAGGTAGCTTTCGCTCTCCAACTTGGTTCTTTTTTATAGTTGTTCTTTTCATTTTCATATTAATTGTAGAATCAGTGTGTCAATTTCTAAAAAAAGAAAAGAAAAGAAAAGGCTGCTGGGAATTGATTGGGATCCTGATGGATCTAAAGATCAGTTTGGAGAGAATCTTAATACTGAGCCTTCCAACCCATGATCGAGCTGTCACTCTCCACTTGCTGAGGTCTTCCTTAATTTCTTTTAGTAATGTTTCATAGGTTTTAGCATATGTATCATTTATATCTTTTGTCAGAGTTTCCCCTAAGCATATTGTAATTTTTTGATGATTTTGTAAATGGTATTTTTTTTTAAATTCAGTTTCCAATTGTTTATTTAAAGTATATAGAAATAAAATTGTTCTATGTTCATCTTGTATCCTCCAATAGTTCTGGAAGCCAATGAATTTTATATGTGGAAGATCAGGTTATTTGCAAATAACGACGGTTTTCTTTCTTCCTTTCCAATCTGCATGCCTTTTATTTATTTTTCTTTTCTCATTGAATAGAAGTCTTGAAAGTGGACGTTCCTGCCTTATTCCTGATTTTAGTGGGAAAACTTATTCAATCCTTCACTATTAAGTATGATCTTGGCTGTAGGCTGTTCAGAGATGCCCTCTTACATGTTGAGGGAGTTCTCTTTTATTCCTACTTTGCTGAGAGTTTTTATTATAAATTGATGTTTCATTTTTGTCAAATGCTTTTTTCCTTGCCTATTGAGATGGTCACAAGGTTTTTAATTTTAGCTTGTCAACATGTGGATTACACTGCTTGATTTTCAAATGTTCAGTAGCTCTTAGATTCCTGTTGTGAATCACGTTTGGTAATGGTATATTTTCCTTTTTCTCTACTGCTGGATTCAGTTTGCTAATTTTTGGTTTAGAATGTTTGCCTCTATGTTCGTGAGGGACATTTTGTTTCCTTGTCTTTGTATCAGGGTAATGCTGGCCTCGTAGAATGGTGTGGGAAGCTTTCCCCTCTTCAATTTTCTGTGGGAAAAAATATATTACCACTCCGGTTTTCTTTGGATTAGTGTCAACCTGCTGAGCCTTTTGGCATTCTTTTATTTTTAACGTATTTTTAAAGTGCATTTATTTTTTAAGGCAGCTGGGTCACATTTAATGCGCTAATTGATAATGGTTTGGTCTACATCTCTCAGCTTGCTATTGGTTTTCTTTTTGTCCCATCTATACTTTGTTCTCCTTTCCCTCTTTTTCTGTCTTCTTTTAAATTATTATGAGATATCTTATTATTTCATTTTTCTCCTTTATTGTATAGCTGACTACCATTCTTTGGTTTGTTATTTTAGGGGTTGCTTTTGGGTTTATAGTATACATCTTTAACTTATTATAGTGTATCTTTAAGTAATATTGTAAAAGTTCATGTATAATATAAGAATGTTACAATAATATATTTCCATTTTCCTTTCCCAATTTTGTGCTATTATCATATATTTTTCTTTTTGCATATTATTAACCATTCATTACATTATTTTTGTTTTTGTTTAAACCATTCATTGCCTTTTCAATACGTGTAAATGATAAGAAAAAAATCTCATGTTTACCAATATAATTACCATTTCAAACTGTTATCATTCTTTTCTATGGATTCATATTTTTATCTGGTAATATTTTTCTTCTGCTCAAATGCTGTCCTTTAAACATTTCTCATAGTGCAAGTCTGCTGCTCATGAATTCTTTCAGCTATTGTATGACTAAGAAGTGTTTATCCCACCTTTGTTTTTATGGCTATGTCATTCTCGATAGATCATTTTTTCTTTCAGTACTTTAAAGATGTTTGTTGCTCCACTGTCTTCTCACTTGCATTCTTTCCAACAGGAAATGTGATGTCATCCTTAACTTTGTTTTCTGGATGTAGCATGTCTTTTTTTTCCTTCTGGCTGCTGCTAAGATTTTCTCTTTATTTCTGTTTTGAGCCATTTGTTAAGACACGCCTGAGTGTAGTTTTCTTTATGTTTCTCGTGCTTGTATTTCATGGAGCTTCTTGGTTCCGCAGGTGTGTAGTTTTCATCAAATTTGTATGAATACTTTTTCGTTCTATCCCCTTTTTTTCAGAGACTCCAGTTGGACATATGTTAGTCTTCTTGAAGTAGTCCCACGGCTTAATCATGTTCCATTCCTTTATTACTGTTGTTACTATTATTTTCCCCTGCATTTCATTTTGGACAGTTTCTGTTATTGTATCCGGAAATCCACTAATCTTTTCACATTTACTGTCTGCTCTGCCGTGAATCCTCAACGGTGTATTTTTCATCTCAGACAATATAGCTTTCATGTTTGGAAGTTTGTTCGTTTTTATACCCCTTGTGTTTCTACTTATCTTTTTGAACATATGGAATGCAGTTATTATAATTGTTTTAATGTTTTTATCTGTATCAATTCCTGGTTGGTTTCAATTGATTAATTATTCTCCTTATCTCAGACTATATTTTCCAGCTTCTTTGCATGCCTGATTGTTTTTTATTGCATGTCTGATGGGAATTCCATCTTGTTGAGTCTGGCATTTTTGTATTTGCATACATATTCTTGAATTTTGTTCTGTGATGTGGTTAAGTTACTTGTAAACAATTTGACCCCTTCTGGCTTGCTTTGAATATTTGTTCAGTGGGACCATAGCAGCTCCTGTCCCTGGCCTAGTTATCTCCCCCTACTGAGACAAAATGCCCTATAAACCGTGAGGTTTTCCAGCCCGGCTCCCAGAGCAGGCACCTTCCCAGCCCTGTGTGGGTGCCGTCTCATCTGGGCTTTCCCCCTGACCTTTGGTGGGTCTGGCCCTCTGGGATACCCCGGGGGACCCCCTGCGGGTCTCAAGTCGTCTCTACCTGCCCCTCTCTGCCCTCCTGTTGTCTGGCCTCATCCCCGCCATCTCAGCCCCGTCACCCCCACTCTGAGAGTCTCCTCTCTTTACCACGAGGTCTTTCTTGCATGACAGCCTGGAAACACTCTTAAGACAGTAAGCTGAGGGTGACCATGAAACTCAACTCGCTGTTTCCTGTATGTCATACATCACTGGCCTGTGCTGTGAAAACCTTTTTTCAACATATTTTGAACATTTATCAGTGGTTTCCAGCAGGAGGCTAAATGGAGTACCTATGACTCCATCTTAGGCAGAAGCAAAAGTCTGTCCGCTCTCTCTTTGCCAGAAGCTTCTCAGCTCCCGGCTGCATCAAGCTCTGCCTTTTCAGGACTTATACTCCTGCTCCTTGCTAAGTCCCCTTGAGTCGGCTCCTCCTCCTCCTTTCTCCCTCTCCCCCGTCCCTTCCACCTGCCTCTTCTAAATACGTGTCGCCAGCCCCTACCTGTCAAGCTGGAGTTTGTCTCCTGCTTCACGAGGTCTGGGACCCTGTTCTTGCCTCGGAGCCCCTGCCGTGTTGGCGGACGATACTCCAGCATCGGATCCTGGCTGCGCCGTTGTGTTTCTCCCGGGCTGGTCTTTGGGATCCTGCCTTCTCATTTGGCCTCTGACTCCCATTCTACCCCCAGTGGGGGTTCAGACCCATATCCATCCCCCAAAGGCCCCCGTCACGTGCCAGGCTGGGAGATGCCCGGCGGGTGGCTGTGGCCGTGGATTCAGTCCCACCTCCCGCTCTAACTGGCTGTGGCACCTCGGGAAGCTCACACTTTTATTTTTTCTTTCTTGTATTTGGGTAATAGAATAGTTCTTTTTTTAAAAACCAGTTTTTATTGTGAAATATATCATATGCAGAGAAGCGATAAATTTCAAAGTACAATTTGACAAGTAGTTACAGAGCAAATTTCAAAGTACATTATGGGTTACCGTTCCACAATTTCAGGTATTTCCTTCTGACTGTTCTAATACACTAGAAACTAAAAAGAAGTATCTATATAATGATTCAGTAGCCATAATCATTTGTTGAATCCTAATTTCTCTGTTACAACTCCTCCTTCTCGTTTGTTCATTTTCTCAGTCTTCAGGGATATCTGGGCCATGACCATTCTAACTGCTTCATGTTGAAAAGGGTGTCGACATTATAGGGTAGGGGAATGAATGCAACTGGTTGATGTTCTGGGAGAGAAGGTACCTCTAAGTGTCAGGGCTTATCTGGCATAGAAACAGTCAGGAGGTTTGAAGTTTCTGGAAAATAAATTTAATAAGTAAAACTTTTATAGAGTCTTAGATAGAGCCCTGGGTTTTCTTTAGGGTTTTCAGGAATACTGTTGGTTGGGACTTGGCATATTGTGGCAATTTGCAATATCTGGCTGAAGCTGGCATAAAAATAGCCTCCGGAATGACCTCTCGACTCTATTTGAAATCTCTTGGCCCCTGAAACTTTATTTTGTTTCATTTCTTTTCCCCCCTTTTGGTCCAGAAGATTTTCTCAATCCCAAGATGCCAGGGCCAGGCTCACCCCTGGGAGTCATGTCCCACGTAGCGGGGAGTGCGGTGAGTTTACCTGCGAGTGGGTTTAGAGAGAGGCCACATCTGAGCAACAAAAGAGGGAGACTCTCAGGCGTGTTTGTAATTTGGCTTAGAAGCTCACACTTTGAGACCAGAGATGCTAATAAGGACCAAGTTTGAGGGTGCAGTGCCCGGCCCTGCTTGCTCCATGCCAGTCCTGCTTTGCCTTTTCCAATGTGTAGAAACCCTTGATCTGTATAAGTGTCAACCCTCCCCCACCCCCTTTTAAAGAAAGGGTCCCCACCAAGCTGGCCGTAGTGTGTATTTGTCAGGGTTGTTCCCACTCCCAGGGGTTTGCAAACACATGTTCAACCATCTGTCTGTCTGTCTATACAGCACTGGTGTAGGTAGGTAGAGGAGTTGTCATCCGGTTGAGTGCAGGAGAGGAAGGAGAGATGACTTCCTGTTGGAATGATAATGAGACATATTCGATGAACCTGGCTGGGTCCTCGGAGGTGGGTGGGATTGGATTGGTGGGTCAGCCTGTGGAGACCATTCCAGAAGGGGGAATACTTGATGACAAAATTGGTCTCGCCCCTGAAGAAAGGTTAAGTGGCAATGTGAGCATCTTTGTCTCTTGTGTCTCATTTGAAAATGAGCGATTCCTGGATCCCAGATCAAGCTCCTGCATAGGAGTCTCAGGGGCTCCGAGGCTCAGTTGGGCTGGGAACCCCAGGATAGACAGAGTGCGGAGGAACTTTGGGGCACGAGATGATCTCCGATGATCTGGGAAGGCTTCTTGGGGAGGAGGTGTTTTCACTCTCCTTTGGACAGTGGCGGACGGGTTTGACTACGCAGAGGTTAGTCAGAACATTCCTCTAGTTTGGTTTCGGACTTCCTTCTCCGTGCAGTGGGGAGCACTAAAGGTTTTTGAGGTGTGCTCTTGGACAGCACAGGGTTCTAGGAACATGAGACAGAAAGACAAACAAGGAAGAACTGGGGTGCGTCTCCCGGAGAGCCTGTGGGAGATTCTCGTGCTTTGAGATTAGCTTGGTCAATTTCAACTTTCAGAAAAAGAAAGCTTTGCCTTTAAGATCCTTCCTTAAGAAAACAAGAGATGAAAATTGAAGTTGACAATTCCAGATACCCATACACCTGGGAAAGATAGGAATTAAGGAAAACCCACCCAAGCTTAAACACTGTAATTAGGGCTGTGGCAGACGGAGGTGGGAGCCGTGGCTCCCCAAGTGCAGCTGGACCCTCCCCAGGGTGAGTGCCAGGGCCGCTTCCTCTGGATTCGGGACTTGGCATCTGGCTCAGAGCGTCTGTCCACGGCAGGTGCCAGAGGCTGGCTTTTGGCGGGATTGGTTGTGGCACAGAAAGCTGGTGCCTGATTAGAATGTTTTAATTCTAATCTGCTTTCATGACAGATACAGCCTGTTGGTCTTAAGATCTCAGTGGCTTTCTGTGTCTTCCTTGAGGTTCCAGAGCTCTGTAATCTTGTTGCTTGATGCGCGCAGTTCCCAGACTCAGTAATTTCACTTGGCTTCTGGCAGCCTGCGGTTGGAAGGTGCGCTGGTGCCTCCGAGCCCTCCAGGGATGGTGACTGTCTGGGTTGGAGGTGACGGTGTCCTTGGGCCAGTGCCTGCCTGGACAGACTGCCTGGATGGGCTATCCCGTGACTTGTCCAAGGTTGGGTCTGGAGCAAAGTGTAAGACCCAGATCAGGCTCCCTTCTGCTCTGCAGTGGGGGCTTTGTTTTGTTTCCCAGGGGTGAGGTTGCTGGGCCCATTTAACAGAGACACTGTCAGCGAAGCCAGCTGCTCAGATGTTCCATAATAAAGCAAGGGGTTTAGTCGATCCCCCCACACCCTCCACCACATGGACTGGGGGTTTTAAGAGCATGGAATGCAGCTGGGGTGAGTTCCAAACTTCATCATTCCCCAAGTTTGGCCTTTGTGCTTGGTGGGCCCCCCAGATATCGGCAGCTCTGAGGTTTATGTCTGTCTTAGGGGAGGGTCGTCTCCCAGTTGCACCCCAGGGAGCCCATTCTAGCAGGGGCGTGAGTGAGAGGCACCCAGTCCGTGGCTGCCTCCCCTGGCGCTCGCTGCCCACAGGCCGGAACCCACCGTGCTGTCCCAAACTAACTGTAGGGAGGCAGGAGTGTGGGGCCACAGGGTCATACTCTGATTTTACCTTTCATTTTAGATCTTACATGCAACAAGCTTATCAGAGCAGAGAGACTATGAAGCTAGAGAGATCTCTGTTCTCTTGTAGGCCACGGTCCAGTGGAGAAAATGTCTATAAGGCTTGTCTAAGGAAGAAATGATTGAGGAGATAAAAAATATATTTTCCAGTATTTCCCATTCTGCTCCTGCCCTCCATCAGCCTGCCGGGTGGAGAGGGGTGTGCTTTGTACCCCAGCACTGCGAATGAATTAGTCTGTGTCTCCCTTCCTTGCAGCAGGACCCTGCTTGCTTCTTCTTGAGCAACTTCATTGTTCTGGAAACTGAGGTGCGTTGTCTTGGGAAGTTTTCTGGGAGAGAATCAAAGGAAAGATCCCACAAACAGTTCTGCAGGTTTCAGCCCTGCTGCTCTCGACCCGGCTGCAATGGCTTCTCCTTCCAGAACCACGTAGGGTGGACGTCGGGGGCTGCCCCACGCAGGCCTCTGCAGGCAGAGCTCCTCTTCTGGGCTCCGTGTCCTCACTGTAAAACAGGCACCAGCCCCCTCATTCTCTCAGGACAGACATAGTGTTTTATTTCCTAGGCTGCTCGAAGCAGATACCATGGAATGGGTTGGCTTTTAACAGTGGGAATTTATTAGCTTATGGTTTGAGTCTGAAAATGTGCAAATCAAGGCGATGTTTTCCTCCTGAAGACTGGCTGCCGGTGATCCTCGGCTCCTTTGCCACACGGCAAGGCACCTGGCACGTCTGCTGGTCTCTCCCTTCTCTTCTGGGTTTCGCTGATTCCAGCTTCTTGCGCCTGTGGCTTTCTCTCTCTCTCTGTGTCTGAATTCATTCTGTTTATAAAGGGCTCCAGTAAAAGGATCGAGACGCATCCTGACTGGGCTGGGCCACCCCTTAACTGAAGTAGCCTCACCCAAAGGTCCCGCTTACACTGGTTCACGCCCACAGGAATGGATTAGGTTTAAGAACATGCTTTTCGGGGGTACGTACATCTGCAAACGACACTGGGAGAGACAAAGTCTAAGTGTGGCCCTGGGGTCGGACGCATGGGAAGATCTTGGACAACACGCCCACCCCACACCCCAGAGGGTATCCGGGGCCCTCCCCCACGTCTGTTCATCTCCTTCCAGAATTGCAGGTTTGATTTATCAAGGGCTTGCGTTGGAAAGACCATTAGAGGCAGATCCTATAGCAAAGGAATTCCATGTTTTTAAGTTTCTATTTCTAACTAAAATCATTCTGGACATATAGAAAAGTAGAAAAATATGTAACAACTATGTACTCACCAACAGGATTAAATATGTTAAGTTTTTTCCATGTTTGCTATTTGCTTCAGAACTCTTTTGCTTTGCTTTGCTCTGTTTTGAAATGGCTCAAGCTTCCCTGCCAGCCTCGCCTCCCGTCTGCTGGCGGTGACTGCTCTTCTGGAGTGGGGTTCTGTGTACCCACACGGTCATAAGTCACATGAATATGTAGTCATAAAGTCATTTTTATAAATGTAGTGTCAATTCTTTTTTTTAAATTCAGTTTTATTGAGATATATTCACATACCATGCAATCATCCATGGTGTACAATCAGCTGTTCACAGCACCATCATATCGTTGTGCATTCATCACCCTGATCTATTTTTTTGAACATTTTCCTTATTACCAGAAAAAGTAAAAATAAGAAAAAAAATAAAAGTAAAAAAGAATACCCAAATAATCCCCCCCTCCCTATTTTTCATTTAGTTTTTGTCCCCATTTTTCTACTCATCTGTCCATACTGTCAGTTCTTTTGCAACTTGATTTCCCCCCACCTTGTCATCTTTGAGATTTTCCATGTTCATATTTGTGGGTCGAACTGATGTGTCCTCACTTCTCTATAAAATGACATCGTGTGAATATGCCATCTTCTACTTTGTTTCCTGTTGGGCATCTACATTGTTTCCGTTCATTCATTAATTTGCCCAGGATGCTCCGAGGCCCGAGGTGGGACGTGCACCTGCCAGCCCTGGGGGTGCAGCAGCAAACAAAATAGATGCAGAAGTTCATCCTCATGAGGCAAATATTCTTTTAAAGAAGGGGGAATGCAGACTGTTAACAGGAAAGAAGGGAAAGATACTTTCTGTCAGACATTGATGAACTCCATGGGGAAGCCAGTGCCGGTGGGGGTGCGGGAGGGCGTGAGGGGTTCTGGGCAGGTGTTGGGTGGGTGCTGGGTGGGTGTGGGTGCGATTCTCTGAGGTGGTTAGACCTGCTGAGGGTCAGGCAGGGACCAGCCCCCAGCGTCACTGACCAGCCAGGGAGGGCGGCCAGCGCAGAGCCTGGGGACGGAGGGGCTGCCACGGCCCTGAGGAGGTCACCCTGCCCGCTTCTCCCCGCCCTGTGGGTGACTGAGGCTCACTCTTCCCCTTAGTAGCTGTTCCAGAAGGCTCCCTGGAAGGAGAGGACAGCACCTGACGCTACACGTCTGCAGCATGTGTGCAGGGGATGGTGGGTCCCTGTTGCTGTCCAAGCGCAGACCCTGTGGTCCCCAAGGACCCCCTCAGCAAAGCCCTGGGGCCCGTGGGCGACACCTTCCTTTGCAGATCAGGGGGTGATCCTGGGCCGTCTGGTGGACCATAGGTGCCCTCACCAGTGTCCTTACAAGAAGAGAAGATGGACGCAGCAAGGGGGCAGCCATGTGAAGATGGAGCCAGGAGAGAGGCCACATGAGTCAGAGGACACTGCCAACCTCCAGAAGCTCAAGGAGGCAAGGAAAAGATGGCCCGTGGAGACTGCAGGGGGGTGGGGTGGGGACATGGCCCTCTCGACGCCTTGACCTTGATCCTCTGCCCTCTGGAGCCGAGTCAGTAAAATTCAGTTGTATCAAGCCACCTGGTTGGGGGAATTTTGTTACAGCAGCCCTAGGTGATGAATACACCCGGTAGGTTAATATTTTAACACAATCACAGGCAAGCCTTCTCCCAACCCGAGAGAGAGCCTGAGAAATGAGTGGACTTCTACAGAGAAAAAAGTGAAAACTCCTTCAGAAGTGTCTCCTCTGGCTTAAGGAGAGGCTGTTTCCCCGGCTCCAGGAGCAGACACACGGCCCACCACGTCAGCCGTCCGAGGAAGCGGCAATGCGGGCGGAGATGCTGGGTAGAGATTTCCCCTGTACTTGGAAAAATAAAAATACTTGGTAAAGAAGGCCATTTGCAGGTGCCACTTTTAAATTTGAAGTAACTGGTGTGTATGGGTGTCATTGGAAATGACATCAAATTCATAGATTGTTTGGTGGGGAATTTCTACCTTTCAGATAGTAAATCTCACCATGCGTGCTCGTGATATTTCTCTCCACTTTCTGTGTCTTCCTTAATTTCGTTTGTTCAATGGTGCTAGTGTAATATCCTCTGTAAGGACTTGCACATATTGTATTAAATACTTTTCTTAGATACCTTTGCTTATTGATAGTGTTATTATAGTAAAATCTTTAAAATCTTTAAAAATTGTTTATTGCTAATGTAATAGAATTCACTTAACTTTTTTATCTTTTTTTTTGTGGAATATAACATATATACCTAGAAGTGATAACTTTCCAAGTGCAATTTAACAAGTAGTTACAGAGAAAATTACATAGAATGTTACGGGTTATAGTTCCACAGTTTCAGTTATTTCCTTTTTGTGAAACGTAACATATATGCAAAAAGATAATATCTTTCAAAGTGTGATGTAACAAGCAGTTATATAGGAGATTTCAAAAAATGTTATGAGTTACAGTAACATAGTTTTGGTTCTTTCCTTATTGTGAAATGTAACATACATACAAAAAGGTGATAACTTTCAAATTACAATTTAACTAGTAGATACAGAACAAATTTCAAAGGATGCTGTGGGTTATGGTTCCACCATTTCAGTTCTTTCCTTCTAGCTATTCTAATTCCCTAGCAACTAAGAAGAAGAAAACTATGTAGACATTCAGTATTTGTAAT
This sequence comes from Choloepus didactylus, assembly GCF_015220235.1. Taxonomy (NCBI): domain Eukaryota; kingdom Metazoa; phylum Chordata; class Mammalia; order Pilosa; family Megalonychidae; genus Choloepus; species Choloepus didactylus. The sequence goes on from NC_051312.1 coordinate 4,535,563, forward strand.
CCTTTGTTAAATTCTATCCTGTCTGTTGCTACCTCTTCCTCTAGTTTAATCGCCTTCCCGATCTTCAGGGATGTCTAGGCAGTGACCACCCTGATCTGTTCATGTTGAAAAGGGTGGTAGACTTTATGGGAAAAAGGGACACAATTAGTTGATGTTCTTGAAGAGGCTGTTGCCTCTGGGTTTTGGAGCTTAGCTGGCATAGGAGTTCTCTGGAGGATTTAAGTTTCTGAAGAATAAACTTAGTGAGTGAAACTTTTATGGAGTCTCAGATGGAGATCTGGGTATTCTTTAGGGTTTTCGGGACCACTGTTGACTTAGGCTGATGGTCATTTGGGCTGTGGCCATTTGGCATATCTAGGTGAAGCTTGCATAGGAGTAACCTCCAGGACAGCCTCTGACTCTACTTGAGAATTCACTTCACTTTTGTATATTTCTTATTCAGCATCTTTGCAGAACTTTCTCACTTGTTTAAATAATTTGTCCCTAGATTGTCTGGCATTTTCTGTGTTGAGAAACGTATTATCTGAAAACAGTGATTTTTTTTTCCTTCCTTTTATTCCTTAAATGATTCATCCACTTATCTGTTTGCATCATTTGTTTATAATAACAGAATTTGGGTAGATGCTGTTATCAAGTTAAGGAAGGTCTCTTTTATTCCTCGTTTGTCAAGCGTTTTGATCGTGACTTAGGAGCTTCATGTCCTTATTCTTTGATATTCTCCACGGTAACAAGCAGGGGCAGGATCCTGGGACAGGAAATCTTGAACTTTTTAGCCCTCATTTCATTCATATCTCCAAGAGTCATCTCTAGGGAGTGTTTTATCTTGAGCCCCTTGTTTCTTGCTGCCGTTGGTGAGTGGTTTCTGCCTCAGTATTAGATAAAGAGGCCGAGCCTGTCGGGAAAAGGTTAAGGCTTGGGTTCAGGCTGCTTGGTCGGAGCCTGTGGGATTCGGTAACAAAACCAGGACTTTCTGGAAATCACATTGTAGTAAAAGCCCAGACAGATGCTCCCGTGGCTTGATGAGAAAGCTCACTCTTTCCAGAACCTGGGGGAGGAGGCGACTGCTTAACCTGGGTGGAGTCAGAACCAAGGAAGATGGCGATGGCGTAATCATGGATGGAGAAAGCGGCCCACTCCCGGGTTAATTCTGCAGCCTGGAGAGAAGTAGGCTTCCCTAATGAATATTCCATCTGACCCTTCTTCTTTTTTTAACCTGGAACCCTGCTCAAGACCTTGATACTCCAATATCCTATTAGAAGATAACAGGAAGGCACCACGATTCATCTCTATATAAGCATTTGTTTTAATTCGGGCATCTAATTAAATTTGTTTTAATGGGAGCAGGGGAGCAGCCGCTCATTTTTGATGTGGGGATATTGATTTGGGCAGGAAGGAGAAGATATCGAGTGTCTGGATTTTCCCCAGGGTCCTTTTCTTTTGGAGAACATTTCAGATCACTTGGTAGATACAGATAATCCTGCTATTTGCATCTTTACGGCAGCAAGTCACCCAAATATTTAAGGAGATCGTGCTGGGCGAAGTGCTGCCTCTGGGCCACGCGAGCGAATCGCAGGGCCCGGCCGCTGCCTCCAGAACGTGGTTCCAGCCGGGCAGTCCGCAGGGGTCCACGGGAGATGGCTCCTCGCTGCTCTCAGGGGAGGTGACATTCGTCGCGTTTCAGGGCAAGTGCCTTTGAGAAATCCTGCCCCTTCTCCGCCCTCTCTTAGAGATGACTGTGTGTAAGGACTCGGAAAAATTCTGTAGCAAAGTGACCTCGTACTCTTGTTTAATCCAGTTACATTTCCCAGGCCTGTTTGACCAGGGGATTGTGTGTGTGTGTGTGTGTGTGTGTGTGTGTGTGTGAGAGAGAGAGAGAGAGAGAGAGAGAGAGAGAGAGAGGGAGAGAGAGAGAAATAGAGAGGGAGAGGGAGAATGGGAATTCCTTCTCAGCACACTGGTTGGAAAATGGGAGCTTGGGCAATAATTCATTGTCACTGGCTGGGGACGGATTCTGTGTCCTTGGGCGTGAGAGGAAGGGGTTTGTGCAGCCGTCAGCATTTGGATCTGGCAGAGGTGCGGGGAGCTAGGCCTGGGGGAAGGACTTGGGGGAACAGGGGAGAGGAATTTAGGAGGGAAGCTAATGATACCAATTAGTGGTGAAAAATAAGCCGCAAGATCTCATTCTCTGAATTAACCAAAGACGCAGTTAGGCCTGGTAGCGCAGGTTTTATTCAAGAAAACCCGGATAGCGGTGATTCTTTGCACCAGTTTGTTTCATGCACCTGTTCAGCAAGCACTTCGGGAGGGTCCGTGAGGGCCGAGGATCACCCTGGTGACTGAGGTGAACGTTATGGAGAGATGCTAAATGGGGGACCGGGGGGGCCCAAGTGTGCTGCGGCCACAGTCCGCGTGTCTGCCGGGGTGGATGGCCACCTCCGTCTGGACGTCTTGGGTCGGGGTGCAGAGCTGGGGGCTTCTAGGCCTGGGTCCCCAGAAGAGGTGGTGTCTGACCCAAATCGGGCCCGTTGCCCTCACAGTGGAGGGGTGGTCTGACCCCCAGGCTCACCCCCCGGGTTCTTTCTCGGTTGCAGGGCTGGGAACTGCATCCCTGGGGATGCTGCGGGAGCTGGGGCTGGGCCTTGCCTGAGAGACGCGGCTCAAGCTGTGTTGTCCACTTCCTCTTCTCCCGGTGGTGAGGGAGACGGTCCCTCCTTGGGGTTATGGGGACAGCCGAGCATGTAATACCCAATACCGAGCAGAAAATGGAGAGCAGGTGGTCAATATCATGCACTCATGGGCCGGGGTTGGGGTGGAGAGGCCACTGCTGGCCACACAGGGCCACCGGGGGCCACACCTGGGAGCAGGGGAGCAGCAGGGGCTGTGGGAGGTGGGCTTTGTAGTGGCACGAGGGCAAGGGGCCCCCTGGTTCCCGCGGGAAGATGTGGTCGGCTTGTTTACTGACTTTGCAGTTTGGCAGGGCAGGGAAACCCTTTTGGTTAAGGACCAGGTGGGGTGCAGCCGGCCTGGCTGATAGGGGCGCTAGCTGGGTGGGGGGAGCAGAACTCACAGCTGGGCCTTGGGGCTCCGAGAGGCACGAGGATGTAAAGGCAGCACCTGGAATTTTAGGTCTTACAGTATAGGAACCTGAGCAGGAGCGGACCATCCTCCAGGTATTTGGGGTGCTGTTCTGGAAGATCTGCTATGGCGGAAACATCCGGAACGGCCGCGATGCATTCCGGGTGCTTCTCGAGTGATGTGTGGGTACAGGGAGGAGAAAGGGGGAAAGGTGGATGAAGTAAACATAAAGAAAAAAGGCGTGCATTTCTTCTGCCTTCCGACAGCTGCCCTCACCTCCACACCTGCTCTGGTTTGGAAGTGCAGTGAACCCCACGACCTCCTGCACCCCAACCCCTGGGTTCACTGTCATCTTTTTGATCAGCGATTTTCAAACAGTGCAGCGGAACCTGGGTTCCTCCAGTGTTGGGGTCAAGCTTCCCAGATCACGTGGAGGCTGTGGGGAGTCCCGCAGATGTGACCTTGACCCTGAGGTTAAAAGTGTAAAGCCCCAGCACAGCGTTGGGGTTCCCACTGCTATTAGGATAAGTCATCCTAAAATCTTGATTTTAATGTGTTTGATTTATAGGGCGTCTGTTTACAATTCCATTTGAGTTAAACATTTTTTTTCGTTAAAAAAAGTTCTGTAAACCAGAAGTTGGCTGATGGAACATCAGCATTTTTATGGGTGATGTCCAAATGTAGCTCCAGCCGTGAGGTTGTTTTTTTTGTTTTTGTTTTTTAAATCTTCCATCCTAGTCAACTCATATTTTTGCTGTTGCTTCCTGAAAAAAAAAAAAAAGAAAAAAAAAGGAGTAGGAAAATCAGTTTTTTCCTGTCCATCAGAGCCATTAAGGGGCCAATGAGCTACTTTAAGGTCTGATGTTTTCTTGGAGCAATTTAGCGGTACAATACTGTGCATTTGTTTAAAACTGCTTTTACGGGACTGTTTTCCTTTTTTATTATTAATAGGTGTTCCCGCAGGGCTGGTGAGAGAAACACGTACTAGACACCATTGAACTTTATCGATCCAGGTTTTTATAGCTTGGTATTTCCCCCTAGAGGTTAGTGACACTGAAAGTGGTGGCCTGGGGCGTGGGGGTGGTGCTGAGGGTGGGAATAACCTTCCCTCACCTGCTCTGCCCCAACCCTTGCTTCTCTGGTTTTCGGATTGCACCTCCTCCCCAGTGCTTTACCTGGGGCTTAGAGATGCACAGACGGACCCCCCTGCAGGGCTGCCAGACAGAAGGCAGGCTGCCTGGTGCCCGGTTACATTTGGGTTTCACATGAACATCAGATACTTTTTTAATATAAGTATGTCCCATCCAATATTTGGGACATGAGTATATAAGTATATCCCATCCAATATTTGGGATATACTTATAGTGAGAAGTTTATATTCTTATCTGAAAGCAGGGTAACCGGGTGCCCTGTATGTTTTGGGCACCTTACCCAGAAGTCAGTAATTAAATGCTCTCCCGGCCTCTGAACTGCTTGCTGTGTTTCTGAATCCCCTGGCGGTGGTCACGTCCCCCAGCCCGAGCTCCCAGGACAGCCCTGGAAAGACCCGGGTGGGTCACGCCCAGCCCTGCTGTCCTCTCCTGCGGCTTCTGGTGCAGGGTCCGCACGGCCCTCCTTCTCTGAGGTTTGGGAGCGAGGCATCCATTTGCAACTGTCATGTCTGAAGCCGATGTAAGGGGAAGGGCAGGGGGCCCTTGGGGAGGAGGCTGTTTGCTAGGTGAAGCCGTCTTTCAGTAGCCAGGGGAGGCTGGGGGCACCCAAGACCCCTTCTTCACAGCCTGCCCACTTTGGGTCTTCAGTTCTGTTTTCTGGACCCTGGTTTTGATCTTCCCTGGCATAAACACCCCGCAGTGTTCTTTCCTGAAAGAGGACACTGGGGTTTCACACACATGGCAATATGGGCTTGTGTGTCCTGAACCTGTTGTGAACTGGGGGGGACTGGGGATCCTGGCAAAGTGATCATTCAAAAACAAGCAATTTCTCGTGCTTAGAAATTTCACATTTTTGCCCCAAATTTGACTTATCTAAAAAGGAAAAGTCTGGAAATGAGTCAGACTGGGCTTGTGTTCCTGCCTATCAGGAGTAGCTGGGGTACATTTGTGCCGTTAGCTTCGGCCCCACGCCGTCCTCGTCTCCCCTTTCCGTGTCCGGCTGGCTCTCGCAGGCCCCTGGGCCGTGCTCAGTGAGCATTTGTCGCACACCCACTTGTGCCTTTGCTGGAATGTGCAACCCTGTTTGACCAGGTGCAGGGTCAACACGGAGACACCTGAATGAACGGGTTCTCAGGCTGCTTAGACTCCTGGCCCGGGGCTGGAGGGTCGGTAAATGTGGAGACCGGGCAGGTGTGAGATCAGTTGATGCTGCATCTCACCTTGGTGGGGTGGGTCCTGGGCAGACCTGAGTGGGCACGGCGGGCCTCAGGAGGTTGACCTCTGCACTCTGGCCCCAGGTCCCAGACTTGCCAGATCCCTCCTACTGTCAAGAAAAGCCAGAGTTCTGGATTCATCTATGAGATCTCCAGATTTGCAACCAAGGGGTGGGCCAAGCAAAGAGCACCTGCGAACCACTCTGTCATTATTTTCATATTTCCTTGAACTGTTTTAAGGAACCGACATCACACATGGTGTTGAAAGCCCGGTAAACAAACCCCTTCCTCCCTCCCAATAGGCAACCCTCCTCCTGAGTGTGGCGTTTCTCTCTCCCACTGAATGTTTCTGTACAATGAATGGGGCTGACTATTTCCATAAACAATCTATAGAATCGTGATGCATCTTGCCAACCTTTAATATGCAAACGTTGACCTATTGTTGGTTTTGTGGTCCGGAGATCATCCCTGCGTGGCTCTGGTCCGTTCATTCTTTCAGCGGTGGAGTTCGTGGGAAGAAGATGCCACAGCTCAAAAATGTGTTCCATGTTCCATGACCCCCAGGGCTGCCCCGTTTTTTCTGGGAGCATCTTGTGCATTTTTTCTTGTGCACGTCACCTTGACTTTCTGTACAGAATGTAGGTAGAAGGTGGAATTGCTTGTGTGATTCAGCACCTTTTCTTGCAGATCCCAGCACCCCCAGCTCAAGCCAGGTTTCATCCTAACCTTCCCGGACCCTGCCCCATCGGGATGTGGAGGGATCACAGGTGCTGGCTCCAAGCACGGAGAGGCTTGGGCCCACACAGAGTTAGGCGGATGTCCTCACTGATGCTCGCGAAAGCCAAGGCCACCTGACCTGGGGCTTGGCAGGGGGTCTTTAGTCCACTGCCCACGTGGAAGCCGAACTCCCAACTGCCACTCCCCTCTGGGGACCCCACTCTCCAGCTCCAGCCTGCTCACGACTTTGGGTTCCAGTCCATTCCAGGGCCTGGAGACGGCTGCCTCCTCCTGGGTCTGGCGGGGCCCCTGTGGTTCTAGTTTTACACGCTACCTGTCATGGTTCTGCAACTGAAGACTGTGAACTGGTAGCACCCCAGCCTGCAGCCGGCATTTCTTTCTCTCCTGCTGCTCTAAACTCAGGAAGACAAGAGGAGGCCTCTGTCTTGACTTGGAAAGTTCCAGACTGCCCCAGCAGCTCTTTGGTTAAAGCTTGCAGTCTGTGGTCCTTGTGGTGGATTGTGGGTGTCGCAGTGGCGTTGGGCAGCACAGGGGCCAGAGCTTACAGGAGCTGCCCCTTGGGTCCCGGCCACTGCCCCGGCTGCTCCTGGCCTCTGGGGAGGAGGTGGGAGATGCCGACTTCCTGCCCCCTTTAGAGAACGTTCATTCTCTGCACACGATGGCAGCCATGCCACCAAGCCCCGCTCCTTCAAGTGCCAGACTCTGCCATGCCGACATTTCTTTCTTTAGCTTTAATAATTCTCAGTTTCTTTTCCTCTGTGCACTCCTCACAGGGACGGTGGCCGCCATGCCACGCAGCCCGACATCCAGCGAGGACGAGATGGCCCAGAGCTTCTCCGACTACTCCGTGGGGTCGGAGTCAGACAGCTCCAAGGAGGAAACCATCTATGACACCATCCGGGCCACCGCAGAGAAGCCCGGCGGCGCCAGGACGGAGGAGAGTCAGGCCAACACGCTCGTCATCCGCATCATCATCCAGGACCTGCAGCAGACGGTGAGCCTGGCCGCCGTGCCTCCTCCTCCACCGTCTGTCCTTCCGTCCATCTCTCGTCAGCCTCACCTGTGGGGGCACAGGAAGGGGCCTGCCGTCCACCCCGGGTCCCAGGCCCAGTGGCGCTGGGTGGGCCAGCTCCTCCCTCTCTCCTCGCTCTCCCCCCGTCCTGTCTCCTCTCTCCTGGTCCCCAGCTCCTCTTCCCCCTCCTCCCTGTGCCTCCTCTTTCCCTGCTTTGCTTCATGCTTTTTGTGGTTTTGTTTGAGCCAGGCCTTGAAGGACTGAGGAGGGCTTTACCTTGGGGAGGACATTGCTGGAGAAAGGGGCACACGCTTGGAGGTCTGGGCCGGGCAGCGCCTGGCGCAGTGGGAGATGGGGCTGCCCATGTGTCTGGGCGGGTGGGCTGGCTCTGAGCCCTCCCGTCCTGCCATCTGCCTCCTCCCCAGCGGCAGGCAGCATCCCTGGCAGGCAGGAGGGCTGCAGGGTCCGTGATCCCCAGATGCTGTCCAGAGGCCAGCGGGTCCCAGAGCTGTAGGCAACCCGGAACGCCGTGGGAGCTGGCTTAGGTGACCCAGGTGATCACAGTGGCCCCGTCTGGCATCCAGGGTCTCAGAGGATGGACCCTCCTGCCCCAGGCTCCAAGGCATCACTCGTCCTTGGTCTTTTATAAATGGTTCTCCATGTTCGGAAGAGGGAGCTGCTGTCACCTTCTGTCCCAAACCATCAGCCTGTGGGGTGGTAGGTCCTGCAGCCGGGGCCCTCAGGGACCCTTGGGGACAGGGCCAGGTGCAGCCCCAAGTTTCCGGCACCTCACAGTGTGCCTGGCCTGTGAAGGTGAATCCGACCCCAGGCATTTCCCGAGCTGCCCGCACAGGAAGGCTTAAATGGGGGTGATTGGGGAGGACCCCCCTTTGCTGCAGGGAGAACAGGGCGGTTACCCAGGAGCCAGGACACAGAGCATGTGTACTGGTTTGAATGTATTATGTCCCCCAGAAAAAGCCATATTCTTTGATGCGATCTTGTGGGGCAGACATATTAGTGGGGATTAAGTTGAAACATTTGGATTAGGTTGTTTGCATGGAGATGAGCCCCTCTCAGCTGTAGGTGATAACACTGATGAGATATTTCCATGGAGGCGTGGCCCTGCCCATGCAAGGTGGGCCTTGATCAGTGGAGCCATATAAATGGGCTGACAAACAGAGGGAACTCAGTGCAGCTGAGAGTGACATTTTGAAGAGGAGCTACAGCCAAGAGGGACACTTTGAAGAAAGCACAGGAACTGCAAATGAGAGAGAGTTTGAAGACGGCTGTTGAAAGCAGACTCTTGCTCCGGAGAAGCTGAGAGAGGACAAATACCCCAAGTGCAACTGAGAGTGACATTTTTGAGGAACTACAGCCTAGAGAGGAACGTCCTGGGAGAAAGCCATTTTGAAACCAGAACTTTGGAGCAGACACCTGCCACGTGCCTTCCCAGCTAACAGAGGTTTTCCGGACACCATTGGCCATCCTCCAGTGAAGGTACCCGATTGCCGATGTGTTACCTTGGACACTTTATGGCCTTAAGACTGTAACTGTGTAACCAAATAAACCCCCTTTTATAAAAGCCTATCCATTTCTGGTGTTTTGCATTCTGTCAGCATTAGCAAACTAGAACAGCGTGCCAGGGGGCTTCTCGATATGCACCCCCATCAGTGCCTTCTGGGAGGGCCCCCATCATACACAGTCTTTCGGCAGAGACTCCTCTCGTTTTAGTGGCCAGGTGGGCTGGATTTGCCAAGTGGCCACGTCGGGAGGCGTGGATGCCCGGAGCCGCTGTACATGGAGGGCTGTGTTCTGCGTCCCCTACTTGGTGCTCAAGCACCGTCTTCTGGCAGAGACGACGGCAGGAAGGCCACATGCCTGGGGTCATGGACATGCTGCCCTTCCAGCTTCCCTCCTCCCAACTCTGACTCAGCCCTGGTTTGCGCCTGAGGGGTCTGAGCCTCGGAGGCCCACCTACCTGGTGGGCTCACACCCACTGCCTGCCTTTCCTGTGGCCACCATCGCAAACCCCACACCCGGGGTGACTTAACACAGACATTTCCTGTCTCCCTGCCTGGCGACCAGGAGCCTGCAGTCCTCATGTGGGCAGGCCCTGTTCCTCGAAACCTGCAGGGAGGCCCCGTCCTGCCTCCCCAGCTCCGGTGCTACCCGCCGCTCTGGGCGTCCCTGGGCTGGTGAAGTGTGTGCCCCGGTCGTCACGTGGCCACCTCCTCGCTGTCTGTCTGTCTGTCTGTCCATGTCCAATTCACCAGTCCCACTGGATCGGGCCCAACCAGGCAGCCTCGTCACAACTAATCACAGCCTCTAAGACTCCAGTAGGGTCACATCCCGGGACCGGGGCTCAGGCCTTGAACGTGTCTTGTGGGGACACGATTCAGCCCAAACACGCTTCACTAAGGGTCTCTGGATTGAGCACAGCGCAGGGCCTGGGGAAGGCCCAGGAGCTGGCGGCCCTTTCGTCTCCCCCCTGGTACAAGCCACCCCAAAGCCCACTCACTTGGAGTGTCCTGTCCTCACCCGGGGGGTGCCTGCCAGTCACAATACACAGATACTGCACTTTGCTGTTGTAGCAGGCAGGGCATTGGGAAAGAGGGGTGGCCGACAAAATGCACGGGACTGGGAGCCCACCATTGTTATTCCGTGGCCACAGCCACTGCCCCTCGCCCCCCTTCTCAGAGGCGCCCCTCCGTGTGGGGTAGCTGCTGCATCTGGGGGGGTGGAGCTCCCTCCCCCAGGTGTGCTGCTCAGTGTGGGGGCCCCCGTGGGGACGTGAGGGTGGAGGGATGGCTGCCCCCCATCCTGGAATTACATCCACTCCCCCTGGAAGGACTGCCTGTCCTGGGGGTTCAGGCTCTGCTCTCAGGAGCGCGACTGTCTTCAGAAGCTTCTCAAGACCCCTGTTCTCGTGTTCCAGACAAGCAAGGCCCCCGAGGCTAGGATGGAAATGTCACGGGCATGAACTCTCTTCAGTGGGGACATGTGACAAAGTGTCTGTGTCCCCCGTGAGGCCGGGACATCGGACAGAGCATCTGTGGTCCCCTGTGAGGCTGGGACACACTACAGAGCGTCTGTGGTCCCCCGTGAGGCTGGGACACGGGACAGAGCGTCCGTGGTCCCCTGTGAGGCCAGGACATGGCACAGCCCCTGGAATCCTCAGGGTGCCCAGGTGGCTGCAGCTCACCAAGCTTGTCGTCCTGGCTCTGGCACCCACCCACTGGGATTTTCAGTGTCTGGGGAAGTCCTTGGGGTCGTCCCCCTCCCACCCCAGGTGTGCTCTGGATCCTGTCACCCCCATGAGTGTCAGGTGCTTCCAAACCCACCTCCAGGTGGGACTGAAGTCTCCAGCCCCGTGAGTGAGAACTTCTGGTGTTTGTAATCCCACCCGGAGCACGTCCCCAGCACCACCCAGGAAACTCGAAGCTCTTGACAAACTGCCTTGCCCCTGTAAGGAATGGCTGGCAGGGTGGGCTCGGGGGTGTGTGGAGGGCTCGGGGCGCGGAGCGCATCCGTTCCTTCTCATCTCTGAACCATCTCGAACGCTCAGTGGGTTTACTGTACGGGTGAATGCTGGCAAAAGCTGTTAAACTGGCCTTGGCCTTTTAAACAAGTGTCTTGTGCCAAAATTAATAGAAACTATGGTTCTGTAATTAACATTTTTGGGGACAGTGAATGAGGAAGTGAGAACAGAGCTGGCACTAAAGCAAACAGTTTTTAATGCATGCCGAGTCTCACCTCGTAAGCAGTGTGTGGAGATGTCATGGGCCTGACCGTGCCGTCCGGCGGCTGAATGCCCACCCTGCCCCTCCCAGGGACCACCACCGGTGGCTGTGCTCTGGCTGTCGCTTGTGGCATTTGTCCTCAGGACCGACTGAGCGAGTTCCTGGAGCGCCTGGCCCACCTGCTGGAAGCTGCGTCAGGAAAATGAGCCTCTCCCCCTTTCTGCTTTAGCCAGTGCCTCCATTTGTTAAATAAATGCATCTTCAAGTTTGATATTTCATTTAGGAAAAAGCATTCAGCTGCTATGCTGATGCCCTCAAGAATTTATCGCCTTTCTTCATTCCCTCTCTCCCCAATTCCTCCCCAAGGCAGCAGCCGCAGCTTCACCGCAGCCAGGGGTTACCCCCCACCCCGTGCCTGCTGTGCCTGCCCCCGTCAGCTCATGGGGACATGGGGACGCGCCGTCATCCATCACCTGTTTCCAAATGGACTGTCGGAGAGGCCTGGCTGCAAAGGGACCCTGGCCCTTCTCCTTATCGTCGAGGATCTAAACAGAACTCAAAGAGCAAAGAGGTCTCACCTTTTCATACCTCATATTTTTATCTCCTCTTTTTCTTTCTTTTTATCTCAGGTCATGCCCTTCTGGGACACATTATTATTGTATTTTCTTTTTACATTTGATTTCCTGTGTTTTGAAGTCATCTGGAATGAATTCATCTGGCTTGACGGTTTTTGAGCCCTTACCTTTATACAGTAGCTGAGAAGCAAGCCGCTATTGCTGCCTGTTGTCCTCAAAGACAGTGAGGTGGCCATCCGCTGTGAGAGAAGGTTCTGGAAGGCTGGTGCAGAAGTTGTTTGTTACCTTGAAAAGGTCCATTTGAACCAGTTGTTATGCATGCATCTAATTCGTTACCCTTGGCCCCTTGAGAGATGAGAGCCATGTATCTTCTCCCAGGAGTTAGCAGAGTCCACAATTCCAGAAAATTAGCAACTTGGGTGGCCGTGGAGAGCTAGAGTGGTGGCCTCCTAATTCCCCTTCAAGCATGTTTGCCCCTGCTTCCCTAGAGGGGTTTATGCTCTGCCAGGTTCTCTTCAACTTCTTCTTAGCTCTGGGCAGGGGAACAGCAGGGAGCCCCAGGCCCAGGAAGCAGCTCGGTGTCACGGTGCCCGGCTCTGCACGGCCAGATCTCAGCACCCGCCAGCTCTGGGTGCCGCCCGTGGCTCGTCTTGTGTTCAAACATGACTCCTTTCCCGGAATCCCTGCACTCTGCCTTCTTGTCTCTCCACCTTCTAATCCTCTTCCTCACTCAGCTCCAGGGCTGGGGTGGGGGCTCCCTGGACCCCCCGGCTGGTCTGCTCCAGCTCCTTCTACCCCAAGACCTCCTTTGTCAGCGTTTCTAGTCAAACGACTTCCACAGGCACGTCTCCACTCTGACCTCACTCCTGAGGCCGCACCTCGTTTCTCACTTGGCCTCTTCACAGCTGAAGAAAGCTCAAAGGCGCCTCCAGCTCCGGTTGTCCAGGGCTGATGCCAAGAACCTTCCTTTTCTTTCTTCTTGAGCCTCCACACCTGGCCCCACTGCTGCTTCTTCTCTCAGGGAGTGGGTTTTGTTTTGTTTTTTTTTTCCAATGCAAACAAGTTTATTAAGGTAGAATTTATAACCACCAGAGCCACTCATTTTAAGTATACAGTTCATTGGGTTTTAGCAAATTTGCTGAGTTGTGCCACCATCGCCAAAATCTGATTAGAACATTTCCTTCACCCCAAGAAGGTCCCTCGTGCCCTTTACAGTGAGCCCAGCTGGGTTGGGCCCAGGGTTCTGAGGGATGCCTGGCGTCTCAGTTTAGTGCAAACACAAAAATAACATCATAAACACCAGTGTATCTGCTACACAGGATTGACATTTGTTAACATTTTGTCATTTTTAAATCATAGGGTTAAAACATTAATTATAAATTCAGAGTCCTCCTTGTCTCCCATCCGTGGCGTCTCCTCAAGGCAACCACGGTGATGAATTCAGTGTGAATTGCTGTTGTCTCTGGTTCTATGTTTACATGTATCAGTGACTATGTTATAACATTGTGATTCTGGATTATAAAGGAAATAAATATACCTGGCATCATGCTGGGCATGCCATTCATTGCTTGCTTTTTTCACTTGGCATTATATTTTTGAGATTAGTCTTTATTGATATTGTCCATCCATCACTCATCATTCCAACCATCCATCCATCTCTTCATTCATCCATCCATCATCTATCCATCCATCCATATCTCTATCCATCCATCCTTCCTTCCATTCATCCAGTCATCCATCTGTCCATCCATCGCCTATCCACCCATCCCATTCCTTTTACATTGCACATATTTATGGTTTTGGATTTTTATTCTCTGCTGTGAGTCAGACTGCTGTATTCTTTGCAGAATGTTCTTGAATCACCAGGTTGGGGACAGAGGGTTTGTTTGTGGTTTTGTTAATTGATTGTGAAGGCCAGAGAGCCCCCTGGATTTCCCTCTCTCTCCATTTTCTCTGAAGTGGTGGTGATAACAGGCCCCACTGTCCGTAAGTGGAGTGGTTTACACTTGAACATTTTAATCAAGAAAGCAGTAAGCTGTAAATTGTTTAAACAAAGGTAAGGGCCCCAGGGCCCTCCCACAAAGGTGAGGGAGAATAATCAGGCTGTGTTGCTTATTGCTTATTACTCATCTCACCTGGCACACCAGTGAAAGGCCTAAGGGGCTTTATTTTCATGGGTCTCATTTCTTTTTGAAAAACTACTTAACCAGGATGCTTTGTGCAAGTGGTAAAGATTCTGATCTGTGCCTTTCTCTCTTAGCTGTTAGGTTAATGTTTTACCTATGAGTGGGATTGTCAGGGCCTGAGAGGGCCTCACACAAAATGTCTTACTTGGTGTGTTCTTCTGCTTTAAGCTTAGGGTTAATGCCTAATGAAATCTCTTTGGGAAAATAACGTTTGAGAGAGGTGGCCTTAGTCTGGGGCTATTGTGCATTCTGTAGAAAAGCTCTGTAATTCCTGCATTGTGGTGAGTCTATTGTGTTAAAAGGCCATGCTGGCAAAGAGCAGATAAGTTTCCGGAAGGTGGCAAAACCTGGGCCCCAAATCATCAATATTTAATGTCCTGCACTAAGTCTGAGGGTGAGGCTCTTTCCCAGCCCCTTTGCTCTGTGACTGGGTTTTCCTGACTTCTTAAACCCAGCCCCGGCTCTGCTTTCCTCCCAGTTTTGACCTTTCCCCTCCTCTGTGTGGATGGGAAGTGTCCTCCTCTCCCACTTCCGAGCGACATTTATTGCCATCTGATCGCAGCAGCTCCCGCTGGGTCCCTTCTCCCCTCTCCAGGACAGTTTACGAGCCCCTGGTGCATTGATCTTCTAGATTCACAGCTCGGCTTGGGTGCCGGTGGGGGAGGACGTCGAGTTGAAGCTCGTTGGCTTGGCCTTCAGGGCTCCCCTTAATTTCCCCTCTGCCTCTTGCAGCCGTGGGGTTCTGGGAACATTTCTGAAGTTTTTGAAGTGTTTCCTCTTTGGCAGTTGAAGTTCTTATATGTGTCTCTGGGAGAATGTCATGAGAAGATGGTGTATTCAATACCCTAAAGTTGCCCAACTGACAGGTACACAGTTAGTGCCTCATGTTTACAGTCAAGATTATTTAATCACCCCCCATCCTGATTACCCATTGTTTCACTTTATTTTATACCCACTTTGACCGCATCCAAATGGACTTCTGTGTTTAGCATCTGATTTTCTGCTTTCCTCTGGCCCTGTCTGAAATAGTCGCTATTAAAAGAGGAAAATTAATTCAACTCCAAGGAGCACTTGAATCACCAGTGGAACCTGAGCCAGCATCTCACGGTTGACTCTCACCTTGACAATGGCGGACGGTGACCGTGCAGCCCCTTAGAAATCGCCAGAAATGCAGTAAACCGTTCACTCTCACCACAGCACCAGTGCTGCTATTGAGCTTTTATTTTTTTGAAACTGTTATGCTGATTGAAAACATTAATCCATGTCCACTTTATCCCTCATTACTATTTTATCCCTCATTGCTATTTCATGACAGTTTTATACGTCATTGCTATTCGGGAACGCTAGCTTGGCACTTGCAGGAAGCCTCCTGAGGTCAGATTGTCCTTTTAGGTCAAAATCACCCAGCATGTCCCCATTCCCTAGAAGTCCTTTGTTTTAAGCTTTACAGGTTATCGGTGCCAGTGTTTCGGTGTTTGTTACTAGAAGTGCCAGCCTGATGGGTCTTTGTCCACAGCGTAAAGTATTATTGCATTTGAACTGTTGCATTTCTAGAAATTACAATTTTGGGTTGACCTTGGTGTTGGTGATATTTCAGAGGTCTGCAAATATGCACGTTATAAATGAACGTCTGCTAAAGGCCAGAACACTCCTAAACGCACCTTTAAATGGCCGCTGCCAGGCTATATTAATACGGATCTTTTAAAATGCATCATAAAGAAATTGATGGTGACATAAACCATAATTGCAGAGGAAGTTTTAAATGTGCAGTGCTCTCCTTTGCAATGGCTTATATGCTCAGAAACTTGGATTTCGTTCAGAATTTCCCCAGTTCTTGCTGAATGCTGCTTGCAAGCATTCACGGAGCTGGGATTTTGGCCTCAGTCTGGAGTCTTGTGTCTCCAAGTCTGGATCCTGAACCCAGTGGGTCAGGATGTGCCCCTTTTGGACCCCAGCCCTAAATGCGTGGCCAGACCCCTCCCTTGTCCTTGCTTCTTCTGGATGGGTTGGGTGGAAGTCAGAGTGAGGTGGATTTAATCTCACCCTGAGGATGTGAATCAGCAGATTTCGCGGAGAAGGTGGTACCTGAATATATCCGTGTAATTCTAGCCTTGGGTTGTTGATGGTCTTTTAAGGCTTCAGACAACCAACTTAATTACATATGTTTATACAATATAATATTTACCATTCTTTCATGCTTTGTCTAGACACTCTCTTACTCCCATTACAATCTTACAAAATAACCATTGTCGTCAGCTCCATTTCATAAGGCCCAGAACAGATTTGGGAAGAAATCTCCTCTCCCGTCTGAAATTCTTTTGCCCTCTTGTCACAATCAAAATGGCCCTAAGAAGCTCCTGCTGCCCCAGTGGGCCAGAAGCTCTTCAGCTTTGGTAAAATGCATGTCGACCACTTGCTGGTGGGCACGTGGCACCAAAGCTGCAAGCCTTTGTGATGCACCATTGGTCACGTGCATGAATCCACACAGGATAGTCCCACCTTGGGCACGTGGCACTCAAGGTGTTGAAGAGACTGGCTGTGGCCATGCCACTTGGGAGGGTAGATCAGGCTGGGTGTCCACCTCTGTCTGCCTTCAGCACTAGTGCTTTTCTCCCCACTGTGTCTGGGTATTTTCGGTTTTAACCTCACATCTTCTCAAATACCCATAGCTCATGGTGAGCAGATATGAGAGTACCCTTGGTGTCTGCATTTGAGATTTGAGCTTGACCCCGAGCTTTACCGATGGAAGAACAAGTATTTCATGTTGGTTAATGATGTGGCCTTCCACAGCTCTGCAGACTTGGGTGGTGTAGACCCTCCTCTTAGGATGACTGCCAGAATTAAATGAGATAATGCATTTGCAATGCATTTGGTACAAAGCAAGTTCTCAGTAAATGGTAGCTGCCACTGCCATCGTCATTATAGAGACTGCAGACCTTTCCTTACCATCTGATTATTCCATTTCTGCAGCCTTTTTACCTATTGCAGCTCACTTCTATCAGCATATACTGAGCTTAGGTATGGCTGTGCAAAGACAACATAGCCCTTGTCTTCAAGCAGCCCGTAGTCTGGAGCAGGGAGATGCTGTCATCTGCTGAATATTGCCGTGGTCCGTAAGAGAGAGAATGTGTGTGATGGAGTGAATCTCTAAGGAAGAGGGGGTAATTCACCTGTGCTGAGACACACCTCCCTTTGGAAGATCAGAGCCTCTGAGGTGCTGGAAAGAAAACAAAAGCTGGCCTGAAGAAATCCTGGGAGCTTTCCCTGATGTTAAGTTTCTGTATCCATCAAGCCAAGGCTGATGTCAATCATAAACTCCTTAGGTTTTGTAGTTCCCTACCATTTCAGCCCCTTTTCTCATTCCAAAATTACTCAAATCTCACGATGAATCCATTGCTTGTCAGGACACAAGTGAAAAGCCACTTGGCTCTGATTTTGGCCTTGGAGATTACATCCAGCTGCAAGCTTTGCATATCTTAAGCCACCCAGCCCCAGCCCAAACACACCAGGGGGTTCAGGGTATCACGTGAGAAGCTCAGATGACTAACAGAAGTATGGACTCCTGCCTATCAGTTGCGAGAAAGGGAAAGATAAATGTTCTAAGGCAAAATACAGCACTGGTAAAACTCTCCTAGTAGACCAAGAAATTCAGGATGGAGAGGCTGTGGCCTTGCCAGGCTGTGCAGGAAAGGGGGTGTCTGCGGGCAGTCAGAGCAGCTCCTGGGTTCCACCTGAGGGTCCACAGTGGTCAGCTCATCCTTTGGGGAGGCCGGGGAGCCTTCATCGAGAGGGCTTGTTCTGGACTCAGGTGGAAAGGGTGAGTGTGACTTCACCCGGCAAATGAGGAGAGGTGGGGATGGTCAGCTGGAGGTACAAGTGCACATGTGCAGCCTAGATTGTTCACGGAGTTGCCAGAGAATGGTTTGGTATTGTTGGAATATGGGTGTGTGTGTGTGTGTGTGTGTGTGTGTAAGGGCAAGAAGGAGGAGGTGTCGACAGGTGGGACATGCCTTGGGGAGGAGGTAGGAGCCAGACCACCGTCAGCCCTTCCCCATGTCCCTTGGGACAGAGTCAGGTGAGTGGGGTCAGGAGTGATGCAGGTGAGCTCAGCACTGGGGCAGGTGGCGTAGCTGAGGGGAGAAAGGGTGGTGGCCCAGGGGCAGCTGTGGTGGGACAGATGAGAAACTCAAGAGCTCTTGAGGCCATAGGCTAATGTAATCTAACGCAGAAGGTGCAGGACATGGAGAACTCAGAATATCTCTTGTTTTTGGAATGGGGGTGGGCCTGCCATTGATACTGGAAGCAAGGAATGAAGGAGTCAGGGGAGGAGTTGGTGGTGGAGGGTGTGTGGGTGGTGGGCGGGCGATTAGCTTGGATGGGTGGAGCTTGTTTCCGTTTGCGAAGGCTGCTGGAATGTACTAGACTCAAAATGGGTTGGCTTTTACAATGGGCATTTATTAACTTAGAATTTACAGTTCTTAGGCTGTGAAGATGTCCAAATCAAGGCATCAGCAGGATGATACCTGGAGTCTGAAGGCCCGCTCCTGGAGAGCTCGGGCTCCTCTGTCACGTCGGAAGGCACATGACGGTGTCTACTGGTCCTTCTCTCCCAGGCTTCATTGCTTCTGGTTTCTGGCTTCATTGGCTTCTTATCTGTTTCCTGTGTGTCCTCTCTTTCCGTTTCTGTCTCTCTTAGCTTCTCTGGGGCCTTTTTTTCTGTGAGCTTCTCTTAATTTCATCTCTACATGTTTTATCCTTTTAAAGGACTCCAGTAAGAGGATTAAGACCCACCTTGAATGCGATGAGTCACATCTCAGTTGACGTAACCTAACTTAAAGTTGCCACCTACAGAAGGTCTACACCTGCAGGAATGGATTAAATTTAAGAACATGCTTTTCTGGCATCCGTAAAGCCTCCAAACCATCACAGAGCTCTTAGATTTGAGCGTCATCAGCAAGTAGTTGATACTGGTTGTGCATTTGATAGTTGGCCTCCGATCTCCCATCTGTTTACCTGCTCTGTCTGCTTGGGGCTTGGGTTAGCCTGTTCCTTTGTATTGGAACGCCCTGAGGAGAGTAACCATCTGCTATTGTCAGGTTGATGAGCTGCTTCCAAGTTTTTTTTCTTGTGAATTAGACTGGGATAAAAATCTTTGTTCCCATCGCTTTTTTGTTCTTGCAAGTATTTTCTTTTGTATCTACTCCCCAAAGCCCAATTATTAGATGAAAGGACACCATGTTTCATAGCTCTCCTTGTGTACTTTTTTCCAGAATTGTGCGGCATGTTTAATATCCGTGGCACGTCTGCCCCCTCCAGCACTAGCATGTACCACGTTGAGCCTTATCACTTCTGTTTATGTTTAAGAGGCGTTGGTACCTCGGAGGCTAGACTCTACTTCTTCGGAAAAAAAATTATTTAGAGTCTCCCCAATGTTGCCCTTTGTCATGGAGAGTAAACTGTTTCTCCCCTTTAATTGTAAATACTGAACATCAGGGCAAATTTATAAGTGATCAGAAGATCTGAGCCTGGGTATTATTTCCCCCATACACAAAGGACCTGAGCACGAGTATCTTTTGTGTTTTCTCAGCAGTGGTCACATAATTTATATTTTGCCTGCAGTGAGGGTGGCCATGAACGTCTATGGAGAGATGGAAAGTGTCAGTTAACAGTATGGACTTCAGGTCAGGCAGACTTGACCTGGGTCCAAACTGAGCCTCTGCCGCTTTCCAGACACGTGAAGTTGGGGTTTCTTGGGGTCTCTGAGACTCAGTTTCCTCATCTGGGAAGTGGGCAAGACAGTGACATCCACGCCTGGTTGTAGCGAGGGTGCTACGGTGAGCTCAGTGGCTGGCACGTTAGGATTCAGGACATCGTTGTCGTTCAGTTCATGGAATGGCTGTCCTCATACCCCACAGGTTTCTTCATCTTCATACCCCACAGGTTTCTGGGCTCCTTAGTGGACATGGGTCAGTCTTGGTCTTCTCCATGTTTCCTCCCACCCCCTGCCCACCCCGGTGCCTGGTGCTGGACCTTGCTCCAGGAGCACAGACTTTCCGAAGCTGGAGGAGCAGAGCGGTCTCTTTTGATGATGGCTCCTGGCGCTGGGCTGCCTTGGCAGTTCCACCTGTGCTATGTGTGTGTCTTCCAGCAAATCACTCAGCTTTTAGGCACCTCTAACAAATAATAAAGGAAGAACCACCCCACAGGGGTGTAGAGAGACTAGAGAGAATGTGATAGTTTTATTCCTCAAGTGAAATGTTACAGGATTGGGCATCACACTGTGAGAATGAAATTAAGTTTAGCTTTCACACAGAATAGGTGTGCCTTGCAGGGGGGGGGGGGCAGTTAAGAAATTGGCAGAAGGTTAAAAAGACAAACTGTAATCCACAGTCAGTCCCCCTGCTTATCCACCCACTATCCACAGTCAGTCCCCCTGCTTATCCGCCCACTAACTACTATCCTTGCAGGGTGGAGCCTTGGAATAGAGGTTCCCAAAATAGCCTCATAACTTGTTACCAAACTAGCCCAGACTGGCTCTAAAGAGGCCTGGGCATAACCTTTATAGTCAGGGGTGGAGATTTGTTCCAACAGTTCCTAATGTTGCAAATTTGCACGGGAAACCTATTTCAAATGTTTCCAATTTGGGCAGGCTGCACGTTTCAAATTTGCTGGGCTAGTTAGGCTTGTCGAATAGAGTGTAACCTCTGAAGTATCAGCCAATGGAGAAATGGGAGGGACTTGCGGTTAGGCTTAGGGAATAAATATTGCTGGGTCTATTGTTCTGCGCACCAAGCCCCACATTTTGGTTGGGTTCCCGTTCTTGCAAGATCGTGAATAAATTCTTTTCTTCTCCACAATCAGGTGAGTGTTTATTCCTTTTAGGAATAGTGCTTGTCTCACAACACTGCTAATAGTGGGAAGGGGGGAGCCACTCACAGCCACTGTCTGCCTTTAGCTCTCCACTTGCTGGACTTGACTGTCACTGGTCTTCAGATTGACCTCTTGGAGTTCCCTCTCGGAGCCCTCCACCTGGAATCCCCACTCCCCAAACTCATGCATTGTTTTTCATTCCTGGGCAGCCGGGTGTGGGGACGCATGCCTTCCCAAGTGGAATTACTCCCCAGTCCTCTGGATCTCCAAAGGAGCTTTATTTTGGCATTTGCTGTCCTTGTCTACCAGACGGCAGCTGAGAATGTCTTTCAGCGCTACAAAGAGTGGCCCAGGATGGGTTTGCTTATCATTTCTGTAGCTCCCAGCAGTCATTGGTGCATTCAGCAGCTGTTTATGGATCACCTGTGCCGGGCCAGGTACTGTTCTTGGAGCTGGGGTTTGCCCAATGGTGAGTGCTCGGGGGGAGTCGATGCACTTGGTAAGTGAAGCAGGATCTTCCCACAGTAACTTCTGAACTGGTCACATCGCACATCTTCTTGAGACCTGCTTGAAAGTGGAGGTGGCCTCCATCCAACAGAAAGAAGGGCACTCCCAGGGAGCTGGGGGGCTCACCCAGCTGAGTTCTTGTCTCTCAGGTGAGGGTGGGGATGGTGCTTGTTCCTGAGTAGCCACCATGCACCATGATCAGTGGTGAGACTTCACACGTCATGTGTGTTCTGTCCTTTCCTTAGAACAGCACCACGGGTTAAATAGCCACCTTGATTTCCATTGAGGAAACGGAGCAGTTGGGTTAACAGGCCTGCCCAGGATCACAAGGGAAGTGTATGCAGTTGGGAGAGAAACTCAAGCTTTCCAACCTCCAACTTCCCATTCCTTCCTCTGGGAATTTCTCAGTGGGGCACTCTTGGCATTTTAGGGGCAGGATAGTTCGTTGTTGTGCAAGGCTGGCCCCGATGTTGCCCAGGCTCAGCATCCCTGACCCTGCTCACTAATGAGATGGGTACCAGTTGTACGACACACTTTTCCTGAGTCCCCTGGGAAGTGGCTCATAGCCACCTGCTCCTTTCAGTTCCCCCCTTGGTGGGACGCATTTGCAGAAGGCAAGAGGGTGCCCACAGCATGAATTGCCTGTGAGTGTCTTGGGGAATTTGAGTTGGGGTGACCGTGTAGCTGGAACCAGAGGCCAACAGTGATTCCTGAAACGGGAATCGGCTGGTTATTGGTGACACCACCTGACCACATCCAACACGTCTTGCTTATTGTGCTCTGAGTTTCCAGATACTCTTGTAACTTTTCTCCTTCTTCTAACTCAGCCAGGGATGGGGGACGGTGGGGACTGGAAGTCACGTCACCGAAATGGGCAACTGGCCCACCCGGCCATGTGGCCCCAGGAGACGCCCTGAGTTATCCTTGAGTTCTGCCTTTGACATTGGAGAGGGACAAACGGGCATTTGTGCACGTGGTGTCACATTTCCCACGGGGGAGTTGCGGGCTCCGTGCAGAAGCACAATTCATTGTTAAGAGTTGTGGGGTCATTTTACCCAACGTGGACGGGCTCACCTCCAGGCTGGGACCACAGCTGGCACTTTGGCATCTTCTGTGCACAGAAACCCCCGTGAATTAGTTCTAGCCTCCCAGTCAGTCAAACCTCATTTTTTGAAAAGGCTTTTAATGTGGTAAGGCCAGTTCTGGAGCCCCTGCGAGTGGCTATGCTGTAAGATAGAATTTTAATTCAAGAAAAGTCAGAAATCATGGTTGGAATCTGATTCGGCCTGGAGCTTCTTTTCCTGGCTTGTTGGTGAGACCCCGAGAGGGGACCAAGGAGTTGGGAACATGGCAACTTGCTGTTATTCCAGCTCTTATTATGATTTTGAGAAATGATCACTAGTGGTTTCTGGGCGCCATTGACATTATTTAACTCTTTCAAACATTAGCTCGTGTGGTAATCAATTTGATTTCCCATCAGGTCACGTTTTGGTCTTGCATTCTGTTCTAGTTTGCTAAAGGTGCTGGCATGCAAAACACCAGAAATGGACTGGATTTTATAAAGGGGGTTTATCTGGTTACACACTTACAGTCTTAAGGCCATGAAGTGTCCAAGGTAAGGCATCAGCAATCAGGTGCCTTCACTGGAGATGGCCAATAGTGTCCGGAGAACCTCTGTTAGCTGGGAAGGCATATGGCTGGCGTCTGCTCCAAAGTTCTGGTCTCAAAGTGGCTTTCTCCCAGGACATTCCTCTCTAGGCTGCAGCTTCTCTTCAAAATGTCATTCTCAGTTGCTCTTGGAGTGTTTGTCCTCTCTTAGCTTCTCTGGAGCAAGAGTCTGCTTTCAAAGGCCATCTCCAAAATGTCTCTGTAAGCTGCAGCTCCTCTCTCAGCTCCTGTGCATTCTTCAAGGTGTCCCTCTTGGCTGTAGCAAGCTCGCTCCTTCTGTCTGAGCTTATACAGTGCTCCAGTAAACTAATCAAGGCCCACGCTGAATGGGTGGGGCCACAACTCCATGGAAATTATCCAATGAAAGATCTCCCCCACAGTTGAGTGATCACATCTCCACGGAAACATCCAATCAAAAGTCTCCAACCCAATCAACACCAATATGTTTCCTGCCCACACAAGACTGCATCAAAGATAAGGGCACTTTGGGGAATATAATATACCCAAACCAGCACACCTTCCTTGGCCACTGGAAGGCGTGTTGTTGAGGTTGTTAAAGGGTCCGCATGGGTAGGGTGGAGATGCCGATGCCCGGGAATTTCCCATTAGAAGTTCACGAGACAGGGCACTCACGTGTATTGAAATGTCCGAGAGCAGCGTAAGATGTGAGCCATGATTCCCAAAGTGTGTTCCCTGGACCAGGAGCAACAATGTATGAAATGTATGAAATGTATGGGAAATGCAGGTTCTTGGGCCCCACCCCAGACCTGCTGAATCAGACTCTCTGTCGGAGGCCATGGGGAAGCAGCATTCTGTGTTCTAACTAGAGCTAGAGTTTGAGAATCACCTTATGAGAGAGAGAGAGAGAGAGAGAGAGAGAGAGAGAGAGAGAGAGAGAGAGAGAGCGAGCTGCCCCAGGGCAACAGGTGATTGATTCCTGGGGATCTGAGTCAGTCATGAAGCAAAGCCACAAGACCGATGGCTCCAGCTTAGGTTTTCTCTTCTCTCTTTACCCAGTGCCTCTGACTAAGTGGCTAGTAGGTCTTATGTTTCAGACTGAAAAGCACTGGGTTGAATGCTCAGAAAAACTCTTAGGAAATGATAGAAACAAGTTGTCGTCTCTGAGACATGCCCCCAGCTCGAAGCGGCCATCCTCAGGCTACGGGCATTGAGTCACTCACGAGGTGTCTGTCTTCCCTCCCTTGTAGAAGTGCATTCGGTTTAACCCCGACGCTACAGTGTGGGTTGCAAAGCAGCGGATCCTGTGCACGTTGAACCAGAGCCTGAAAGACGTCCTGAACTACGGGCTGTTCCAGCCGGCCAGCAACGGGCGCGACGGGAAATTCCTGGACGAGGAGCGGCTTCTCCGCGAGTATCCGCAGCCCGTGGACAAGGACATCCCTTCCCTGGAGGTACTGCTGTCCCAGTCCGTTGATCACTGCTTCATAGCCTGGACACGGGGTGGACAGAAAACCTTAACTCAACTCCAAGTTTGATTGGGGTTGGGAAATTACCCCAAAGATAGTTTGGGGTCTTGAGGTTGCACCTGACTTCGCTGGGTGTTACAGGCCATCGTGCAACTTTATCCATTTGTTTTCTCTGTAGAATTAACAAATTCACTGGAGAGAAATCTTGGTATGAAAAAACCGTGGGCCCAGGTTGAGCTGCAAGCACCAGGGCGATGCGTTCTGGGGATGCACACGGGGCTTGGCCTGCGTTTGGGCGGTGGCGAGGCCCAGGGCCCGTCGACCGTTACTGGGAGCTCGGCTTCCTTTCTGCTACTTTCAGCTACTTCCAGCTTCTCTAGACAGTCCTGTGCTCTTGAGAGTTCCTCTCAGGGTGGTTGAGGTGTAAGATGAGGCAGTATGGTCTGAGCCCTGGCTTGCTGTACCCCATGCTTGCTCGCAGAGGGTCTAACGATGTCTCCGTGGTGTGTTAGGACACACAAGTAGTCATTCTTATTATTAATGTAATTTAATTAATATAATGAATACTAATTATTAAATGATCATGTTTATTTCAGCTTAGTGAGGTAGACACATAGCCATTGTCATCATTAGTATAATTATGTAATCAAGACTATAATCTAATTAGTATATTGTAATATAATTAATGTGATTGTGCCAATAATTATCCATAGTTAATATAATAATAGTTATTATAGCATCACTTAGTTAAACAATGAGAGAGTGTACGTATGTCACCGTAGCTGGCATCTGAGCCACCTAAATAGATTCCACAGTGTCTCAGCGACCAGAAATTACCCTGAAGCCACGGACACGATCTCAGAACCATGGCAGAACCTCATCAGCACGTTGCCGGGTTCTCCAGTGACTTCCGGGCCGAGGGTCTGGGAATCTCCATTTACATGGAGCCTGTGTAGGACCAGGGGAAAGGTTTCTGAGGATGCCGCTTGGGAGTTGCGTGGTTCAGGGCAGGCCATGCAGCTCTTCTGACCTCAGTTTGCCAGTCTGTAAAATGGGTGTCTGCCTCACTTTTCTGAGGCTGCTATAACAAAATAACACAAACTAGATGCCTTGAACCGCGTAACTTTATCTCACGGTAGAAGTCGGAAACCAGGATGTCGGCCAGGCCACGTCCCTCTGCAGCCTGTGGGGTCCTGCCGGCCGTCCACACCTCCACCTCTGCCTCCGTCACCCGCTGTCTCTCTCTCTCTCCAACTGTGTCCAGGTTTCCTCCCTGGCCATATGGATGAAGGTCACCTGAGTCCAGTTTGGCCTCACCCTAAATAATAAAATAATAACATCTTCAAAGATCCCGTTTGCAAAGAGGATCAGTTTCATGACACTGGGGCTTCGAACTTGAGCACATCCTCGGAGGCAGCCGGGGTGGGAGGTTTGCGTGAGAACTTCTCCCCCCGGCTGTCCACTGGCCCTGGTGGAGCCCGGGCTTTGCTTTCAGGCAGAGCCGACCCCACCAGCCCTCGCTGAGCCCAGGCTCCTGAGCCGTCCAGTTGGCATGACATCGGCCCCGACTTGCTGGGGTGACTGTGACTGTCCAGTGAGGCCCCCCAGGGAGGTGAACTTAGCTTGGGGCCGGGTCAGCACTTGGACGTGGTGTTGTGGCACCGAGGGATGGTCCTCATCGTTAGATTCATTCGTCTCCTCGGCCCACCCTCCTGCCGGGCGGTCCCCTGGGAGGAACTGGTGGGCCTGGAGACTGACCCCTCAGGGGAAGGCTTTGCTATTTACTCTTTACCCTGGATAATTGTGGTAAAATATGCTCCATGAGGAGATAGCAAGAGCAGGATTGTGTTTCTGAGTCTGTACCCCTCCAGAGCTGCCAGCTACAGGCGTTATGGCTCCAGAAGGAAACATTCTCGTCCTAAAGACACAGCCTCCTGCCAGGGGACAGTGTAGGTCCTGGGGTGCATTTTTATAACTGGAACAAGGGCCCGTTGACTCGGATTCCTCTTGACTTTTCAAGTGTAGCCACGCAGTGGGAAAGCCTGGCCTTTTCCCGCGGCCACTCTCAGTGCCTCTGACAGATGGGCCTGCAGCTGTCGGAGCTGGGGAACGAGGGCAGAAGAGTTGGGGCTTTCCTTTTCGGGGTTCAGCAGTACTGATGACCTCTGGATTCGGAGAGGTAGAAAATCCTCCTGGATCTCACCCCCAGTTTTGTTCGGGAAGCTTGGCGTGGGCAGTGTACGGCCTGCACGCCATCCCCGGGAACTCCCTGCAGCCCGAGTCGCACAGAACATTCTGATTTCAAAGCTGGCTGCTCTTGGCACTTCCCAAAATAAAAATCGAGTTTCGGTCTGGGCAAACATGGGACATTTGTCTATCTGTTGCATTGCTATTTTGTTTGGAGTTCAGGGAAAGGAGAATGAGTTGGTCTTTTTGGAAACTTTATATTGGATTAGACTTTAAGTTTCAGGATTAGTTTACCCACTTCCCTTCAACTTCTTCTTTTTATCCAGGGGCATTTTTTTGGCTCTGTCTCTGTGCTTCTGTTTGAAGTCCTTGGAGTGTGAAGGCATCAAGGGAAGTGGAGGAGGGAGGGACAAAACAGCATTTGCTGGGCGCCGGCTCTGTGCCAAGAATCTCACGCTCAGTCCTCAGAGCCACCGTGGGAAGTGTGGTTGTTATCCCCACGTGACAGATAAGGAAACTGCGGCTGAGACGGGAAAAGTGTCCAGCTCAAAGCTACTCAGCTAAGTGGGCCTGGAATTGGAACAGATGTTTTGACCAAAAACCCAAGTGTCCCTCCCAAGGCCTCCACCCTCAGGAATGTTTCACTCCAGGATGTTTAACTACCAAAGGATTTGGGGGTGCCTGGGAGAAGAGGGGAGGTGTTAGGTAAAGGCATTGGAGAACTACAAAGCATAATATGGCACTGTTGCCTTCTTTTAAAATTCAGTTTTGAGATATATTCACATACCTAAAATCATCTGCAGTGTACAATCAGCTGTTCACAGGACCACCATATAGCTGTGCATTCATCACCAAAATAAAACTCCAAATATTTTGATTACCTCCTAAAAAATAAAATAAAATAAAAAATTAAAAAAAAAATTAAAAAAATAAGATGAAGAATAAAAATACAAGTAAAGGACCCAAAACATTCCATCCCCTCTGTTCTGGTTTGCTAATGCTTCCATTATGCAAAATACCAGAAATGGATTGGCTTTTATAAACGGGGTTTATTCAGTTACAAATTTACAGTCCTAAGGCCATAAAGTGTCCAACTAAGGCATCAACAAGAGGATGCCTTCACTGAAGGACAGCTGCTGGTGTCCGGAACACCTCTGTCAGCTGGGAAGGCACGTGGCTGGCGTCTGCTGGTCCTTTGCTCCCAGGTTCAGTTTCAAAATGGTTTTCTCTAAGATGTCTCTGGGCCTCTGTCTTTGCTCCTCTCTCTCAGCTCCTGTGTGTCCTTGCTTCTTTCTCCCAGGGTGTTTCTCTCTAAGCATCTGGGGATCCTCTCTTAGCTTTTCCGTGGCAAAGTCTGGTCTAGCATCTCCAAATTTCTCTAAGCATCTCCAAGTGTCAGCACCAGGGTCAGCTCTTAGCTTGTCTCCAAAATGTCCCTCTCAGCTGCTCTGAGCTCCTTCTGTTTGTGAGCTCTCTTATAGGACTCCAGTGAGCTAATGAAGACCCACCCTGAATGGGTGGGGTCCATATCTCCATGGAAATAATTTAATCCAGTGTTTTACCCACAGTTGATTGAGTCACATCTCCATGGTAACACGTAGTCAAAAGATTCCAACCTAATCAACATTAATATGTCTGCCCCCACAAGATTGCAATAAAGAATATGACTTTTTGGGAGATATATCCAAACCAGCAAACCTCCCCATCCCCCCTATTATTCATTCAATTTTTGTTCCCATTTTTCTATTCATCTGTCCATACACCAGATAAAGGGAGTGTAAGTGACAGGGTTTTTACAATCACAGTTACACCATGTAAGCTACATAGTTATACAATTGTCTTCAAGAATCAAGGCTACTGGGTTGCAGTTCAGCAGTTTCAGGTATTTCCTTCTAGCTATTCCAATACACTAAAAACTAAAAAGGGATATTCATGTCATGTATAAGAATAACCTCCAGAATGACCTCCGACTATCTGAAATCTCTCAGCCATTGAAACTATTTGTTTCGTTTCTCTTCCCCATTTTGGTCAAGAAGATTTTCTCAGTCCCATGATGCTGGGTCTAGGCTCATCCCCAGGATTCATGTCCCACATTACTAGGGAAATTTACACCCCTGGGAGTCATGCCCCATGTAGCGGGGAGGGCAGTGAGTTTACCAGCAGAGTTGGCTTATAGAGAGAGAGAGAGAGGCCACATCTGAGCAACAAAAGAGGTTCTCTGGGGGAGACTCTGAGGCACAATTATAAATAGGCTCAGCCTCTCCTTTGCAGTAACAAGCTTCATAAGGGCAAGCCCCAAGATCGAGGGGATTGGTCTTCCAAATTGGTTGTACCCAATGTTTGTGAGAATATCAGCAATTCCCCAGGTGGGGAAATTTAATATTTCCACATTTCCCCCCAGTCTCTCAGAGGGGCTTTGCAAATACTTTTTTATTCTCTGTCCAAATTACTCTGGGATGTCTCGGGGTTTCACACTAACCTGTACAAACCAACCAGATCTCAGTCCCTATTCAAAGTTCCGTGTAATTATGGTGTTTGAGTAAACTGACCATACAAGTTAAATTATTTGGTGTGCTACAGAAAAAGTAGATTTTGCGCCAAATACACACCTCTTCCTTTGCTGTCACACAGAAGTTGAAGTTTTAAAACACAATCAATATCGTCCTTTACCCTTTAGTCTGACTTGCCTTAGTCCTAACCAGATCCGCGTCATTCGTGTCTCTAGATGAATTCTGAACTCTTTTTCAGCTTTTCCAACAAATGCTGTATGGGATAATACTGGCATTCATAGCTGTCAAGTTCTAGCCCCGAGTCTCGGGTGTCACACAGATACTTGAAGTTCTAGGGACTGACCAGGTTATACCCAAAGATCTCAGCATCTCAGAATTTAGAGATAACCATTACAACTCAGGAATAGATGTGACTGCTGTAAGAGCTTGCAATCTAGAGACCATTACAGTAAGTGTTCCCCTGATAAACTGTGCGCTAGGGTTCAATTCTGAGTTTATACATTGTATAAATTGTATACATTGTCCATATTGATGGGGCATTATAGTGTTTGCCTTTGTTTCTGGCATACTTCACTCAAAATGCTGTCTACAGGATCCTTTCACCTCCTTGCGTGTCTTACAGCTCCACTTCTCGCACTTGCTCAATATTCCACTGTATGCACACACCACAGTTCACCATTCTGTTCCTCAGTCCGTGTACCCTTAGGCCACCTCCATCCGTTGCACATTGTAAATACTGCCGCCCTAAACACCAGTGTGCAAATGTCTATTTGTGTCCCTGCTCTCCATTCTTTCAAGAATATACCCCATAAGGAGGGTGCAGTACAGCACTGCTGCTTTCGGCTCGGGCTTTCCTATTACCTTCCAGTAAGTGAAACGTGCTGTCTTTGGTTCACGCAATGTCATTTTCAGTTCACAGGGGACGCTGCTCGTCCAAGGGGGTGGATGGCAGCTCCAGAGCCCGAGGCTGCAGGGGCGAGTGAGGGTGATGCCAGCACCCCTGGGTGTCTAACGTGTGTGTTAATCTCATACATAATTAAGTTGACAGCAAGGAAGAGAAGTCAGTGTTGGAAGCTGTTGAAAACTGCCACAGTGACGGCAAGCAGATGCTCACGAAGGAGCCCGTCGCCCCCGAAGCCAGAGGAGGGGGAAATGGTCGCCCGCGGCCCAGCCTCTTGTGGGGATCTTCACCCCTTCCTGCTCCATATCCCTCTGGTTCTGCTTACGGCTCTTCAGCCAAATTGCCACAGAGTCTGGCAAATGTTATTCTTACGATGCCGTTGGCTCTGTGGTGAGGATACAAGTAGTTTGATTAAAACTTGGAGCGTTTGCTCTGGACTCCCCATCTTCAGGGAAATCACAGAATTTCAGGAATTCCCCCTGAACAGCCATGTGAAATTGTACCTGTTTTTTTGTTTTGTTTTGTTTTTTCTCTCTCTGTGCCAGTTTCGCTATAAGAAGCGGGTGTATAAACAACCCAACCTGGACGAGAAGCAGCTGGCCAAGCTACACGCCAAGGTAGGTGGGAGGCGGGGGGTGGGTTTCCCTGGAGACGGGTGGTCTTTTATCTTGTGCTATCATCTCCAGACAGCGGGCGAGGGTCAGGCCCTTGTGCCCCCCTCTGGGAACAGCTGGGGCCTGGGAACCTCTGTGGACCTGGCCCGCTGCGGGGCAGGGTTGGGACACCTGCCCATGAGACCCTCCCTCCCGGCCGGGGGGCCCCCTGCTTGGCGAGGGCCGTGGGGGCTCAGGGGCTGGAGCGGGCAGCACCTCCCGATGTCGGCCCCGGGAGGAGCTGGGCTTTGAGGGAGGGTAGGATTTGGACACCTGATGTGGGGGAGGGAAGAGGGGAGTCTGCCGGTTCCCAGGGTGTCCCGGTGCAGTGGATCATCTGCGGCATTGTCCACACAGACGCGACATGACCATGCGGATAAAATCTGCTCTCTCCACCCTTCCCAGCAGGGTTTCCACCAGAATTCCACCTAAAATTCTGCCACCATCTTCTCCTGTACAATTAAGACACATTCGATGACAAGTGGAAATGAAATAATGTTGCTTAACAGCGTGGAACTGTCCTTTATAATCGCCTCCTTCGGGGGCTCTGGTGGGGAGGGGCTGAGCTCTTGCTACCGCAACAGAAGACGGTGCTTTCGTGGTCTTCCCTCTTCTCGCTTCAGTACACACTTTATTAAAGTGTTATTTACGTAAAGTGCTCAAAGGTGAAAGACGTATGTTGGCAACGGGCGGTACAGGTGCTGGGTGAAGGGAGCGGCCGAGGCTGGCGTGATGCAGAGTGTTTGGGGCTCAGATGGGTGAACCGTGCGTCCCTGCGCTGGCAGCACTCACCTGGCTGTGTGAGCACGGTGTGGGCAGCGAGGTGGCCCTGGGGCCTGTCATAGGACACTCGCGTGAAAAGGAGGTGCAGGGGGCCAAGGACTGCGTCACCATCGTTGCCACGGGGAGGAATCCCTGAGAGCTGCAACTTGGTTTCAGATGGCCACACCTGTCGGCAGCCAACAGGGTCCCTGAGAGGGCTGTGACACTGCCCAGGTGAGCCCACCTGCAGGTGACGCACCCAAAGGAGGCTTTCTCCAGCCACAGGCTCCTCTCGTTTACTTGCCTGTGGACTCATGGATTTTGATGCTGTTTCAAGGGCTGTAATCTGCTAATTTCATTGTTTATTTTTTGCTCAGATGGTCCCAGGTGTGGCCAGTAGTGGCCCTTTCCTCTGCTCTTTGCCCCTTGACCTGGCCCCATCGCCCGCTGACCCTGCCTCCTGCCCGGCTCCTCTTGTGCTTTTCTGCCCCACCTGAGATCAGCCTGGACGATGGAATTTAAGAAAACCAAGATCTGGGTGCTTCTGTTCATTTCTTTTTATTGCCGCTGATGTGTAGATAAAAATGTGTTTGTGCATTAAAACATGCTGATTAGTAAATAGCCAGGACAATTTTAAGTGAAGCCAAGTTGAATCTCGTGCCTTTGGGTGCTTGTGAACATCTGGTCCCCGTGGGAAACATGCAGGGGGCGATTTCCTTCCTGTGGGACTCCGGAGACCCGAGGCAGGGGCGTATCGACAGCCTCCGTTCCTCTCCCCTGTGTCCGGGAGAAGAGGGTGTGGGGCACAGGACTGGACAGGTGCACATGGGGAGATGACCAGGTGGAGACACAGAGGACCTGGGCATCAGCTAGCCAGACTGTCGGCTTGAGGAACAGGACGTGGTTATTTTCTCTTGTAGATGGGGCTGGGCAAGCCTTGGGAAAGTCCTTGCCGGTCAAGGTGGAGCTCATGAAAAACGAGCGTCTCCTTTTGCCTAGACCCGCGGGCTGTCCACGTGCTCATGAGGCAAACACGATGCCCTGGCGTCACTCTGCAGAGATGGAGTCAGGAGGACACGGAGGGGCCCCAGACACTGTCCTTTCACAAAGTACTCCAGGCAGTTTGTCCTTGCAGGAGCGAAGGGACGTCCCAAAGCTCTCAGCATGGACAGTGAAGGGGCTGGTTTTCTAAGCGCTGTTCTGGAACGGGCCTGTGTGCTGGAGTGCTGCGTGCTGAAAGCCACTGCTTCATGCACCCCAGGGTGGGCAGTGGAGCCCCATGTTGAGGGGTGGCTCACCCTGCAGGGAGAGGCCAGGGTGCACCCCTCTGATGTTCTTTCCCACAGCCCATAAAGACATTTCTTGTAAAGACCGCTCTGTGTTATTATTTTCTTCTGTAGACCAACCTGAAAAAATGCATGGACCACATCCAGCACCGCGCGGTGGAGAAGCTCGTCAAGATGCTGGACAGGGGCCTGGACCCCAATTTCCATGATCCGGACACCGGAGGTGTGTATCTGCTGGAGACATTCGGTTAGGAACGGCTGCTCTGTCACGCACGTTATACGTGAGCAGTGTGATGTGTGTGTTTACTTGGTTTCAAAAATGACTTCCTCGGCCATCTGAGCTTTGGATCGGAGAGGCCAGGTGCTGTTTGTGCTCAGCGTGGCATCCCTGACAGTCCCCAGTGGGTAGCACGGTGTCTGGCATGTGTCGGTGCTCAGCACATATTTGACAGATTGAATGAGTGAATGAATGAATGAATGAACAAATGACCTACACATACTGAGTTGTTGAGTGCCTGCTTTGGGCTGGGCACCGTTTTACTCCCTGGGCACTCAGCGCTCACTCAGCCTCCACGCTAGGGCTGCATGTTTTCATAAACACCTGCAGATATACACTTGCATCCCTGCCTGGGCAGTGCATTTCCAGGCAGACACACACACATACACACAATTGTCTTGCTCCCCCTGGTGGAAACCAAATTCCTATGAGGGAGGACCTCCAGTCCTTTGCAGAAAAATGGCACAGGCTCTCGGTGCTTCCAGGGATGTGGGGTTTCCCGACCTTAACACGATGACTCGGAGCTGGATGGTTCTCTGCTGTGGGGGGCTGTTGTGTGCATTGAAGGGTGCTGAGCGAGCGGCATCCCTGGCCTCCACCCACCAGAACAGATGCCAATGGCAACCCCCCAGTTGTGAGAGTCAGCAGTCTCTGCAGACATTGCCCAGTGTCCCCGGGTGGGCACCCCTGGGTGAACGGACAGCAGCTGGCTCAGGCAGGCAGAAGGCTGATACTTGGGGAGATCCGTGTGCAGCTCGGGGGAGAGAGTCTAAGAGCCATCTCTGAGTGGTCGCCCAGTCGGTTGGGTTCTTGGGGCTTGGGTTTGTTCCTCTTGGACTCAGTGTGAGGTCACCTCCACTCCTTCTCCTCTTGGGAGTGGGCGAGCCCTGCTGCTGGGTGCCGACGAGGCTCAGTGTACCTCATCACGTCTATGTCAGTGCCCACTAGGGACACCAGCTTGGAGGGGACCAGGCATGACAGATGCCACCCAGAGTTGCATCCCAGCCCATGCCCTCCTCCTCTGACTGGCACGTTCACCTCGACAATTGCTTTTTCCACATCTGCACTGGGTGTCTGATTGGTATCTCCAACATAGCAGGTCCGAAATGAGATTCTTGGCTATCTCCCTCTGTTCCAGTTTGCAAATGCTGCCATTATGCAAAACACCAGAAATGTATTGGCTTTTATAAAAGGGGTTTATTCGTTTACAAAATTACAGTCTTAAGGCCATAAATGTCCAAGGTAAGGCATCAACAGTTGGGTACCTTCACTGGTGGATGGCCAATGGCGTCCAGAAAACCTCTGTCAGCTGGGAAGGCACGTGGCTGGCATCTGCTCCAAAGTTCTGGTTTCAAAATGGCTTTCTCCCAGGACGTTCCTCTCTAGGCTGCAGCTCCTCTTCAAAATGTCACCCTCAGTTGCTCTTGGTGCATTTGTCCTCTCTTAGCTTCTCTGGAGCAAAAGTCTGCTTTCAAAGGCTGTCTCCAAAATATCTCTATAAACTGCAGCTCCTCTCTCAGCTCCAGTGTCCCTCTTGGCTGTAGCAAGCTCGCTCCTTCTGTCTGAGCTTATGTAGTGCTCCAGTAAACTAATCAAGGCCCACGCTGAATGGGTGAGGCCATGCCTCCATGGAAATTATCCAATCAGAGTTATCACCTACAGTTGGGTGGGTCACATCTCCATGGAAACACTCAATCAAAGAATTACAATCTAATCAACACTAATACGTCTGTCCTTATAAGATTGCATCAGAAAGCATGGCTTTTTTGGGGGGGACCTAATACATTCAAACCAGCACACCCTCCAAATCTGCATCTGCCCCCACCTGTTATGGATTGGATCATGTCCCCCAAAAGACACGTTCAAGTCCTGATCCTGCGTCCTGGGGGTGCGAACCCACTTGCATACAGGGTCTTCGAGGATCCTGTTGAGATGAGGTCAAGCTGAGTCAGGGTGGGCCTCAGTCCGATATGGCTGGAGTCCTCATAAATGAAAGAAATTTAGATGTGGAAGTAGGTGTGAAAAGGAAACAGTAGAAGACAGACTTTGGAGAAGGTGTGTCCTGCCTTGCAGCCTCCAGATCGGTGAGCCCGTACGTCCCTGTGGTTCGGGTTGACCACTCGGTGGTGTTGCCCCTGGCGGACGAAGACACGTCCTAGTAAGTGGCAGCACCGCGTAACCGGCTGTCAGGACGAAGGAGCTTGAAGGGACTCTCGACTCTGCCTTCTGCCACACCCGTTCCTCTCCATCAGCCAGGCCTCTTGGCTTTCTTTTTCAAAGTGTTCTGAAGCCAAACCCTGTCACCATCAGTGTTTCTGCCTGGTGGGAGCCTCCATCTCGTCTCGCCTCGATTGCTAATTAACCTCATCTTCTTTTTCTGGCCACACACTCTTCTCATCCCCGCCCTCCGCCCTGCTCTGTCCTCCACACATCAGCCAGAGGATCCTTCAAAGATGCAAGTCAGATCAAGCTGAGAAGACTCGCCGTCAGACTCAGAGTAAAAGCCAGGGTCTCCGGCCAAGTTGGAAGCCCCGAATGGACCCAAGCCCCTGCCCCCACCCCTCTGGCCCTGGAATCAGAGGTGGGGGATAATTTTAAGGAAATGCCCTCAGAGTTATTGCATGCACAATGCTGAATGCAGGGGAGCTTTCTCCTCACTGAGGGAGGCTCCTCCGGCCCCTGAAGTGGGGGAAGGGAAGGACCCCCCCTGTGTTCTGGCTGCCAGGCCCTCCCCAGCCTGCACTGGTCCCCGCATGGCCCCATCTCTGCACTAGTCTGTCTCTTAAATGTAGCCGTGGCTGAAGAGCAGGGCTGCTGGGCTGGTCCCGATCGCACCCTTCATTGTGAGAGGCAGAGATAGAGAATATGCTAGGAGGGGTTGGGGGCGAGAACGTGGTTAGAACAGGGAGCAGGGAGAGTCCATGGCTGGTGGGGGGGACTGAGAGTATGTGTTGGGGGTGGGGGGTGGGGGGGCGGATTGAGAGAACATTCTTGGAGACCTGACGGAAACGACTGGGTCTGAGACCTAGTGTGGACACAGTAGGGGCCTGTCCTCTGGAAGGGCCTGGCCCCCGTCTCTCCTGACCCTACTTCTCGCCCCAAGTTGAGATGACTGCTCCGAGCTCAGGGAGGGCAGGAGCCCTTTCCGTTTGCCCCAGCGAGACACAGCGCCCCTGCCCCGAGCTCTGACAATAAACAAGCCCACAGGTTCCTGAGCCCAAACTCGAGCCTGCCTGGGCACTCCCGGGCTTTCGGCCAGGTCCAGGATCCTGTAGTCGAGTTCCTTGACCTGGATTCTCTCCAGGGCTGAGCCTTTGGCCTTTTTCTGGCTCCTCATCCTGGCCTCTTCCATGACCGTTTCTGGATGATTCCTGGGGACCGGACAGGATCACGGTGCCCGACAGGCAGCAGACGCAGGTGGCGGGAGTCTGCTCTGAGCTGCTCTCATCCCCAAGCCCCCTGAAATTGGCTGCCTCGCCAGAACGCTGGTGTCTCCTTGATTTTAAGTGTTTTGAAAGGACTGTTCTTCCAGAACAGACCCTACATTAACTTTTAAAAACACAAGCAGAGACTGAAGTGTTTTGAAACACAGGTCTGGGCATTCCTCTTAGGCCTGCCTGGACTTAGGAACCGATGTCGTACTTATGTATCGAGTTAGTGATAAAGTTTCCAAAAGTGATTGTTACGAGACGTCCCTTAGCAACTTGGCCCAGTTTTTGCGTGGAAGTGGGCTGGAAGCAGGGATCAGTGCGGAACGTAGCAGGAGTCCATCTGCTGAGTTCTCTAAGAATTCCCATGCCAGCCAACTCGGGGGCATTGACTCAGAAACAGCAGAAGTGGAAAAGCCGTCTTCTCATCACATCCATCTTAAGAGGCTCCCAACAAAGAAAGGACAGGTGTCCCAGGCGGTAAAGGCCGGGGGCAGCAAGGCACGGACCCCAGGGTGGCCCCGTCTGCTCTGGGGTCGAAAACCTCTGCCCTCACAAGTGTAAGTGGCTGCGTTCCACG
Source organism: Choloepus didactylus (assembly GCF_015220235.1). Lineage (NCBI taxonomy): Eukaryota > Metazoa > Chordata > Mammalia > Pilosa > Megalonychidae > Choloepus > Choloepus didactylus. The sequence goes on from NC_051312.1 coordinate 4,572,310, forward strand.
AGATTCTCCCTTATCTTGCCTAACAACAACGATCAGATTTAATGTATTTTTTAAGGCCAAAAAAATATTATTTACAGCAATCAAGAAGAAGACAGGGTGTAATTAGGGCAGAAAGTTCTGACACGCCCCGCCCCTCCCCACCCAGCGCCCCTTCCCCAACCCCACAGGGGTTGTCTTCCCAAGTCAGGAGAGGAGCAAGCTGAGCAGTTCTCTGCATTTTTCTGTTCTGTCTGGGGGGCAGGGAAAACAGGGCCTGGGGTGATGAATGAAAAGGGAAAAGCACACAAAGGGCTGGACTTCTTGAAAGCAAACTAAATTGTGGGGAATTCCCCCGGGAGGGCTCACCCTGCCGTCCCCTCCTCAAACAATATATGGAGTAAATATTGCGTGTGCTGGTTTGAATGTATTATGTCCCCCAGAAAAGGCCATCTTCTTTGATGTAAACTTGTGTGGGCAGATGTATCGGTGTTGATTAGATTGTAATTCTTTGAGTGTTTCCAAGGAGATGTGCCCCACCCAACTGTGGGTGATGACTCTGATTGGATAATTCCCATGGAGGTGTTGCTCTACCTATTCAGAGTGGGTCTAAATTAAATCACTGGAGCCACATAAATGAGCTGACAAATAGAAGGAACTCAGTGCAGCGCAGCTTTGAGTGACACTTTGAAGTGCAGCTGAGAGTGACATTTTGAAGAGGAGCCACAGCCAAGAGGGACACTTTGAAGAAAGCACAGGAGCTGCAGATGAGAGACAGTTTGAAGACAGCCGTTGAAAGGAGACTCTTGCTCCGGAGAAGCTAAGAGAGGACAAATACCCCAAGTGCAACTAAGAGTGACATTTTGAGGAGCTGCAGCCTAGAGAGGAACGTCCTGGAGAAAGCCATTTTGAAACCAGAACTTTGGAGCAGACGCCAGCCACGTGCCTTCCCAGCTAACAGAGGTTTTCAACATGCCATTGGCCATCCTCCAGTGAAGGTACCCGATAGCTGATGCGTTACCTTGGACACTTTATGGCCTTAATACTGTAACTGTGTAACCAAATAAACCCCCTTCATAAAAGCCAATCCATCTCTGGTGTTTTGCATTCTGGCAGCATTAGCAAACCAGAACACTGAACAAGAATATTTAACCCAGACTCAACTGCGAGAGGCCAGAGCCAGATGTAAAGCTAGATGGACACCGTCGCTGTCTTTTCCATCCAAGACAGCGTGCCACAGACTCACGGACTGCCCCCCACCTGAAACAAACCAACAATAGGAAACCAACAAAATATGTGAAGTGGCAGTTTTCAAGAAGCTGGATGTCAGGCAGTGAAGAATGGTGAGCCTGAGTGGGGGGCGGCAGGGGCTGAGCCCGGAGACAGCCCAGCTCACCACCCTGAGTTTCCAGACTGGTGCAGGGTGGGGGCCAGGCCTCCGAGAGGCCCCGGAGCCCCAAGTTCAACCCAGCTTCTCCCCACGGGATTAAGGGACCTCTCTAAGCTCCCATTTCCTCATCTCCTAATTCGGGTGGTAATACCTATGGGTGAGAAAATTTGAGCATTAAATGAACGAGATTGTGAAGTATTTCAAATGTGGAGCATGCCTCAGACACAGGAGGGTCTCCAGAAGGTTCCTGTCATCACCTGTGTTGTCCAGAAATGCCTGGTGCACAGTAGGAGCTCCACAGATGCTTCTCCTTGGCTTGGAAGAATTTGGGAATTCCCAGAGGGAGAAAGGCAAGGGGTTGGCTCTGACGGGCACCTGGAGGTCATGGGTGGGCTGAACTGGAATTTCCATGTCCCGGGAGGGTCCTGGGTCCCAGGCACCCCGGGATGACGGGTCACCCTGGGTGAAGAGGGCGCTTAGTGGTGGTAGCTACCATTAGATGAGACCCCACTGAGGCTCAACAAGGTGCCAGGTGCTTGCCCAGCCTCGCCTCTCCCTTAACCCCCAGGTCCCTCTTCTCTGGGCGTCATCGTCCATGGAGGAGCCTGATGCTCTGAGAGTTGAGGTTGGTTGCTGAGTCCCAGTGAGGGTGGGGTTAGAGCCTGGGCTCCCTTTGCTGCCAGACTCCGGGGTCCTGTTCTTGCCCCATGGGCTGCCCTGTTTGTCTTGAGAAGGAAGTGGGGCCCCCAGGGGCCTGTCTCCTCTGCCACTGTGCCTGGCTGGGGTCTATGACCTCGGGGGCCTCCAGCCCAGTGGGACGGAGTCTGCATTCTGGAGCACCAGGCCCTCCCAGGTGGGGCCGAGAGCCTGCTCGCCTCCGTTTCCGTGCTCAGTGGCGATGGCAACCTTTGCGTGCTCCCTTCCAGGTTTTGGAAGCTCTGGACTGGGTTTGGTGACTTTCAGGGCCACCCAGCCAGGGGCAGGATCCGGAAGACCAGACTCCCCGCTCCCTGGGCACCAGGCTGGGAGCCATCTCCTTCCAGGCCCAGGAGAGAGAGAGAGATCATTAAGCCCCAGGGATAACCTGCCCATTAAAACCAGCCGGCGTGTTACAGGGCACTGTCTGACGCCTGTTCTGAATGTAACTGTAGAAGTTCCTCGGTTCCTCTCCGGGACACTGGCGTGCCCAGCAGCCTGGCGGGCGGTGCTTTCTCCGGTTTAAATCTCCATCACCAGAGCAGAGCCACTTCCACCCACGTGCTGCCGACTGGCTACACCGGCTCCGGCCAGGGCCTTCCCGCTCCCTCTGGGCCAGTTAGGAGGCTTCCCGGACATTCCGGATCCCTGGGCGCTCAGCACTTGTGACTCTAAGAGAATGGAGTGGGGTTGGCTGCTGCTTACGGAGGTCAGCCCTCTACCTTAGCCCCCCAGTGAATCACTGGCAGGTAACTCCCCAGAAGTAGCAGCACCTGGAGACATTCCAGAGCCCTCCCAGGTGCCAAACTCCAAGGGTCAGAGGCTCAGAAATTACCTTATGCAAATGAACTCAGCTTGAAGACCTCAGAGTAAATAGCTCCCTTTGCCGCCCTGAAAATACCGGGGTGCAGCTGGTTCGTCGGCTACAATCCTTAATAAAAAGAGAACCTATTTTGAAGTGGGAGTTCAAATGGTATATCTGATTATTCCAGAATTTTCTCTATGTACACCCCTGCCGCGGTCCACAGAGGATTACAGGCGGCTCATAAAGGTCCAGATGATGCAGCAAGATGATGCATCAGGCAAAAAAAGGGAGGCCGAGGGAAAAGCAAGGGTGGGGGTGGCCCGGAGGCCGGGGCGAGGGGCACGGGGCAGGCCCAGGTGCCGGGTGGTCTTCCAGAGCCGGGGGTCCACCTGAGAGGGTCTCACAGCAGCCCGCCACTGGGAAGCAAGGTCATAGGGAGGGCCCCGGGCCCCACGTACACCCCGCTTTCTGCTCCTGACGCAAAGAGCAGGCTTTCCAGGGGTCACAGGATGCGAGTCCGCAGCATCTTTACATCCAACCCATTACCCAAAACATGAGCCCTCAGGTTTTTCATTTTTTAATAATAAACATTTTATTTTAGAACAATTTTAAGATTTCCAGAATTATTGTGCAAGTGGTACAGAGGGTTCCTGCTTACCTCCCACAGGATCCCCCGTTGTTAAATTTAGCTTGAACACGCAAGTTGACACATTATGGTGAAGTAAGGTCCACTCTTCACTCTGCTTTCCTCAGGTTTTCCCCAGTGTGTTTCCCCCTCTCTGTCCCAGGATCCCATCCTGGGTCCCACGTGACATTATTTAGTTGTCACATCTCCTTGGGCTCTGAGCACTCAGCTATGGAGCTTTCTCCAACGTTAGCTGCTTTTGACGAACTGGATAGTTCTGAAAAGGACTGGTCAGCGATCTCGTAGAACGTCCTTCAAATGAGATTTGTCTGACAATTTTCTCAGCCTGGGGTCGTGGGTTTGGGGGAGGAAGAGCCCAGAGATGAAGCAGCTTTCTCGGGCTGTCACATCAGGAGCGCCTTCTGTCGATGTGGCTTTCCCCGTTGATGCTGACCTGGCTGAGGTCATGGGTTCGGTTTCTCCGCTGTAAAGCTCCTCCTTCATTCCCCTCCCCAGACTGTACCCGTCGGAAGGAAGTCACTCCGTGCAGCCACACGTGTGGAGCGGAATGTTCTGCTTGCCTCCTCGTGGCACAGAATCTACCTAAATTATTTGAAATTCTTTTCCAAGGAAGATTTGTCCCTTATTTATTTATATCAGTATGGATTGTGGATATTTATTTTATACCTTGAGTTATAATCCACAACTACTTTATATATTTTCGTGCTTAAACTGCTCCAGCTTTGGGCCATTGGGCCTCTTTCATTTGGTTCCAGTGTCCCTTTGATTTACCACAATCAATGTGGGTTTTTGTGTTTGTTTGAGTAGTTTCTTATTTTCTGGCACTTTACAAGATACTCCAGGCTCATCTTGAATACTTCCTATCCCAGTTGTGGAGCCAGCCACTTCTCCAAAGGGCCCTGGTTCCTATTATTGGAGAATGACGGTGTTAGAAACCCAGACATGGGCACAAGGTGTGCTCCTTGCCACTGGCGTGGCCTTGATTCTAGCTTCTCCCAGCTGACAGAGCAAGGAAAGGTGTGCATGCATAGTAACTGGTAAATATATGCATGTCTACAAATATTCCACTATGTAACCATCTGTATCTCTATTAAGCTAAACTTGAGTTCATTCTGATGTCTCCAACTGTGATCAGTTCCCACATGGATCATTCTAGCCTACTTCCTTTGCTTTTGTGTAACCTGATCCTTCAACAGTGAGAAACTGGGCTCCCACCATTTCCAATCTATTTACTTAATTGCTCAATTCGAATACGCAGGTATCGTGGTTTCAGAATTGTTAAACTGTATCCCTGTGGGAAACAACTTTATCAAGTAGAGTTCAGTGCTTATGTGCAGTTCTTTTGCTTTCAGTCTTACAAACTCCACTCATTTCCAAAGTTTTTTAGGTCTGCATGTTTACCCCCCACTCCATTCAGTGAGGTTGTTTCATACATTTTCGTCACATTTTTCATTCCATTCAGGGATCCCCAGCCTCCTAAATGATTTTTGTTAAATGTTGCTACATTAAGGTTCACCCTTTGTGCTATAAAGTTCTATGGGTTTGACAAATATTTAATTGTTGTACTCACCATAGCACTATCACACAACATAGTTTCAGTGCCCTAAAAACTGTCCTGTATCTTCACCTATTTAACTCCCACCCCAACCAGAACCTCTGGAAAGCACTGATCTGCTCACCATTTCCATAGTTTTGCCCTTTCTAGAACATCATATAATTGGAGCCATACAGTTATAGCGTTTTCAGATTGGTTTCTTTCACTTAGGAATATGCGTTTAAGATTCATCCTTACGTTTTCGTGGCTTTATAGCTCATTTAATTTTGTTGCTGAATAATATTCTGTTGTATGGATGTACCTCAGTTTGTTTATCCATTCAGCTCTTAAAGGACATCTTGGTTGTTTCCAGTTTTTGGCAATTAGGAATAAAGCTGCTGTAAACATTTGCATTCAGCTTGGTTATGGGCATAAATTTTCAGATCAGTTAGGTAAAATACCTGGGATTACAACCACTGGACTGTGTGTTGTTCTGGTTTGCTAATGCTGCTGTTATGCAAAATACCAGAAATGGATTGGCTTTTATAAAGGGGGTTTATTTGGTTACACAGTTATACTCTTAAGACCATAAAGTGTCCAAGGTAAGGCATCAACAATCGGGTACCTTCACTGGGGAAAGGCCATTGGCCTCTGGAAAACCTCTGTTAGCTGGGAAGGCACGTGGCTGGCGTCTGCTTGCTCCCAGGTTGCATTTCAAAATAGCATTTTCCAGAACGGCACCATCAGCTTTCAACGGCAGTCTTCAAAATGTCTCTCTAAGCTGCAGCAATGAGCTCCTTCTATCTGAGCTTTTATAGGGCTCCAGTGAACTAATCAAGACTCATGCTGAATGGGCAGGGCCACACCTTCATGGAAAATATCCAATCAAAGGCCTTGTTGATGAGTCACATCTCCATGGAAACACTGAACCAGTAGGTTCCAACCTAATCAACACTAGTACATCAGCCCCCACAAGATCGCAATAAAGAACATGGCATTTTGGGGGACATAATACATCCAAACCAGCACATATGTTAAGACTTTTTTAGTTTTGTCAGAAACTGTCAGACTTTCTTCCAAAGTGTCTCTAACGTTTTCCATTCCCACCAGCAATGAATGAACGTTCCTGTTGCTCCATGTCCTCACCAGCAGTTGATATTGTCAGTATTTTGGACTTTTTCCATTCTGAAAGTTGTGTTGTGGGATCTCATTGTCTTGAGGCTTGAGTTTTGCTCACTCAGATGTCCTGTAAATTCCTGCAATAGTGGGTCCCATTTGTCTGTTGCTAACCACATTGGTATGGTTGTCAAGTGTTTTGTTGCCCAAGGCAATAGTTCTAAGAGAATCAGATTGGCCCATAGAGCTTCTGCCCTTCTTTCAACTCATGTTATCATCTTATTATTTTTTTTTTATGATAGTTATCCTTGTGAGTGTGAAATAGTATCTCATTACAGTTTTACTCTCATTGCTCTGATGGCTAATGATGTTGATCATCTTTTCATGTTCTTGTTGGTTATTTGCATAACTTCAGAACAGCATTTCCTCAAATCTTCTGCCCATTTCAATTGAGTTATTTGTCTTTTTGTTGTTGAGTATTAAGAGCTCTTTATATATTCTAGATACAAGTCCCTTATTCGATATGTAAGTTGCAAATATTGGCCTCCTATTCTCTGGGTTGTCCTTTTACTTTCGTTACGGTGTCCTCTGATGCACAGAAATCTTTACTTTTGATGAGGTCCTGTTCATCCATCGTTTCTTTGCTTGCTCTGCTTGTCCTTTGGTTCCGGTTGTCTCTGCAGACTAGCAGCACCAGCTTGTGTAGGGAAAGTGGGCCTTCCTCAGAGCTCCTCTCTTATAATGGGTTGCAGGGATCACTGTGTTGTTTGGGTACAAGAACCAGATGTCACAGGTTGTAGGGGGAGCTGGAACTGGCCAGTGGACGTTCATCCTGCCCCTGAGAACCTTTAACTTCAAGGGATGCCTGTTGCACTGACTGAGTTGGCCATTCTTTGTGGCTGCAGCGTGGCACTGCCTCCCCATCTCTCTGGAAGCTCCTCTGTCGTGGGCAGTTGACTCATCCTTTCCCACCCACAGTCCACCTCTTGGAGCCTGCCCTCCTTGAGTTTGCTCTTGGGAACACAAAAGTCAAGAGTGCTCGCCTGAGCCTTCCCCCCAACTCGGTTGATGATGGGGTCCTTTAACCTATGCCTCTCATGCTCTTTCTCAGTGGGAACCACAGTCCCCCAGAACCCTCTGAGAGCAGGGACCATCTGCTCTTGAGTTGTGTGATTTTGAAGCAATTCCTCTGTGCTCTTGCCTCTGGAGGCCCATTTGAATGGCGTCACTCTGCCAGAGGAAACAGCCCACACCAGGCACGATTGTGCACTCTGCTGCTGGAAGCTGAGCCCATGTGGCTCCACCAAGGCCTGTTCTGACAATTCTTCATAAAATTAGCAAACCTCCTTTGGGCAGCAGGAATTTTTTTTTTTTTTTTGTATTTACCTTTTTTTTAAAAAAAATTTAGCTTTATTGAGATATATTCACATACCATGCTATCATCCATGGTGTACAATCAGCTGTTCACAGTACCATCGTATAGTTGTGCATTCATCACCCCAATCCATTTTTGAACATTTTCCTTACACCAGAAAGAATCAGAATCAGAATAAAAAATAAAAAAGAGCACCCAAATCATCCTCCCCATCCCACCCTAGTTTTCATTTAGTTTTTGTCCCCATTTTTCTACTCATCCATCCATACACTGGATAAAGGGAGTGTGATCCACAAGGTTTTCACAATCACACTGTCACCCCTTGTAAGCTACGTTGTTACACAGTCATCTTCAAGAGTCAAGGCTACTGGGTTGGAGTTTGCTAATTTTAGGTATTTACTTCTAGCTATTTCAATCCATTAAAACCTAAAAAGGGTTATCTATACAGTATATAAGAATGTCCACCAGAGTGACCTCTTGACTCCATTTGAAATCTCTCAGCCACTGAAATTTTATTTTGTTTCGTTTCACATTCCCCTTTTGGTAAAGAAGATGTTTTCAGTCCCACAATGTCCAGATTCATCCTCAGGAATCATATCCTGTGTGGCCAGGGAGATTTTCACCTCTGGGAGTCAGATCCCATGTAGAGGGGAGGGCAGTGAGTTCACCTGCCAAAGTGGGTTAGCTAGAGAGAGAGGGCCACATCTGAGCAACAAAGAGGCACTCAGGGGGAGACTCTCAGGCACAATTATAAGCAGGTTTAGCCTCTCCTTCGCAGTAACAAGCTCCATAAGGGCAAGCCCCAAGATAAAGGGCTTGACACACCAAACTGCCAGTCCTCAATGTTTGTGAGAACATCAGCATCAGTCCAGGTGAGGAAGTCCAATGCCTCCACATCCTCCCCCAGCTCCTCAGGGGAGCCCTGTGTATATATTTTTATTCTCTGCCCAAATTACTTTGGGATGTGTCGCTATTTCACTCTAACCTATACAAACCTACCAAATATCACTTCCTATTCAGAGTTCTATGTAATTATGGGGTAACAGGAATTTTTATCTGTAATGGGAGACCCCTGTTCCTTCTCTCAAACTCTTCTCTTCATTCTGCCTCAATCCATTTTGTTACCTTATTGTCAAAGATTTCCTTGCAGAAAAGTGATTTGTGCCTGTTTCTTTGTGTCAACTCTGATCACAAATCCATGTTGCCAGAACACATTTGGGACCATATCTTCTCCAGCACACCTGGTAGCCGAAGCCAAAGTCAGGGAGGCAGGAGGAGGGGGACTGTGTTTGTTCCATGCATGACAAAGAGGGGCAGGTGTGAGCGTGTTCAGCCAGGGGTCTTGATCAGTATCCCTGTGGGGAGAAATGCAAAGAGGTTTCCCCCGGCCCATGGGCTAGTGTGGACCCCTTAGTGCTGCTGATGGTTTTGGGAAAAGCCACCATCACCCTCCTTACTTGCTGAACGGAGTCGAAGGCCCATGGGGTGTTTGGACGAGTCTTCTATGGGATTCTTCCTGAGAAAACGTTGGCAGCATAAAGGGCTATGACTATGTATGGAAATCTCATTTTCTTTTGTGGTTAGGGGACGTGGCATTAATCACATATTCTAGTCGATAGGGAGTCCCTACTTTAACATAATGGAGAATTTTGTGATTGCACACAATTAACTGATAATGAAACATTAACACCGAAATACTGAATGCAGATTAAAGTTGGTGCTCTTCAAGCATCTGAACAGGAGTGGTCGGTTCTGAATAGCGATGCCTAGGCACGCTGCCTCCCCCCCAATTGTCTGTGATAATGTGCAATAAGGGGCTTCCTCTCTGCGGGCTGAGAGGGGGCACCGTAGGGGTCACGTTTGCCCATGGGGTTCTCATGGTCACAGAACCATATGTGTTCTCGTCAACATATATGACAAGTGGGATGCTTATAGTGGAGAAGTGTCAGTTATCAGTCTGCTGAGTGTGCACTTTCCAATTAAGAGAGAACTTCAAAGTCACAAGATGGTTGGGCTCTCCTTCTCTGTCCTTTTATTTTATGGAGAAGGCACAGATGATCCATTGGGGGTATGGGCTGAAAACACTAAAACATTTTATCTTTCCCTTTAAAACTATTTATCTGTGTACATTTTATAATTTAATATATTGGCATAGATAATTTTTTTCATTAAAAAATTTTTTTATTAAGATATGATGTACATGCAATTAAATGCAATTGGTGTGTTTTTTTCACAGCTGTTTTGAGATATGTTTCAGAAACCATAGATTTTGCCCATTTAAAATGTGCAATTTGTTGGTTTTTAGGGTATTCACAGAATTGTGTAACTGTCACCAGTATATGAGTTTACAACATTTTCAACCCCCAGAAAAAGGCTCCATTAACAGTCAATCCCCTTTTCCCCACCACCCACCCATAGGCCCAGACAACTGCTGATTTACTTCCTGTTGTGGATCGGCCTATTCTGTACATTTCACATAAGCAGATTTGTGCATCTTGTGGCCTTTTGTGACCGGCTTCTTTCACTAAGCGTGTTATCTTCCAGGTTCATCCGTGTTGTCTCAGGCATCAGGACTTCATTTCTTTTTATTGCTGAATAGTATCTATAGTATGGTTACACCTTTCATCATTTGATAGACATTTGGGTTGTTTCCACTTTTTGGCAATCATGAACAATGCTGTATGGACATCCATATACAAGTCTTTGTGTGGACATGTGTTTTCATTCCTCTTGGGTTTGTACCTGGAAGTGGAACTTTTGGGTCACATGGAAAGTCTATGTTCAGCATTTTGAAGAACTTCCAGATTGTTTTCCAAAGACTCTGCACCAGTTTACATTCCTACCAGCAGTGTATGTGGGTTCCAGATTCTCTACATTCTCTCCAGCGCTTATTGTCTTTTTTGAGAATAGCCATCCTAGTGGTATTTCATTTTGGTTTTATGTGTATTTTCCTAATGACTAATAATATACAATGGCTTTTCATGTGCTTTTGGATCATTTATATTTCTTTGGAAAAAGGTGTTTTCAGATCCTTTGCCCATATGTAACTTTGGTTATTTGTCTTTTTTTATTGTTTAATTTTGTCATTTGTCTTTCATTGCTGAGTTGTAATCAATTGTTCTTTATACAGGATACAAGTCCTATATCAGGTATACAATTTGCAAATAGTTTCTCCATTTTTCTGAGTTGTCCATTTTCTTTCTTAATGCTGTCTTTTGATCTACAGAAGTTTTTAATTCTGATGAAGTCCAGTTTATTTTTTCTTTGGTTACTTGTGCCTTTGGTGTCCTTTCTAATTATCACATCTAATAATCTGTTGCCAAACCCAAGGTCACAAATATTTACTCCTATGAGTTTTATAGTTTTAGCTCTTACATGTAGTTCTGTGATCCATTTTGAGTTACTTTTTTATATGGTGTGAGGTAGGGGTCGAAATTCATTCTTTGGCATATGGAGATCCAGTTGTCCCAGCACAGGCTGCTACTTTCCCCAGGAGCATGTATAGTTTGCAAATAAAGAAATCAACCCACCTGAGATACGTGCCACCATTTTTCTTTTTGTTGGTTTCTTTGTGGATCATATCTGCCCGGAGTAGGGAGAGCAGTGTTTGTTGAGTGCATCCCACACTTGATGCACGGAAGTCACCTGGAATGTGGCTAAACTGCAGATTCTGATTCTTAGAAACCAGAGATTCTACTTCCAGGTAATGCCAGTGCTGCTGGCCCATGAGATGCATTTGCAGAAATAAGGGTCAAGAGCAGTGGTTCTCAAACTCGGCTGCGCATTCAAGCCACGTGGGGAACTTTTCGTATTCCCCCATGCTCAGGTCACACTCCACGTCAATTAAATTGAAATCTGGCTGTGGGACCCTAGTGATTTCACTGTGCAGTCAAATTTGTGAACCAGTGTCTCTAGCAAAACGTGCTCCTGGTACCGCCAGTATCACTTGGGAGTGTGTAGGCAATGCAGATTCTTGGGCCACTCAAGCTTATTGAACCAACAGTGCCTAGTGCTGGCATTGGGGCCCAGAATTATTTGTATTAACCAGCTCTTCATGTGGTTCTCAGGCATGCTAAAGTTTGAGAAAGTTTGGGAAATGAGAAAGGAATCTCAGAATCCCACATTTCCTTTCTCTGACCCTTGGGAATTCTGAGGTCTGGTCAAGGTCACTGAATTTGTTCCAAGAATTGTAAACATAACACACCTTTGCACTGCAGGTAGAATTCTAGCTGTCAAGGCCATGGTGTTGGGGACATGTCAGGTTTCTGTTGACTTGGAGAAGACAAAGGTAGGTGGTCAGGGTGGAAGGCCAGCCCCCTTCTCTGGTTTTGCTTGTGGAAGCTTAGTGATCTCCCCATCTTGTGGATGTTTAGAATATTCTGGCAGAGGCGTTTCTCCCTCGAGATTTAGCAGCCACAGGCACAATAGGCTTTTTCTGAAACTTCTGGTCAGGGAGGTTTGCTGGGTCAGTGCATTTGGGTTGGCAAAATTTCTCTCCGACTTAGGGATATGTCATGTCATATTTTTATAAAATGGGTTGTATTAGGAAGGTGATAAAGGTAAAAGCCTGATTCCACTGTCATCGTGTCCTGTGTCTGGTGGTGAATGTATTTCCCTCTTAAGCTGGGCGATGATTCTTATCTGGAGCCTCACCGTGGATCACAAGGACAGCAGCTGGCAGGAGCGTCTTCATTTCAAGGAGCTTTCAAGGCCAGGACCTCTCCTGCTCCCTCACCTGGGTGGACGGGGGGATCTTTGCAGTACGTGTGGGGAGCCCAGGCCCTGTGGGGCTCAAGGCTTGTGTCCAGGCAACACAGCTGAGTCCAGGCTGAGTCACAGGCTCCAAACCCAATGCCCAGGATTTCCTACTTCTGAGCCATTTTGCATCAGGAATATGAGACATGGGAAGAGGATGCCTGTAATTAGAAAGGGTTCAATAGTAGGATGTTCGACCTGAAAAGCAATTCTTTACTAAGACAAACTGAGTGTGGTTTGTGCCCCCTCTTTCAAATTTGAGCACACAAATTAATCTTCAGTTCATTTGAGCTGTCTGTGTGCCTGTGTGCATCTTTACCTATCCATCCACCCATCCATCAGTCCACCCACCTGTCAGTCCATCCACCCACCCATCTGCTTACCCACCTACCCATCAGTCCACCCACCCACCACCCATCTACTCATCCACCCACCTGTTCACCTACCTCCCATCTGCTCAGCCACCCACCCACCCTCACTCCACCCACACCTGCCCACACAGCTGCTCACCCACCCACCCATCCACCCACTCGCCCACTTTGAGACAATGAATCTCAAGGGAGGAATCACTCATTGTTCTAGTTTGCTAATGCTGCCAGAATGCAAAACACCAGAGATGGATTGGCTTTTATAAAAGGGGGTTTATTTGGTTACACAGTTACAGTCTTAAGGCCATAAAGTGTCTAAGGTAACACATCAGCAATCGGGTACCTCCACTGGAGGATGGCCAATGGTGTCCAGGAAACCTCTGTTAGCTGGGAAGGCACATGGCTGGCGTCTGCTCCAAAGTTCTGGTTTCAAAATGGCTTTCTCCCAGGACGTTCCTCTTTAGGCTGCAGTTCCTCAAAATGTCAATCTTAGTTGCACTTGGGGTATTTGTCCTCTCTTAGTTTTTCCAGAGCAAAAGTCTGCGTTCAACGGCCATCTTCAGTCTCTCATCTGCAGCTCCTGTGCTTTCTTCAAAGTGTCCCTCTTGGCTGTAGCTCCTTTTCAAAACATCACTCACAGCTGCAGCTGCACTGAGTTCCTTCTGTTTGTCAGCTCATTTATATGGCTCCACTGATCAGGGCTCACCCTGAATGGGTGGGGCCACGCCTCCATGGAAGTAGCTCATCAGAGTCATCACCCTCAGTTGGGTGGGGTGCATTTCCATGCAAACAACCTAATCCAAACATTCCAACTTAATCCCCACTAATATGTCTGCCCCACAAGATTGCATCAAAGAACATGGCTTTTTCTGGGGGACATAATACATTCAAACTGGCACATTCACCTAACTGGATTTCACAGCCCATCATCATTGTTCAGCAGTTAGATGCACGCGCACACACACGCACACATAGGCACAGTCACATGCCAACTTGCAGCCCCACTGTGCGTGCTGTTCTGTGCCTGCTGTTCTTTCACCTGACGTCTCGAGGGCTGTGTCACATCCCAGCATCTGGACAGAGTGGGAGGGATTTTTCTTGTGCTCCCCTAATGTGCAACCACACACCTCCCACTTTTCACACCTGAGAACCTTCCTGTCAGTAGCAGTGGTGGTTTGGAGCTGTATGTACTCCAAAAATACATGTTCTCAAAGTTAGTCCATTCCTTTGGGTGTGGACCCATCGCAAGTAGGACCTTTTGATGAGGTCACCTCAGTTAAGATGTGGCCCATCAGGATAGGTGTTAATCCTATTACTGGAGTCCTTGATAAGCAGAGTGAAGTTGAGACAGAGAGAGAGAAAGCCACAGGAAGCAGGAAGCTGAAGGCAACAGAACGTAGAAGAGAAGGGCGAGACCAGCAGAAGCTGCTGTGTGCTTTGCCACATGGCAGACGAGCCAAGGATCTCTGGCAGCTGGTCTTTGGGAAGATAGCATCGCCTTGAAGATGCTTTCCACTTGATTTAGACATTCTCACAGCCTCAAACTGTAAGCAAATAAATGTAATAAATTATTAAACACCAGCCCATTTCATAGTATCTGCTTTGAGCAGCCTAGGGAATGAAATCAGTAGCTTTGGAAGCGAATTATGGTTATTCCCTAGAGCCAAAGACTAATGGTAATTTCTGGAGTGGAGGGATGCATGCCTTCAAGTCCTCCAGCCCCACCCAGGTATTACAGAAAGGCCTGCTCTCATCCCAGCCATCCAAGTTGAGGATTAAGGTTATATTTGCTGATTTTCCCAATTTATTTTAAAACCAAAGAAATTCCTAAATGCCCAAACTGAGGAATACATACACAGAGTTATGGTGACAAGTTATTGCAGTTCTCATACTTGCTGTGGGAGGGGTCAAAGATTGATTGATTGTGCGATCCCGTATGGCAACAGATTTATAGTCCATTGACAGACGTCTTCTTGGGGTGGTCCTGTCAATCCCTCAAGCAGGCATTCCCTTTGTGGATGTGCCGTCAAAGCCAGGAGGCTCTCCTGCCTCCGTCAGGGTGGGTCCTGGCTGGCGGGACCTTGTGGGGTGGGTTCCAGGTAAGTCCAGAACATCATTCGAGGAGGGCTTCTGAAACCCTGCAGAAAGCGGCCACAGTCATTAGAAGGTTCTTAGTGTTGTTGAAGAGCTGGAAGTTCCCATCCTGGACATCAGACACACAGCCGTGTTCTGCTGGTGTGGTTCTCTCCCCACGTATTTATCCAGTGGTGCTTACGTGCCGCCCACAGTGCAGTAGAGGTGGCTCGGCGGAAGGGGTCTGCAATTTGGAGTCAGAAGTCATGATTCAAGCTGTGGTTCTGGTTTTACTGGTTGCCACACTCTCAGAGACATGATTGGCGTTATAAAATGGTACAAGCTGAAATTGTCGGCTACAAAAATAGTATAGTCTAAGCAAAAAAAAAAGAAATCTTCTTTGGCTTGCTCAACGTTTGCTTTGACCTTGTGCAGCCTGTCAAATAAAAAAGAAAAGTCCTAACTGTTTCGAAGGCCAACCTTGTCCTAAGTGAGCATCACGCTCTGCTATTTGGACACAAGGAACCGAGTTCCTTAAGTTGCTGCAAGGGACTCGGCTTCCGAACACAGGTGCTGGTGGCCGTCTCCATGGATCACGTCCTGCTGTGTTCTGCAGTCCCTCCCCTCATCCGCTCCCCACCCATGGGGGTCCTTCTGCCCCAGGGTGCCTCTGGGTGCTTGCGCCTCGATGAGGAAGGCGCTGGGAGTGAGGCTGCTGAGGGCTGACCAGGAAGGAGCCCAGGGCACTCTGTCCTCTGGTCCAGCTCTCTGTGCTCCAAGCTCACCCTGATTCCCAGACACCCCACTCAGCGTCAGGCCCTCCTTGCTTTGTTGTACCACAGTCCTGGGGTTGTCCAGGAAAACTCTGCATAAGAGCCTCCTTGGGGCTGTACAACAGAGCCTCACGCCAGGGGGTACGCGAGAGCACGGTCTGAAACCAGGGAAAACAGGAAGCTGGAGAGTGTATGAGTGACATGGATCACAGATGCACTTGTAGCTGCGCACTAGTTACAAGTTGCTGCTTGTGACAAACACCACACCCTGGGTTAGCTTAAACCACGAGACTTTATTGGCTCACGGTTTTACAGGCTCAGAAGTCCCAGACCAGAGTGTCAGCAAGGCCACACTTTCTTTTAGGAGTCGGTAGCCTTCACTTGCGTCTCTGCCTCCGTCTTGTGGAAATGTCCTCCGTGTCCTCCTGTGACGTTCTCTTTAGGAGGTCTCCAGTGAGACAGATGAAAGCCTTCCCTGCTTCGGCTGGGCCATACCTAGGTGTGTCCTTAGAAGACCCTTTTCACAAAGGACACACCTTAACTGAAGATCTGTCTTCAAAGGGTCCTATTTACATGGATTCACGCCCACAGGAACCAGGATTAAGATCGAGAACGTGTCTTTTGGGGGACAAGAGCCAGTCTACACAAGTGGATTAGGCCTTCGCAGCTCAACCCAGAAACTCAAGTTACAGAGCCATTCTTACAGTATTATAATTGTGTGAGTTTAAAAAGCACTCCAACCATGCTAATTTGTGGATAAATTAATGTAGTTATTAAAAATAGACGGCTGGGAGTCTTTCATCTAAATTCATGATGAAGTTGTGTCTTCTGGGGATGGGGGATAATGTGACTGAGATGGGTGTTCAGGAGGGAATCCAACCTCTTGTAAAGTGCCCCAGTTATTTTCTTATCATCATGGACTTGAAGACAGTATGACCAAATATTAACTGTTAGCATTTCTGGGTCATAAGAACTAGCGTGTTCTCATATTATTCTTTGCACTTTTCTATAATGGAAACATCTCTCAAATCGACTACAACAAAATAATGCACCTTGCCTGACAGTGGTGATATGGGGCATGTAAAGAAGACGGAGAGTGAAAAGGAAGATGTATTGTATCAAATACCCAACATTCTCAGCCACAGCCAGCCACGGACTTGTCCACTGCCCAGGAGGAGGCTTCTCAGCTTGTTTCCCTTCAAAGATCCTTCCAGGATCTGAGCTCCCACCTCCCCTGTGTGCTGACCACTCCTAGTATAAAAGCAGCACCCAGGTGGCCGTGCAGAGTTTTGCATGCTGATTGCAGAGGGAGCAGGCTGGAGCTTCTCGGACTTGTAGCCTACAAAGCTAAAATGTTGAAACCCTGCCTCTGCCAACATTTTGGTTCACAAGTGACCCCAGGCGTCACGGACTTCTTGACTGCGGGGCTCACTTGGGGGTGGGAGCCATCAGCTCTGGGGCATAAGTTCTTCAAGCTCATTTTCAGAAGTCTGAATTTTGCTAAGTGACTGATGAGACTCGGTGGCTTTCTCCAAGCGTTGGTTCTAAAATGTGTGTTTGGGGTCCTTTAGAGACACCCCTGACCTTAGCAGTGCAGCTGGATGACCCCGTGGAGCTGATCAAAGCCCTCAAAAATGGCGGTGCACATCTGGACTTCCGTGCCAAAGATGGGATGACGGCCCTGCACAAAGCCGCCCGCGCGAGGAACCAGTTTGCCCTGAAGGTAAATCCCAGAGTCTGGTTTTAACACTGGTGACCACCCTCCCGGCCCGAATCCAATCGCCTGCCCCTAACCCCCATCCCCACCCCCACAATGGCCATGCTTGAGTTTTGTAAAATGTGTTCTGACTCAAGCTTGTCAGGGCTTTCCTGTCTTTCCTATCCTCTCTCCTTGGTTGTGTTGTTTTTAGAATTTGCTGTTCACAAAAGTCCTCTTTCTCCTGTCATGTTAGTCAAAGGGCTTGTCTTTTCATCCAGTGAGAGGAGCGCTGAAACCCAACCCCATCCATTGAAGGATGCTGCCAATCCAGCCTGCAGGGGACTGGGCCAGCCTTGCTGCTGCCTCTGGGTTTTTGGAAGCCAGTGCCAGGGTGTAGATTCTGTGCTTCATCTTCCTGACACTGCTCTTTGTGTCTTCCTTATCTGCCCTAACACTGATCTTCTGAAGCATCTGGATAGAAGGGTGGCTGTCCTAGGCCTTTCTTCACTACGGCTCTAGTAAGGAGGGAGAGAGGATACACTGGTGCACAGATTTCCGAACTTCATTCCAGTCGCACTTTCTTGGAAATCTACAACACTGGCGAGGTCTGCCACCCCCAGAAGGCAGGCGAAGGAAACTTGGTACTGTGCATTTAGGGTGCACAGTGCTGTGTCCCTCTTCTGCAAATGGCAGCCTTCTCTTTATTGGGTTCCAAAGCTGCACCACCGGTACAGTGTGGACTATGGCTCCCAAAGTCCCGCAGAATGCACAGGCCCCCGTCTGAAGAACATCTGCTTCCTCATCTCTCGGGGATAAGCCCATCCAGTGAGGCCTGGAGACACCGTTTGCTCTTTCCGGGCTAGAAACATTATTGTCTAAAGGCAAAACCTCCTTAGTTCTGGAAGGCCCAGGGGAAGGCCCAGGAACCAAGGGTGTGGGTCAATCTTGGCCTGCCGAAGAGCAGCCCTCATTCTTCTTTCTTGATTGTCCCCCTCTGTGCAAAGGATTCACGAGCCAATGAATGTAACTTATCATTTCATTTTTTTTATAGACACTTTTAGAACTGGGAGCATCTCCGGATTATAAAGACAGCTACGGCCTCACCCCGCTGTATCACACGGCGATCGTCGGGGGAGATCCTTACTGCTGCGAGCTTCTCCTGCATGAGCACGCCACCGTCTGCTGCAGGGATGAGAACGGCTGGCACGAAATCCACCAGGTACACCCCACTTGACCTGTGTACAGCCTCCCCTTATCCCTCTATCCCCCAGGGGTCGGGGTGGGGCCTGGCAGCCCATGGGGCAGATGTAACTTTCAGTTATTTTGTTGGACCTACACAGAGTTCCTAAAAATTTTAAGTTAATCATCAGCATTTCAAAATTGGGATATTTACTTACAAATAAACACTTCTGACTCCTCGGGAGAAAGTGGAAGATGAGGCAAGCTTGTTGCATTCTGCTTGGTGGGAGTTGCCTGGCGTTGTGGGGGCGGGGGGCCCCTTCCCTCCCAAGTACCCCTAACAGAGGACAGCTCCAGGTGCTTCCCGGAGCACAGGTGATCCGGGGGACTGCTTGCTTTCAGGGGCCAGGGGCATGTTTTCCAGAACCTTCTGGCTCAGTGTCGCAGCCCAAGAAGGCCATGCCAGTCCAGAGGCCAAAGAAGACAATGAGCATTTTCTGATACATGAACTTCTATTCAGGGCTTACTTACAGGGTGAGAAGTCGTGGAGAGATCATGATGGCTCTCTCAGGCAGGGCAGGCATTGCCTTCGCAGGGAAGATGACCGAGCAATGCAAAAAGGGCAGAAAGCCTTTATAAGGGTTTAAGACAAAGGCCCTCCTAAGAGTGGGGGAGCACAGATGCAGGAACAGATACTTTGACCTGGGGGGTGGTGCTGGAAGGACTAGAATAGCACTTAAACAATTACATTTTGCTCTTTTTGTGAGACTAAGAGCCTCTTACTTCCTGCCTGCTTGCATAAAGTTACATTTTAAGGTCAATTTACCCTTTTTCCCTTTACTGGCTTAGAAAGACAATAGGTTAAACATTTAGCTGCCCGGGTCATGCAGACTGCTGTGCACCCAAGATCTGCAGGCCCGTTTTGCTCAGGCCACGGGCTGCCACACGCAGCATATGAGTTAGGAGGTGTGCCGGCTGCAGCCTTGCGGGAATCCCAGCCCACCCTAACGGCCCACGCGAACAGTCTGCAGTGGAGGTGTGTGCAGGAATGAAGGCCGAGGCCCCCAGGGGCGGGCAGTAGTGGGAATCCACAGGCCTGCCTCGGGCAGAGGGCCAGGAGCGGGCATCGCCTTAGCGGAGCCAGGGGAGCGGGTGCGGAGGGAGTCCGGGAGCCCCGCAGCCGGAGCGGGGCCTGGAGAGACACGGTTCACAGGCCAAGGGAGCCCCGCCCCTCCCTCCTCCTGCCCTCCCATTGGCCGAGCCCTGCCGGAGTTGGCCAATCAGGAAGCCCAGTGGTGTAGGCCCCCCAGTAGAAGTAGAGGGGAGGGGGAGAGGAAGGGGGAGGAGAGAGGAAGGGGGAGGGGAGGGGAGGGGGTCGGTTCGGAGCTAGGCCGGAGCCCCAGGCCGTTCAGGAGCAGGGTGTGCCCCTTGTCACCTCAGCTGTCCTTTCCCCAGCCGTAGCTGCACTGGCGGGGTCGTGCACCCCGAGGTGTGGGCCAGGGGGCGTGGGGCACAGCCAGTGGGCAGGGGGCGCCTGGGCCCCGCCCGGCCTGTCCTGTTTCCTGCTCGGCGGCTCTGGTGGCCCAGGGCCCCCTCGGGCTGGGGGAGCACCCAGGGCCTTCCCGAGGCCGCGCCAGCCCACAGCCAGGGTGGGGTCCCCGGAGCCTGAGGAGGTGCTCCTCCTGCACCCCACCCCACGTTTGTTTCATTAGGGCTTTTTTCCCCCCATGGAAAAGGAAAGGAGAACTTCCTCCCTGTGCACACAGGCAGTGTGGCTCCCTGTGCACACAGGCAGTGTGGGTTCTCGTGGAGAAGGGGCGCTCGTTGGTGTGGCAGTGGGGTGCCGGCCTGCCCCGCTCTCCCGCCGTCTCCTCTCCTGCCCAGCTGCCCCCACCCAGCCTGGCCCTGCCGCCCTGGCCTCCTGCTCCCGCGGCTCCCCGACCCCTTCGCCCTCCTGGCCATGGCCCCGGACACCCACCGTCCCTGGCTCCGGGCCAGGCTCCTTCCACAGTGGGTGGCACAGACACCAGGCACCCGTGTGGGCGTCCCCAGCTTGGGGCTGGCCCAGCTGCCCTGCCCTCTTGTCCTCTCCAACCTGTCCCCGTCCGGGTGTGTCCCGCCCGTCTTCTTCCTGCACCTCCAAGCTCTGTGACCTCCAAGACAGCCGGGGCCGTTCTCTTCCCTGTGCACTGGGGAAGGCGCAGTCACAGCGGGGCCAGTGGCCTCTCGCCGGTGCCATCCGGGCCCTCCTGCCCTGCCCGGCCCCCGCGGCTCTTGTCCCTTCCCTCCCGAGGCGTTCTTGTCTTCACCCAGGCCCTGGTTTTGGGCTCCGTGCCACACTTCACACTCTCTGTGGGGTTGTGAGCTCCGGGGTGGCCTCCCTGATTACTGCACTCAACGGCACTAGCTGGGTTCAAATCCGAGGTCCACCCAGGTCTGCCCCCGGTGCATTCTGGCCCCAGGGTGTGTGCTGAGTGTTCCCCAGGAGGTGTCTTGGCCCCCGGCCGTCCATGTCCTACCAGCTCCCCGAGGTGTCTCTTAAAATGTGGCTCGGGTCACGGGCTTCCCTTCCCCGGACACTTCGTGCCTCACTGTGTCCAGCCGTCCACCTCTCGCTTTGTCCCCTGTGAGTGGCTTGACCTGAGCCAGAGGGGATGGTCGCCTGGGCTCTGGCCAGGCCTGGCCTTTGCTGCTTTGGGCCCCTGGCTTGATTCCATGTCCCTGGCCCAGGCTGTCCCCTTCCCCCCAAAGCTGTGGACAACCGGGAAGTCCTCCATGGTGGCGGTATGCAGGACCCAACTTTTATGAAACATCTAGAATGAGCAAACCTACAGAGACAGAAAGTGGGCTAGAGCCTACCAGCAGCTGGGGGAGGATGGAGTGGCAGTGGTTCACGGGTGCAGTTTCTGTCGGGGCGATGGAAACGTTTTGACAATAGATAGCGGTGATGGCTGTGTGACATTCTGAATATAATCAGTGTGTCTGAGTTGTGTACATAAAGTGGTTAAAATGGCAAATTTTACGAGATATATATGTGAAACCAAAATAAAAATGAAAAACAAAACAGCCAAATGTTTCCATGGCCTGGCAGGAATCAGGTTATCTTTTGTGAAAACGTCAACATGAATTGTTTTTCAACATTTGTCTGCCGTTATATTTTAACTCTTACTTTATGAAGTTTTCCTTTTAAACTCTGAAAGTGGGAGGATTTAGGTTAAAATATCCTTAAACGTGTTTTCTAAGAGGGGTGCGGGCAGAGGCGTTTGTCCCCGTGCCCTTCTGTGATGTGGACATGGGCAGTGCTTTGTGCAGGGCTGTGTTCTGGGACTGAGGCTCGCTGCCTGCGGTGGGCAGGTGACAACGCCCAGGATGTGGGAGGTGGCCCTTGGCCTTCACTAGGGCAGATGCAGATTTACAGGTGCATTCTGGGAAACTCCCCTAGGGATGCTGGGGTGCCGGCTCCCCATTGCAGGGTCCCTCCACCTGAGTAGCTGCTGTATCCCAAACTTGGGGCGTTGTAGAGCTTAGCTCTCTTTTCTCTTTTCCCTCCCTCCTCTGCTTCTGTCATTTTCTCCTAAGGGGTCAGTCACCCTCGTGCCTCTTACTTTTCTCTGTCAAATGCACCTGACAATTACGGCCCTGTGCCCACATCGGGTCAGTGTGCAATGAAGGGTGACTGCACATGTCATCAGGTCCCAAGGTGCCGGGGCCCATTACCGAGACCCCACCCGTGGATTCAGAGGATGCAGCCCCACAGCCACCTGTGCACTCTGGTCTCTCAGCCCCCAGCCCATGGCTTCACGTTTGGAGTTCGGAAGTGTTAACTCCCAGAGTGGTTACGTCCTGGTCCCCACCCGTCTCTGCAGGGATGTGGGAAATCCTGAGCAGAGCTGGGAAACCCATCCGGGTATGTGGATTGCCCCCTCGTGGTTGCTCTCTTTTTCATACAACTCTACAAACCACGTTTCCCCCACTGAAGAATCTGTTGTCCAGTGCAAGTGCTGTAAGGGCGCGACCCCGAGCCCCCAGGCCTTGCTTTCTTCCCTGCAGCCTGCTGTGCATATTGGGCAAGACGATGGGTGCACGGGGCTCCGCTTCAGGCAGGATACCAGTGGCCTGCCATGTCCTCCTCCCAAGCCAGGCACTGACCCACTCGCTCCACCTGCACCCTCTCTTCAGATCCTTAGAGCAACCCTCGCAGAGGAGTTCAGGGAGCTCAGAGAGGGCAAGTAACCTGCCACAGGCCACCGAGTGAGCCCTGGGCAGAGCTGGAGCCACTCACGGGTGATCTGACTCGAGGCCTGGCTTCCAGGGCTTGCACGCAAATCCCACCCTTCACACAACTGTGCACTTGCAGCAGAAGAAAATACAAGGGAAGACAGGTTTTGCGTGTGCCCAGCTGGGTTGATTCTCTGGATATGCCCATACAGGGTTCTCAGGTCTGTGTGTTTCTGCATCTGTCTGTCTGTCTGCTGGCAGTGCCGCTATCTGCCCTGCACCTGGGCAGGGAGGGCGGTGCAGCTCCTGCCCAGTGTCTTCAGGGCTTAAGCGGCAGCAGCTGGGTCTGCTCCCGGAAGCTGCTGGAGCTTTAGGCCTGCCACCTGAGTGCTCCAAGCTGCCGCTTTCCAGGGCTTGGCCAAAGCTGAGTGATTAATCACATCAGAGGAATTTCCAGTCCAATCCCCCACCCCAGGCAGTATGATTGGGGGGGGGCCCTGTCCGCTGCAGGCCGACATCATGAGGGCCCTTACCTTGAAAGCATGCTATCTGCAAACTACCGTAAGAGTTGTTGTATTACTTAGGGTTCTCTGGGGAAACAGAATCAACGAGAGATATCTATAAATATAAGATTTATGAAAGTGTCTCACGCAACTGTGGGCAGGCAAATTCTGTAGGGCAGGCGCAAACTGGCAACTCCCAATGAAGATGTCCGATGAACTCTTCAGGCAGCGAACTAGCAACTTCAATGAATATGTTCAGTGAACTCCTCAGGAAACGAACTGGCAACTTCAGCAAACTCCTCAGGGAACGCTTCGCTGGTCAGCCGTAGAAGTGAAGGTCCTCTATGCTTAAAAGTCCAACTGATTGGATTAAATCTTGCTGGCTGCATTCTCTCGTTGTGGAAGACACGCCCTTCGTTGATGTCATCAGTCACAGCTACAGCCAATTGACGGATGATTTAATAAACCAGCCTTCCAGTTCATTAACTAGCCACAAAGATCCTTGCAGTAACAGGCCAGTGCTTGCTTGACCAGATACCTGGGCACCATCACCTGGCCAAGTTGACACATGAACCTAACCATCACAGTTGTGATTTAAATAACCCTGATTTTTTTTTCCTGATTACAAAAGAATTACTTGTTCACATGGAAAATACAAAGGAGTGTAAAGAAGAGAGTAAAAACCCCACAACCCACAAGTATCATGGGCCAAAGTTTGGGGAATTCATGTAGCGTTTTTCACGGCAGGTTGTTTGCACACGCCCGGTGGGTCTTACTGCCCCAGCACCTGGCTCTGACCTCTGGTTTGTCGGCTGCGTCAGGACCGCAGAGCAGGTTATGGGGGGTTTGGGGTCCCCGAGTGGGATGGTAAGGGAGCGGCGGCTCGGTGAAGGGGCCGTGGGCTTCACCCCAGCTGGCCCTTCTGGCTTCACATATACGTCCCCCGTCTCTGCCAGTTCGTCTGAAATGTCCTCTTCGTGCTCTCAGCAGGGCGTGTTCCGGCTCCGGCTACGTGCATCTGGATGGAGAACCCACTTCTCCGCTTCCTGGGCCACCTCGGCCAGTGGCTTAACCTCTCTGAACTCGATCGCTGATCGCTAAAATCAGTTTACCATAATTAATAGAGCTCTGGAGACAGTTCGGTAAAAGAATTCACGCGAAGGACGTGCCACGGTGCCCAGCACCTAGGAGGGGTCAGTAATTGCTGCCCCCCATCATCATCATTGTCTTCATCATCTGGATGTGCCCAATATTGTCATTAAGAAACAATAATTTGCATTTAGATAAGCTTGAAAAATTTGCTCAGTGCCTTAATATTCCATTTCATTTGATTTTGAAACAGTTCTGTGATGGACATGTTATCATTTTCTTTATTTTGTTATTGGTTAGTATTTATTATTATTATTTTGAATGACCAGATTTAACTGTAAGGCAGTGAAATAGCTCTAGGGGGCAAGTTGGGCTACCCCATCCTCCACGGGCCCCTGTGAGGGTGGGACGCTGTGTCTGCTGGCTTGGACATCGGACATGTGGCTGGGCGGGTGAGGACAGTGTGGGTCCTGCCTTCCTCCTTTAAATCGGGGTGTTCCCGGGCGCGGGGCTCCCCGCTGTGGGTCAGGCGCTGAGCTGTGCTCCGTCTCCAGTGGGCTGGGTTCTGGAGCCCAAAGGCTGGGGACGCAGGAGGCAGGACCCCCATGAGCACAGGCCTGGAGGGGGCCCAGAAGACAGCGCCGAGACGCCCGGCAGGGAGTGGCTGCTTCTGCCAAGAGCAGGTGGGAGATTTCGTGCACAAGGCGCCCCTCAAGGTGCACAGAGGGACTGGGTGCCGACTCGTGGAAGGCCGGTGTGCTGGCCTCCGGTGGGGGGTGGACAGGGCTTTCCAGCAGCACCATCATTGGCCTAGGATGTCCTGGGTCACATGGCCACCAGCACAGGTCTCGGAACCGCGGCCAACCCTCCCCTGGACCCAGGAGGCAGCGACCATTGCCTCCTCACAGATGAGGACAGCAAGGCCCAAGAACCTGGGGTCCCCCAGCTGTCAGGTGGAAGGACCGAGCTTGGGGCCCCTACCCCAGTCCCTGTTGGAGCTCGGGAAGGAGCCACACCCTGATTTTAGGGGGCTGCTCTCTGAAGACCTGGGAGATCAGTTCTGATTCTGTGCCCCCAGCCCTCCTGGACTCTCAAGGCTCCCTTTGGAGAAATGAGTGGGTCATCCTTTCCCCGAGGGCCTCCAGAGGGGATGCGGACCACCACGATGGGTCGTTCCCTGTGTCCACCGCACTGGACGATGGTGCCTGGTTGTTCGGTCAGATCCTACCCTCGATGCTGCTGGGATGGTGCTTCATCGGAGTCATTAGCATCTACACGTCTTAAAGTTGACTTCACGTCAAGGAGCTGACCCTCAGTCGTGGGGGCGGCCTCTTCCCATCACTTGGAGGCTTTAAGAGCAGAGACTGGGGTTTCCTGGCGAAGGAGGAATTCTGCTCCAAGACTGCAGCATAAAAATCGTGCCTGGGTTTCCAGCCTGGCTGCCCTGCCCTATGGTGTTTGATTTCCAGCCCCCACAATTGTGTGAGCCAATAAAATAAATCTCTGCACACACACACACACACACACACACACACACACACACACACACCTATCCCATTGGTTCTGTTTCTCCGGAGAGCCCTGCCTAACTCTTTCCGACCAGCCCTGACTCCCGGGGCTGGGGGAGAAGAGAAGGACCCCAGGAGAAGAGCGGAGCAGCAGGGAAGGGGCAGATATACAACAGTGGGGACGCCAGCCCCCCTCTCCCTGCAATCTCTGTTTTCTGTCGTGATGTCAGCAAAGTCCCAAAGAAACCTCATATTTCCAAAAATGCCATCATAGGAGCAGTGGGTTCACTAGGGAATGTAGGCAAGGGGCATTGGATTTGATGACAAAGTACAGTTATTTTTCCTTTTGCAATTTTAAGCAGGGCAGATTGTGAACCAGGCCGAATATTACAAACCAGTTGACATCGACACCCAAGCAGCACAAAGCACTTTCTGGTTTGTGCCGTGGCTCCCTGACTCCCCCTGTGCCTTGGCTCCCATCTCCCCTTCAAGCTGCAGCTCACATCCCACCCAGCCTTGGGAAGCAAAGGGACGAGGGCCACAGCCGCCGATGCCCAGGCCACACAAGGGGTGTGTGCGTCTGGGTTGTTTCTTCTCTGCAGACGGGCAGTAGAGCTAAAAGCCATTGGCGTGAGGTTGATTACATTTTCCAAGTGTCCACCTGTGGTATGTCCAGTTCACACTAGGAAGTCAAATGCTGGGGAACAGGCCACTGGGTGGTTTGAACGTGACATTTTTGCTTGGGGCACAAAATCAAGCAGAAGTGTAAGGGAGTTCATCTCAGCAGATGTTTGTTGTTCAGCTGCAACGCAGTGAACTCTGCATTGCTCCAATCATGCACATAGGACATTGCACAACTCCAGGGGGCGCCATACCCCTTGCTGAAAGAGAAGCTTTCTAGGTTTATCCCAAGTGTCCAGCAGATGGCAGTAAAGTGCTTGGAGGAAGGAGGGCCCTTTCTCCTAATTTACACTAAGTCGTGGGGTTGGCGAGGGGCAGGGCTGATGCCCAGCGGAGCTGGGGTGAACCCAGAATCTAAGGTGCTTTCTCCAGATACTCACGCCCAGGCCTCACCCGGAGATTGGAAGGCAGAGCAGGAGGGCAGAACTTGTGCAGGTGCAATGTCAAAAACCACCTCAGAAAAACGGTTAAAATACATGATTTTAAGGGGCAGCGTTTTGTGATACATTTCAGTTGTTCTCCATCCTTTGATTGGCCCACTTAGGCTGTCTCCAGGTGGCCAGAAACCACAACCTCCTTTTCGAAAAAGGAGAAAAAGGTTAGCATTGCTGATCTTGGGGAAGGACAGATTTCTGACTTGGACACTTTGGTGGCTTGTGAAGTCTTTATGTTAAGCATGTGATCCTTTTTTTTTTTTTTAATTATAAATGACTTAATATTTATTTCAATTTCAAACTTACAGAAGAGTTGCTGGAATAGTATAAAGAACTCCCGTGCACCCTTCACTTGGAGACCACATTCGAGATTGGCCGATTGTCCCAGAAGTGTTGCTAACACGTTGTACTGTTCAGCCTGGGAGACGCCTTGCTCTTTCCTTGGTTCTCGTGACTTTGACCTTTTGAAGGCTCCAAGGTGGCCGCTGTGTAGAATGGCTCTCAACTTGGGTTTGCTCAGTGTGTCCCTGTGATGAGGCCTGGGTGACGCGTTTCTGGCAGGTGCCCCGTACGGGTGACGCCGAGCTCTGGTTGTTGCAGCCCACGGGCGGCTCGTGGTGAGGGTTTGCCCGCTCCCTGGTGAGGCTCTCTCTCTCCACTCCCCCGCGGGGCTGCCTGCAGCTTTCTCCACAGTAGTTTCTTTTTTTCCACTTATAACTAAGAAGAATTTTGTGGGGGTCTTTGAGATACACGAAGCCCCTCTCCCCATTCCTGTCTCACTGGCTAGTCTGGACCCGCTGGTATTTCATTGCCGTGACGGCAGCTTTGTGGGGATTTTCTAATCGTGTTGTTGCTTCTATGCTTGGCTTTCTGTTATAAGGAAGGGCTTTGTCTTCTTGTTTATTTATGTATTCATTTATTTATAGCAGCATGGACTCGTGGATTCCTATCCCATTCGGAGACGATAATCTGTTACTGATGCCCCAGTGTGGACCAGCGAGGCCTCTTCAGGATGACTCTGCATCCTCTGGACATTGGCCCCAGCATTTTTCGAGCGTTTCCTTTCTTTCTGGCACAACAAGATTTTCCAGGCTGGTCATGGCCCTTTCCCGCCTCATCCGTGGAATCCGCCCTTTCTCCCAGGAGCTCTGACTCTCTCTAGTGTGGGATGGGATCAAAACCAAGAGGTGGGAGCTCAGTGAGCCCCTGGCCCCTGGGCCGCTCCTGCACTCTCAGTGGCCAGAGGTAGATATGCGTCTGCACGCACGCTTTCATCTTTATTTCTCTCTATTTTGAAAACCATGAGTCCGTACAGATACCTCCAATTCCAGCCCAATACCACAGGCTTTTTTTTCCTTCCAGTGTCCTCCTGGGCTGCGTCTGTAACTCCCTCTCCAACCACCAGAACCCTGGCCCCGATTTCCCTTCATTCAGAGACCTGTTTGCTCAGCCCCCGTGTGCAGCCGGCCCGTCGCCCCCCAGCCCCTGTCCCTCCTCCTGCCCCCTGTGATTCTCTCTTCCTCAGCAGGTGCTGCTGCTCTAATTTAACAACCAGGGGGTAAAAAAGAAGAGGAAAGAAGAGATGATTCTCTTAAAAAATGTTAATGGTAGAATTAAGATTGGGGGACTAGGGATGGCTTTGTTTTGTTGCGTTCTAGCCTTTTTCTGTACTTTTCCAGTTTGGTTCTAAAGCAACAGGCATAAGAAAAGAAGACAAGAAGGACCCCTGTGTACACTCTTTGCTGAGCCACCTGCCCACACATTCGTTTCTAGTCCGTCTCTCAGCCTTGGTCAGATTTAGACCCTGGAGGAGGAGGGAGTGATGTCATCATCCATCCCAGTGATGTAACCTAAACCCTCATCAATTCAGATTAAGCAAGAGGAAGAGGAATTAATTGTCAAATGCTTTTATGGTGAGGGAGTTCTCTTCCTTATTGATTATAGGGCAGTTCAATTACTCTCTAATAAAGTGCTGCCTCCCGGACATTCTTTGGGGAGAGTCCATTAGCCAGAGCTCCTTCAATTATAAGGAACACAAATCCCAGCTCAGACTGGCCTATGGAAAAAAACAAGAAATTGTCTGGTCGTCACAGCCCTGGAAAGTCTGGGGAGAGTTGGGGCTTAGACAGAGGTGGGTGCAGGAGGAGCTCGAACAAGGTGGCCCGGCCTGGCCTCTGCGTGCGAGTCCGTCTGTCTGCCGCCTCTGTCTCCTTGTCTGTCTCCCTCTATCTTCACACTTCCTTTCTGTGTTGGTGGGCTCCGGCTCCAGAGGAAAATGCCGGCACTGTGACCCAAGCACGGGAGGGCAGAGGTTGGGCAGGTAGAAGCGCCGGTGTCTACAGTGAGGTGTGCTTTATGAATCGGTGAGGTTACTTTACAGGACGCAGAGCAGTTGTAAATGTGTGTTTCTCGGTTATTATTATTATTTTAAAGCTCATCCAATTAATAGCTTAAATTATCTTCCTTGCCATCTTCCGCACTATTAATTGTGAGGTGTAGCTCTCGCTCAGAGACTGCAAAGTGGGGCTCTGCTCCCGTCTGTCTCAGTTACCGGAAACGCAGGGTTAGGGAGAGCTGGGCCCACCCGGGGACCTGGGTTCCGCGACTGCCCAGGAGCTGCCAGCGCTCAGCCAGGCCACCCGCTCCGCTGCCCCCGGTGCCTTCCTGACCGGGTGAGGCCTGTGGGGGTGGCCCTGCCTGTTTCCAGGCCGGCCATGTCTCCCCACCCAGGGGGCCCTCCCCAAGGGGCATTGGGCCCTGCTGCCTTTGCAGTGGCCGCCAGTCTGGCCAAAGGTCTTTTCCTGAAATGCCCAGGAGGTGCTGGGGGTGGGGGGTGGGGTGGCTGGATTTGACATCCCCCCCAGGCTCGGGGGTTGTGTGGTGCTGCCCACACAGGCACTGGGCATTGTGCGCTGGGGCCGCGGCCGGAGCCGGGCGGAGGTGCCCTGTCCACCGCCCGGGGTGCCGCCGTGCTCCCTGTGAGCCTGTGGGCGGCCCTGACATTCCCACGGGAACCTGCCCAGGGTGGTGTTGCTCCCACTTCACAGGTGGGAATTGGCTCGCAAAGGTGAAAGTTCTGGTGAATGGGAGATCCCCAATTTATATCCAGATCTGCTCGACCCCAGAGCCGCAGGGTTTGGAAGGGAGTGAGCCCACAGTGTGGGGCTGCCAGGCCGGCAAGGGCTCGCGTCCCTGACACAGGCAGAGGGGTGCACGGGCCTCCCCTGGCCCTTTCCGTTCCTGCCCCCTGGACAGTGGGGTCAGGTGACCAAGGCTGGGGTGTCTGTTGTGGGTGGCCTTTCCTGGGGCTGGCTGCCAAGGGGTGGGTGGAAAGCACCCTGTGTCTCTCTGGGCTTCTAGGCCCCCTGATCTGAATGGAAAGAGCTGGGGGCCCTCCCCAGAGCCCCTGTTGAACAGCTGCATGTGAGACCCCAAACCCGTCATGTGGCTTCTACTCCCCAGTCCCCAGCCAGGGCCTGGCAGACCCCTGAGCCCTGGGGCGCATTGGGTGCTGATGTGGTCAGGCGTGGTCTGGAGTGGTGGGTGGGTGCTGGGCTGGCCGGCCCTGGTGACACCGTTGGGTCCCAGTAGAAACGGCCCCAGCTGGTGGTTAGCGGGGGTCCCGGGGTCCATGGTTCATGACGTGCACCTTCTCTTCCAGGCCTGCCGGTATGGACACGTCCAGCACCTGGAGCACCTGCTTTTCTACGGGGCAGACATGGGGGCCCAGAACGCCTCAGGGAACACTGCACTGCACATCTGCGCCCTCTACAACCAGGTGAGTGGAGGCCGCGGTCACCCCTGGCGGCATGCTCTACTTCCAGCCGTAAGCCGGTGTGCCCCGGGCACCTCGTGCTGTTTGTAGTGCTTTGCGGGAGTCCTCCCAGCTGATCCTCACCTGCTTTTTGGCAGGAACTACAATCCCATGTTAGGAAGGGGAAAGTGGAGCTCAGGGAAGCACACAGCGTGGCCCCGGGTTGCAGGGCTGGCAGGTGCCAGAGCTGGGCTCAGAATTTGGACCTGCTCAACTCCTGTACCACTGTTCCACACTGTCCACTTTCCAGAAAAGATCCAAGAATTTACCCAATCAGAGCTTCTCAACTTGTTTCCACCCCAGTCAAGGGTGGGCTCTCCTTAGTTAGGACATCTTGCACTACCCCAGCACGGGGCTCTACGGGGGACGTGGAGAGGGGCCGGCTGAAATGGGAAGGACCTGGCTGACCAAGCCCTAAGACGGTCACGACCCCCACCCCGCCAGACCCCGAGTGTCACCCTGACGTAGCAAGCAAGCGTCACCACCGCACGTAACAAGTAGGCCCCAGCGTCCTTTTTCATCACGGGTAACTACGTGGGGAGGTGCGCTTAGCACATGTGAACAAATCAGATAAAACACCAGCTCCTCTGGGTAAGGCAGATTGTAAAAGCCAAAGAAGTTTGGAGAGGGATGTGTTTGGGAAGCACTGAAGGTTGTGAGCTATGACCTTTGCCCTCTGGGAGCATGGATCCTAAGCGGGAAGATGGGAGCAGCACCCCTGAACAGTGCACCCCGAGCTCCTGACCTGGGGGAAGTAGAATGGGACAGGAGAGGGGCCAGTGGAGGAGGTGGGGAGGGGCCGTGGCTCACGCAAAAGGACTGGGTGCTGTCAGCACTGTTTCTGGGGGATCTGGGGGCACCCCTTTCCCTGGAGCGTGAGGTCAAGAAGATTCCTGCACACCACGAGATGATCCCCAGACATTGTAATTGACCGTCTTCTTCTCCCGCTCTCTCATTCTTCTCTTTCTTTGCTTTCAGGGGACTTTAAGTCTGGAGGGTGGTGACAGGAGGCTGTGACACTGAGCATGGGGGGTGAGGGGTGGAAGGGGGTGGGAGAAACGGTGAACGTCACGCAAGAGCACTGCTCTGCTCTCTGCCCCGTTCTCCATCTGCTGTCAGCATTATCTTCCCAGTCCGAAGCTGGGGTTCTATCTTGGTTTGCTGCAGCTTTGAGGGTACAATCTTAGCTTATTCCCAGGTCCGTTTCTATGTCCCTTTTGGGCATCAGCCCAGGGCTCTTTAGCCCCTCTGAAGTCCCCACTTTGCTTTTAGCTATAGCATTATCCTAGATTCTTTGCCCTGGAAAACTCCTATTCAACCTTCAAGTCCCAACTCAGATGCCCCATCCTCAGTTAAGCCTTTCTTTGATGACCCTCCTAATAGAGTCAGTCATTTCTGTGCTCCTGCAGCTCTTTGCTAGACCTAGCCTGGGGTAACAGGGTTATTCTGCCTTATCTGCTTTCCCTGCTGGCATCCCCTCCCCCATGGGTCAGGCTTCTCGGGCACTTAAACAACCATCTTTCATTGTCTTGCTGTGCCTGGCACAGGGAGCAGCTCAGCCAGATGGAGTTGGGGTAGCATTTCTACCAGGCTTCAAGGAATATTTTGTGGAGTGGCTAGTGTCCTCTTTAATAGAAGGGCATTGGTGCGATCTGCAGGCAGCTGGGGCTCGAGGAATGGCCTGGCTCTGGGAGGTGAAATGTCTTCATGCAGGTGGGTTGTTCATTCGCGGTAGAAAAACATCCATCGTGAGATCTGGCTGTGCTGTTAATACATCTGTAGCAGCATCTGCTTCCTAATTACTGCCTTTGAAGGGGAAAGACGTTCCTTAATTTTCCCCAGGAGATTTCAAGCATATTTTATCATGAAAAGAAAAAAATAGGAAAAGCCATGTTTTCTGTCACTTGAATAATTGTGGACAAGATGGTCTTTGAAAGTGTCAATGAATTTTTTATTAGAAAAGGTGAAAACACATTTCTTTGTTAGAACATATTTGGTAGTCTGTATTCTGAGTTATACGTGGGTCTGGGTTTGACTTGGTTTCGTTCCGTGGTCTCCGCGTCTGTCACCACCACTCAGCCGCGTCCCCAGCAGGGTCTGGAGCTGACGCCCCTCTGCCCCACTGCCTCCCATACACCTGAGGTCAGAGTGGGGGTGGACAAATCTTTTCTGTAAAGGGCCAGTTGGTAATATTTTAGGCTTTTCAGACCGTGCAGACCCCGTTGCACGACTCAGTGCTGCCATTTTAGCATAAAAGCAAACTCTGGCAAATTGTAAATGAAGAGGGATGGCTGAGTTCCAGAAAAATTTAATTTACAAAATAGGTGGTGGGCCGATTTGGCCTGTCTGCTGTAGTTTGCACACCCTTGAGCTAGAAGGCTGCATCTACCCCTCTCTCCGACCTGAGTTATGGGCGGGCTGTGTCCGAGAGCCTCTGTAGCTGTGCAGAGAGCTGTCCCCTGCCTGGGGTCCTGGGTCACCAGAGGGCAGCCTGCCCCTGCTCCAGCCCCAGCCGTGTGTCCGTGCCCTCCGCTGGGTGGCTGTGCATTGGGCGGCACTGCCTGTTTTTGACTCCCTGCCTAGCATTTTCTTTTCTTTTGCATGGATTTTTTTTATTGCATTTTTAAAATTGTGAACTTTAACATATATACATACAAGTGATAACTTTCAAAGTACAATTCTGCAAGTTGTTAGAGAGCAGATTTCAAAGAATGTCATGGGTCACCGTTCCACAACTTCAGCCATTTCCATTATTGTAAATTATAACATGCATATAGGAAAGGGTCAACTCTTGATGTACAGCTCAACAAGCAGTCACACAGGTGATTTCAAAAATTGTTACGGGTTACAGTTGCACAGTCTCACTCCCTTCCCTGTTATGCAGTAGAAGGTATATTCAGAAAGGTGAAGACCTTCAGGTCACAGTTGAATGAACAGCTACAGAGCAAATCCCAAAGGATGCCATAGGCTACAGTTCTCCATGGGGAGGCATTGGATGGGGTCACAGGCTCCGGGCTTATTGGCCCCGTGGCCCCAGACACCGTATCCAGTCAGAATGCCAGCGAGCGTTCCAGAATCCAGCCATGCATCCCTCCTAGCCCTTCCTGGATACTGTCATGTCTCGCATGTCCTCCCTCAGACCCTCTCCTAGGTAGGACGGTGCTTACCCCAAAGGTTCTATCCTCCTCGGGTACCACTGTGCCAAGCCCTCGCTGTGTCCAGGGCCTCCTTTCCCACCCACACGGCGTGCACGTGGCCAGGCTCAGGGACAGGGGACAGAGGACAGAAACCACCCCAGCAAGTTTAAACAGAAAGGGGTTTGATCCAAGGCTTGGAGAGGAACGCTAGAAGGAGGTTAGGACAGGTCTTGAGTGAGTCAGTCTGCTGGGTGTGCCGTAAGCCTCCCTGCTCTGGGAAATAGTGGACATAGTCTGCCCAGGGGTTTGAGAGGGGAGGCAGTGGACAGGCCACGAAGCAGCCCCAGGGAGGTGGAGCAGCAGCGCTAGGAGACGTGGGCTGAGCCGTCCTCCACAACCTGCCAGCTCTCTTGGTCCCTGAATTTCCTCTTCTGTAATGTGTGGATAATTGAATCTAACTCATGGGGTTTTTAAAGACTTAAAGTAGAAAATATATGGAGTGTCTGGCATCTGGTAGATGCTCAGTAAATAGTGGCCGTAATGGTGATGGTGCTGATGGTGATGATGGTTGTGATGTTGATGGTTGTGATGGTGCTGACGGTGATGATGGTGACAGTGATAGTGGTGATGATGGTGATGGTGATGATGGTGTTGATGGTGATAGTGATTATGGTGATGGTGATGATGGTGGTGATGCTGATAGTGATTATGGTGATGGTGATGATGGTGATGGTGGTGATGGTGATAGTGATGATGGTGATGATGGTGGCGATGGTGGTGGTGATGGTGGTGATGGTGGTGGTGATGGTGATTGGTGATGGTGATGATTGTGATGGTGATGATTATGGTGATAGTGATGATGGTGATGATGATGACGGTGATTATGGTGATGTGGTAATGATGGTAATGGTGATGGTGATGATATGGATGGTGTTGATGATGGTGGTGATGGTGATGGTGGTGGTGATGATGGTGATGATGGTGATGTTCATGGTGATGATGATGACGATGACAATGATGATGGTGATGATACAGCAACAGAGTAA
Source organism: Choloepus didactylus (assembly GCF_015220235.1). NCBI lineage: Eukaryota > Metazoa > Chordata > Mammalia > Pilosa > Megalonychidae > Choloepus > Choloepus didactylus. The sequence continues at coordinate 4,607,125 of NC_051312.1, forward strand.
ACGGGGTCCTTAGTTGAGTTATGACTCTGCATTGAAATTACCCAAAGAGTCTGTTAAAAATGCAGACTACCAGCTCCTATCCCAGAACTTCAGAATCCAAGTGATGCTGAGAAATCTGCAGCTGAGTAAGCTGGCTTTGCCCTTGTGCCAGGATCAGCATGCTGGGCTCTTTGCTAATTAAGGTCCTTTTCCAGACTGCTTTGATGGAGTGAGGCCAAAGTCACATAAATCTCTGTAACCTGGCAGCCACCATTTTACCATGGAGTCTAATGGTGGCTCGATGGACCTCACTGGTAGGAATGTTTCCTTAGAGAGCTGCAAAATTGGCCGAGTAAAGTCGTTTTCTTCCCATCAAGGGATCCTCCTGTGTCCTCCCTTCTCTTTGGATGAGTCTTCCAGTACTTGGGTTTTCTCAGCAGGAGTGCTGCATACATTTGGTGGTGGATGAGGGAGGGAGCAGTCTACTGTTTTCCAGAACTTTTCCTGACATGGCAGAATATTTCGGTTTGCTAAAGTTGACAGAATGCTATATATTAGAAACGGGTTAACTTTTACAATGGAGATTACTAACTTAAAATATACAGTTCTTAGGCCATGAAAATGTCCAGGATGATACCTGGACTCTGAAGACAGGCTGCCGGCCTCTGGGACACCTCTGTCACATGGGAAGGCACGTGGCCGGCACCTGCTGGTCGTTCTTTCCCCGGTTCCATTGCTTTCCACTTCTGGTACCAGTGAGGAAGCCACTGGTACCGAGCTTCTGTGGATCCTCTCTTCGCTTCTTGGGGAATTTTCTCTATGAGCTCTGGGCTTTTTCTGGTTGTCCTTTATCCTCTTATGAAGGACTCCAGCAAGGGGATTCAGACCCACCTTGAATGGGGGTGGGTCACGTCTCCATGGAAACAACCTAATCAAAAGGTCCCACCTACAATAGGTCCACACCCACAGGAATGGATTAAAAGAACATGGTCTTTTCTGGGGTACATAGCAACTTCCAAACCACCACACAGGACATTTAGGATCACCAGCCTCTGGACACTAACCTCCAAGAGTGTCCTTCAGCCACTGAACCATCAAGACCACCTGCCCGCATGGCCCCCTGCCCCGCTTTCTATCTATAGAGTTAGGTGTGGTCCTGCTGGTGATGGAGATGCTGATGGCGATGCTGCTGATGCTGAGGATGTCACATTGATGGTGACGGTGGCAAGGATGAGGATGGTGGTGATGTTGCTGCTGATGTCATGTTGATGGTGATGGTGGTAAGGATGAAGATGGTGGTGATGCTGCTGCTGATAATGTCATGTTGATGGTGATGGTGGTGGTGATGATGCTGTTGATAATGTCATGTTGATGGTGATGATGGTGGTGATGATACTGTTGATAATGTCATGTTGATGGTGATGAAGGTGAGGATGAAGATGGTGGTGATGCTGCTGCTGATGATGATGGTGATGATGGTGGTGATGATGCTATTGATGGTGAGTATGGTGACAATGTCATGTTGATGGTGTTGCTGTTCACGGTGATGGTGAGGAGGGTGAGGATGAGGATGGTGGTGTTGGAGACGGGGATGAGAATGACGCTGACGGAGATGATGAGGTAGCTGGTGAGGATGATGTGATGAAGCTGAGGATGGAGATGAGGAAGATGGTGCTGCTGTTGCTGATTTGCCTTAGCCAGTCTCTCCTTGTTCAAGCTGAAAGCATCTAGTTTTATGGGTTGATATATGTGTTTTTCTCAATTTTAGGCAGGCCTCAGCTCTACGTTTCTGATAAAATATGCTGTGATTGGAATATTCTCTCTTCTTCTCTTATGAAATCAACTAATTAGGGCTTTGATTGTAAGCAGCAAATTATGTCTAATCTGCCGACTCCCTTAGCCTCGTGCTGGCTTTCTGAGGAAAGCAGTCTGGTGTTTGCTTTTCTGCCCTGGATAATGAATGAAGAGACGGCAGTTTTAAATATCAGAGGTTACTAGGCCAGGGCACTTTGTCTGGAAGGTTAAAAAAAAAAAAAAAAATCACACACAAAAGACCTGCTTCTCTGGGCACAGTCTTTAGATTCTAAAGAAAGTCAAGGTAGAAAGCCGGGCTGTTTTCTGTTTGTCTCCGTGTCTTTCTGGGGGCCCCCCGTGTGCTTGGCGGCTTCGTCACGGGGTGGAATTCTCATGGATGTTGCTGTTAGGTTACTTTCTCCTTAACAGGAGGTGCCTGTGTCCGCTCTCTCCTTAGACCCTCCCCGCAATGAGCCTGCGATGGCCACCGTTAATTGTCACTCCCATCGTTCAGTGTCTCTGGCTTCTAGGGCTGCTGCAAACATACCACACACTGGAAGGACCCAAGCCACTGAAGTTCATTGTCTCACAGTCCTGGAGCCCGGAAGTCCAAAATCCAGGTGCTGGCAGGCCACGCTGCCTCGAAGCCTGTAGGGAGGCCCCTTCCGGCCTCTTCGGTTGCTGGAGTGGCTGTCCATCCTGGGCGTCCCTTGGCTTGTGGCCGCATCACTCCAGCCTCGGCCTCCGTCTCCCAGGCCTGGCTGTGTCTAGATTCCCTTGTCTTGATAGGACCCCGTTCTGTTGGGTCAGAGCCCACCCTGACCTCATCTTTACTGATCATTTCTTCACAGACCGTAAACCCCAGTGAGGGCCCACTCTCAGGTACTGGGTCAGGGCTGCAGCACCCGTGATAAGAGGTCAGGAGTCTGAGGCCAGCTTCCAGCCCTGCCCTCGGATGTGGATCTCCGTTTCCTTCTGCCCCAGGCTGCCCTCATCTGTGTCTCGCCCACCTGAGTCCAGCCCCTGCCATCCTCCTGCACCGTCCTCGCCCAGGCCACCGCCCCCTCTCCCCTGCTGTCCTTCCTTCCACTCTTGCTTCCCTCAGATCCACTTTCTGCAGAGCTCCAGAGGGGGTTTCTAAAAGGCAAGTCAGTTTGCCTTCCTCCTCCGCTGACCACACCCTTAGGATAAAACCCGGGGGCCCAGCGCAGTCCTGTCCTCAGCCCAGTGGCCTTCTCTCCCTGCTTTCCAGCCCCTGCTTTCCAGCCCCCAGCCCCGCACTCCATCTCCCTGGCGTGACCCTTTTCTCTTCCTTCCCTGCAGAGGCCAGCCTCTCTGCCCCTCTATCTCTTTGTGCGACCCTCCCTTGTTGTTTGCCTGCCACGTCCCCTGCCCGAGGCTGGCAGATTTGCTCTGTGTCTCAGGGACGAGGATAGTAAAGGACCTGCTCCACATGCTGTCATTGTCTCATCCTCTACAAAATAAGTGATCGCGGTCGGGGCTTCCCGGAGGAGGCAGCAAGGACCCCGAGAGGTGGCAGGCAGGGGGGCAGCCCAGGCCTGCTCACCAGGGTGCATTTGGTAAGGGGATTAAGGGGAGTGTGTCCAGAAATTCTCACCAAGAGAAAACGATTTCTTTTTAAAATTTATTTTTATTGTGGTTACATACATACAACACACAATTTTCCATTTTCACCATTTTTAAGTGTACTAGTCATGGCACTAATTACATTAGCAAATTTGTGCTCCCACCACTGCCATCCATCACCAAAACTCATTCATCACCCCAAACAGAAACCTGCTGCCGTTAAGCAATAACCCCTGCCCCTGCCCTCGGTGGCCACTACTCTTCTTTCTGTCTCTATGCATTTGCGAATTCTGGGTATTTCATATAAGCAGAGTCGCACAATGTTTGCCCTTTTGTGTTTGGTTTATTTCAATCAGCACAACTTCAGGGTTCAAGCAAAATGATATCCTTTTTGATGCTTTGGTCCTCAAATTTAAGTGCAAATTTTTTCCATTTCTCTACCACGTGGCTTGTTGGAGAGCAGGATGGCCTGGCTCATATGACGTGCCTTTGGAAGGAACCTGGGGCGGCTCTCAGCAGGGCCACGACGATGTCAGCCCCACATTTAGCAGCTCCTTCCGCTTTTCCCTTTTATCCATTCTAAAGCTGTGTGTTGGTGTAGTTTTTCACTTAACCCTTCAGGGCCTCTGCTTCCTGTTCTGTAAAATGGGCTCGTACTCATTTTACTGCTGAGATGGTCGCATCAGAAGGAGCAAGTGCATCTGTTTTCTGAGCGGCCAAGTGCACACACGTGTACACGTGCACACACATGCACACACATACGCGCTCACACACGTGTACACGTGCACACACATGCACACGAGTGCTCGCACACGCGTGTACACACACACACACGCACGGGGTAGAATTATTAAGTCGAGTGAGCCGTTTGCCCTCTAGTTCTGAAGCAGCTCTGGGGGACTGGCCTCGCCCCGGAGTCTGTGAGTCCTGGTGTGGTTGATGGTGGCCAAGGGGGCGGCTGATTGTGACTCCAGGTCATCCCCGTGAGGGTGGGCACAGCCTTCTCTGGGCTCCTGTCTGGCCCTGGCCCAGGCCGAGGGAACGGTGGACCTGGAGACACCCTGTTCTTCCTGGATTGTGGGAGATAAACATCCTCTGGGACGGGGCCTTACGGTGCACGACCTGGAGGAGGAGGAGGAGCATTTAGGAGGAATTGCTGGAGAGGGGCCAGGTGTCCTCCAGCCCCCGCCTGAGCAGGGCCCTGCGTTCTGAGTAAGTCGATGTGTCCACATCGGCCCTATGGGGGGCCATTCACTCGTACCCGGTTAGGGCCCAGCCCTCCTTCAGTCTGGGTAAAGACCCCGGCACGGCCTCATGTCAGCACTGACCACCGGTGGAGACCCCTGTCCTCCCTTCCTGCCCCCTTCTTTCTTACCTGCTGCTCCCTGACACCCCCACGTGATAACCTGCCGTCACTCCTTCCCTTCTCCCATCCTCTGTGTCATCTGCTTTACCTCCATTCTCCCAAGCACTCTCTCCTCCTCCTTTTTCCTCCTCTCACTGCAAACCTTTTGCTTTCTGTGTCAGGCTGCTGCTGCTGCTGCTTTAATTAGGCCCTGGGCTGGGAAGTGACAGGACCCACCAGGGGACTGAAGGCAAGGGTTTCACCGTGAGGATGCTGGGCTGGGTTATGGAACCCAGATGAGGGTGGAAGGCTTCGCACAGGTCTGGACAGCTCAGGGCCAGCCCGCTCTGCCTGCCCCCTACCCCCCATTCGCACCATCCCTCACTGCTCATGCCGGCCTCGCTCTCTGTGCCTCTCAGACATCGTGGGGAAAGGGGGCTGCACCTCAGCTGCCACATGTACCTACAGAAACTACAGTACCTACAGAAACTGCCAGCTGCCTACAGAAACTTCCGTCCCCAGGCTGCCCATAGAAACCACCATCCCCAAGCCACACACAGAAACCGCCGTCCCCAAGCTACCCATAGAAACCTCCATCCCCGAGCTGCCCACAGAAACCACCGTCCCCAAGCCACACACAAAAACCGCCATCCTCAAGCCACCCACAGAAACCGCCGTGCCCAAGCCGCCCACAGAAACCGCCATCCCCAAGCTGCCCATAGAAACTGCCATTCCCAAGCTGCCCACAGAAACTCCATTCCAAAGCCACCCACAGAAACCGCCATACCCTAGTTGGCACAGAAACTGCTATTCCGAAGCTGCCCACAGAGATTGCCACTCCCTGAACCTCCCACAGAACCGCCACCCCCAAGTTCCTGGTGAGAAGCTGTGTGGCCCACGCACAGCCGCAGCTGGACAGGGAAGGGATAAATTCATGTCAGTGAGGGCTCCTCTCTTGGGGCACAGGGGGGCACTCTCCTAGGAAGGGGCATCACTGGGGGTAGAAGGGGACCCCGAACTGGGTCAACTACAGTGTGCCATGTACTTGAAACTGGGAACAGGCCTGCTACCCACACTGCACAAATGTGGAAACCCAGGCTCGGAAATTTTTTCCATGGGCCCATTGCCAAGGAGGGGCCTCCCCAAGCTGTGAACCTGCTCTTGGCTCAGAAGCCGGGCTGCTTCCTGGCTCGCCTGGCACCTGCCACCATTGCCAACGTGGCCAGGGGCCGCTGATTGCTGCCTTAAGATCACACTGTTTGTTGATATGTCCATGTGATGAAATTCAGCTAATGTCAGCAAGTTCTGTGGCATGGTCTAGCTGGGGTGATACAGGAACATTTGACTAAAACAGGGGTCTTCAAACTCAGAAAGTGCCAGGGAGCAAATATTTTAGGTTTTGCAGGTCACAGCTGCTCCGCTCTGCCATGGCATAGCCCAACAGCTGCCACAGACAATACGTAGACGAGTGTGTGTGGCTGCGTGCAATAAAACTTTATTTACCCAAACAGGCTGCATTTGGCCCATGGGATATGGTTTAATCCCTGGAATAATCCCTGGAATAAAATAACAAAACCTGGAGTCCTGTCCTGTCCCCACCCCAAGTGTGGGATCTCAGGCTGGGTTTCACCAAGTCTGTCACCTTTTGAACATTAAACCAGGCCTTTTTTGTTGTTGTTTTTTAAACCCTGGATTTAATTGTACCCCTGATATGAAAGGTTTGTTTGCTGAGCACAGTTATGTCTTTTGAAATTTTCTTAAGTGCATGAAATGACTGAAAGCAGTACAGAAGCACAGGTTCATGGAAACAATTCAAACAGTGCAAAGGTCTCAGGGTGAAAACCAGAAGTCCAGGGTGATGCTCCTTCCCCACGGGGCCCGCACCCCAGCCACTGGGGTCCTCACATGTTAACGCAGGTGTGTTTTCCCACCTGACCCCAGCTCTGTTTAAGCACAAAAGTCGCTTGGCAGGGGCTCAGGGGGTGCACGTATCTCCCCACGTGCTTTGTCTCACTCGAGACTTCCCTCTGAGTGCCCTGAGTGCCATCAGGTGCCATTGGCCGTTCTTTCTAGTCCACTGCCCTGCAGGCCTGAGTCCGCGGCTCCGTGCCCTGGGCCCCTCCCCTGGTGATGGAGCACCGGCCTGTCTGCCCTGCCTTCTGAGGGAGCAGAAGCTGCTGGGCAGACTCTGAGCCCAGGTACAGGTGACACTTTCCGGGTGTGTATGACCCAGTGCGGACGAGGCCCCCACGTCAGGCCCGACCAGCTGTGGCCACGCTATTCAAACTGAAGATTTTAGGTTGGTGTCCTTCTGAGACTGTTCTTGGGGATACCTGTTATTCTTGGTTGATATTCACCATCAGTGGCATTTGGGTCAACCCTGGCACTATTGACATGTGGGGCCAGATAACTACTGGGGTACAGGGAGGGCCATCCTATACACTGCAGGGTGTTGAGCAGCTTTGTTGGGGCGCAAGGGACCATCCTGTACACTGCAGGGTGTTGAGCAGCTTTGTTGGGGTACGGGGGGGCGTCCATTCCACCTTAGGGTGTTGAGCAGCTTTGTTGGGGTGCAGGGGGCCATCCTGTACACTGCAGGGTGTTGAGCAGCTTTGTTGGGGTACGGGGGGGCGTCCATTCCACCTTAGGGTGTTGAGCAGCTTTGTTGGGGTGCAGGGGGCCATCCTGTACACTGCAGGGTGTTGAGCAGCTTTGTTGCGGTACGGGGGGGCGTCCATTCTACCTTAGGGTGTTGAGCAGCTTTGTTGGGGTGCAGGGGGCTGTCCTGTCTACTGTGTGGTGTTTAGCAGCATCCCTGGCCTCTGCCCACTCAGTGCCAGCACCCCCAGTTGTGACAACCAGAAATGTCTCCAGACAGTTCCAAGTGTCCTCTGGAGTGGGGAGGGGGCAGTCTTTCTCGGCTGAGAGCCTCTGCTCCAAGGGATGGGTAAGCCTGAGTGGTTTCCTTTCCCACTGGAATTGGGGTGCAGAGGAGCCAGGACATACCAAAGAAGAGCAGATGCTATTAGGTGGATTTGATCTTCCTGCCCCTCCACTCCCTCTGCCAGGTTGACCTTCCTGTGAGACCACCGGAGAACTCCTGGCAGAAATCTGCAGTCCACCCAAGCTCACAGCTCCATGTCTGGTGAAATGGGCTCCACAGCGTCCTGGGCCAGCGTCCCTTCTGGGGGGTGGCCTCAGGCCTTAGGGGGCCCCTGAGCTTGCAGGTTACAGACCAGAGCCAGCCACGAGGGGCATCCGAGGCACACTCCCAGATAGCATCAAATACAAAGGCCCGGGTTATCTTTTCCTCTATAATCAAATCCTTTCCTCCATTCTGCCATGCGCCCCTGTCTTGTAAGCAGTCCGCACCCTCCAGATGCCTTCCCCAAGCGGGAGCTACTAGAGCACACATCCTTCTGCCCTGGGTTCTGTTTGTCCTCATTGCATCATGCCACGAGGTGAATAGGGCCCAGGCAGGCCCCGCTGACGCCTGAGCGCTCAGGTCCACTCTGCCAGGCCCCAGCCAGGCTCTGTCTTGCCTCACATCCACAGTCATAACAATGAAAATGTTCTGCAGGCTTGGCTTTCTTTCTCTTTTTTTTTTTAATATCAGCTGTATTGAGATATCATTCACATACCATACAGTTGACCTAAATTGTACAATTCATGGTTTTTTAGTATACTCACAGAGCTGTGTGTCCATCACCATAATCAAAGCAGAATATGTCGTCACTCCAAAAAGAAACCCATAACTATTAGCAGTCCTTCCCCGTTTCCCTCCAACCCCCTCTCCCAAACTCTAGACAACCACTAATCCACTTCCTGTCTATGGATTTTCGGTTTTCTTCTGAAATCTGCTTTGCTGCCAGGTCCTCTTGATCTGCACCCTGCTCAGTCATCTTGACTCCTTGCCGTTCCCCAGTATAGCGTTTCTTCTCCCACTCCGGCCGGAGCTGCTGACCTGTCATGTCACGTGGCTCCCTGGGTGGGCCTTCCTGGCCAGCTATTCCATTTATTCCTTTATTTGACAAATATTTACTGAGTGTCAGGTCTGAGCAGCCATCTAGAGTCTGGACTCTGCAGAAAGCCGAGACAACCTGGCTGTGCCCCGTGCAGGAGTTGATGTGTCACTTGCATTTGGAGGCTGTTAGCGCGGAGTCTTGGGGGAGGACGTGCCCCCCACCCAGTACCCATGTGAGCTGATCACTTAAAAGTTTTTGGGAAAAAATGCGTGGTGATACACTCTAAGGAGTCCCACTGCCTTTATTAGGTTAATGATTCCTCTGGTCAGTGGCCCTCGCCGATACACTGCAACCTGCTTTTTATTTTGTATGTATCTGTCTCTGCCCTCCTTTTTGGGAGCTGGAAGGAAGTTCTCTCTTGGCCTCTATGGGCAAATAGTAGATGCTCAATAAATAGACAGGAATAGATTTATTTTCATTTTAAAGATACTACACTAATTAATATTGTCTGCCTTTTAAAAACATTTAGAAACATAAGTGTACATTTATTTATGAAAAGAGTCCTAATATTCTCTCCCTAATTTCAATTCTATCCTGAGAAAGTAAAAACTGTGAGCTTGTATATATCCTTCGAGACATTTTTTCTGCTTTTTAAAATATTAATTATGAGTGCTAAACTTTAAATTATGAGTGAAATTGAACTATAACTGTATTATTGTTCCAGTTTGCTAATGCTGCCATCATGCAAAATACCAGAAATGGATTGGCTTTTAAAAAGGGGATTTATTAAGTTATAAATTTACAGTTCTGAGATCATAAGTGTCCAAACTAAAGCATCAACAAGAGGATACCTTCACTGAAGACAGGCCGATGGCATCCAGAACGCCCCTGTCACATGGGAAGGCATGTGGCTGGTTTCTGCTGTCCTTTGCTCCCAGGTTGCATTTCAAAATGTCTTTCTCCAAAATGTCTCTGGGTCTCTCTTATCTTCTTCATCTCCTGTGCATCTAAGTGTTGGGGTCCTCTCTTAGCTTCTCTGGAGCAAACTCTGGGCTAGCATCTCCAAATGTCTCCAAGCATCTCCAAGTGTCAGCGTCAGTGTCAGCTCTTAGCTTCGCTCCAAAATGTCCTTCTCAGCTGCTCTGAGCTCCTTCTGTCTGTGAGCTCTTTTATAGGACTCCAGTGATCAAATCAAGACCCACCTTGAATGGGCAGGGTCCATATCTCCATGGAAATAATTTGATCAAACATTTTGCTTGATTGAGTCACATCTCCATGGGAACAATCAAAAGATTCCAACCTAATCAATATGAATACATCTGCCCCCACAAGATTGTGTTAAAGAACATGGCTTTTGGGGGGACATAATATATCCAAACTGGCACAATTATTGTTCTTAGACCTTCCTTTTCTACTTGGCAGTTGTCAGACCAGTTTGTATTGATCTGTCTCATTTCTTCCTGTAACTCTCCAGGTGAAGGTTGTTCTCAAAGACGTTCCTACTTTCCCGTATTTTAGAACATTTGTACTGTCTCCAGGTTTTCCCTTCTTGTCTTTTTTTTTGCACTTTACTTCATGTGTTTCACTGGTTTACATTTCTTTATACACACGTGCAAATATCTCTGTGGAACACAGCCTTAAAAGTGGAATCGTTTGGTCGTGGAGTGTGTACATTTTAAATCTTAATCGACTCTGTCCAGCCACTGTCCAGAGTGTCTGCGCCAGCTAAGTCTTAGCTCATCGTGCATGGAGCCCATTTTCTCTCATCTTGCCCATCTTGCGAGCGAAAAATGCCCTCACTTTCGACTTTGCTTGAACATTTTCCTGATTGCTTGTGAGCCTGAGCCTCTGAGCTGATTTCTTTGGAAAACATCTCTGCCATCATTTGACAAGGGGATTTCTTCTTTTCAATTTGCAGGACAGCTGTGCAAGAGTGCTGCTGTTTCGAGGCGGAAATAAGGAATTAAAAAACTACAACAGCCAGACTCCGTTTCAGGTAAAGAGAGTTCTCAGAAACAAGAAATCACCTGTCTGCAGTTTAACTGTGGGAGACCCTGTTGAGTGTCCACGCATCCTACTTGTGTGTTTTACGTGGGGTTGGCTCACACCGTGGTGGGTGTCTGGTGTGTGTGGATGCTGACCCTGCACCTCTGTCCTTTAGTGTCAAAGCCGCTGCTGTATGTCACTGTGCCACTTCAGCACTGGCTTATCTCCTAATGGACCAAACAGCAGGAATGATGCAGCTCCTCGTCTATGTGGAGTGTTCAAGAATGCAGCTCTGCAAAAGCAGTAAAGACACAGACACGTTTAATTGTGCAGCTACTGGAAAACACTGGCCTTGCCACCCGTCCTGAGAATGGGGGAGCTTGATGGGAATCTCATGGGGAGGTGACTTGTCATACACCTGGGTCTGCTCCCCCAGAACAGAAGAACCACAAACCCTGCTTGGCTGTGGGGTTCCATGGTGGGCACATCAGCCAGGGTCTTCGGGGCTCCTCTGTGTTAGATGCAGCTGGCCAGATGGTTTAGGGTGAAAATAATTGACTGAATGCCCTAAGTTTTGGAAATGCCCTCTGGGGATTCTGCTCCCCTGCTCTCAGGTTTGAGAATCAAAAGATAGACAGAAGTAATTTTTTTTCTTTGAGGGAAAGAGGAGGAGAAGCACTTAAAACATTGCTTGGGCTTATCTTGAACAATGATGGGATGGAGATTATGATGATGGCAGATGATGGTGATGATGGCAGTGATTATGGTGATGATGGTGATGGTAGCGATGGTGATGATGGCAGTGATGATGGTGACGGTGGTGTTGATGGCAGTGATGATGGTAGTGATGATGGCGGATGATGGTGATGATGGTGATGGTAATGGTGTTGATGGCAGTGATGATGGCAGTGATGATGATGGTGATGGTGATGATGATAGCAGTGATGATGGTGATGGTGGAAGTTGATGGTGGTGATGAAGTTGATGGTGATGATGGTGATGGTGGTGGTGATGCTGGTGATGGTGGAGGTGATGGTGTTGATGGTGATGATGGTGATGGTGGTGTGATGGCAGTGATGATGGTGATGGTGGCGGTAATAATGGTGGTCGTGATGCTGGTGTTGAGATCATTGATGATGATGGCAACAATGACAATGAATCATTCCACTTGTACAGAATTTTAAAGCTCGCAAAACACTCTTCTATGTGTTGTTTCTTAATACTCAACAACCCAGTGAAATAGGCATTTTTAATCACATTTTATTGAAGAAATGGAGACCCTGAGACATGGATGCACAAGATTCCAAAATTAGTGACTGGGTCCTCACATCTGCACACTCCTAGTCCAGTTCACTGGCTTCTGGAGCTTAAGATGCTTCCTTCTGGCTCTCAAATTATCTTGCGTCCTGGCATGGGGTGAACATCAGTGATCCTTTGTTTTCTGAGTTGCCCAGTCCAAGGCAGCAAACGTTTCCTGAATCTAAAAACAGAGAAACAGAATGGAACGAAGCTAAAGAAATGGAGGGACCAGGTGAAGTGGGGAACATGGCAAGGGTGGGAGGTAGAAACGAGTGCTGGGAGAGTTGCATCCCTGCAGCTGCAATCCAACAGAGGCTTCCATTGTTTTCTGGAGGTAACCATTTCCCCCTCTTGGCACTGCACGTTTGGAGAGGAAAGTCTCCCCCACTACGTGTTTCACTGTTGTATTATTCATCTTGGCTGTATGCAGCAGTTGCTAAACAGGTGTCCAGAAACAGAGAAAATAAGGAGAAAAGGAAATGACAATGAGGGATGTTCAGAATTGTCTCAAGTCCAAGTTTACTGTAGGTAGGAAAGCATGAGTATAAGATCCTTGGTCAAGATACAGGAGATCTTGAGCTGGAGGTCTTTTTGATAAAAAGGTGTTAGGTTCTGTCTGGCTGTCCTGCAGGGATGCTTGGCTGCTCTTTGTGCATTCCTGCCTTAAGCACGTTCCATGCGTGTCCAGGAAGCAGGTTCTCCTGCTGTCTCCACTTGACAAAGAGTTAGCAAAAATGACCTGGGGCACCCAGCTGGTAAGCAGACAGTGAGGTTTGCCATGGCCAGCCAGACAGCAATTCCGTATCCTCTCTTAGCCGTTACATTGGACATTAAAGTAGCAGAAAATCCAGAGCTTGCAATGGGGACTGGAAGTTTAAATTCCTTGGGAATTAAGCAATAAATTCCAAGATTTATCTGCTCAATAAATACGGCCAGGTACATTGTTGCCTCAAGCTCTATTGATGAGAGCTGCTCAAGTCCCCTGGTTTGAGCCCATCCCTTGAGACCCCTCAGCCTCTCACTGGGACGTCCCTCTTGCACGTGCTTGGCGAGATGGACGGCACGAGCTCTGTGCTGTGGGAGGGCCGACAGATGCAGTCCAGCCTGGCTCTTTCATCCAACTTTAATATTTTTCGTTATGTGGGTGCCTGAATGTTCAGTGATCCTCGCTCCTTTCTGAGGCTCACTTCGTGGTGGACGTGTGTTGTCAACCTCCTGCTCCCCTAAACCATTCCCAGGCCAAGCTGCCCGGGATGTGACCCCCATTGCTTGGCCTCGCCGTGGCAGCGGGGGCGGGGGGGACTCAGCCCGTGAAAACGACCTTAAGTTTCCCCTGAAATGTCATGTTCTGGCTTTTGTCATTCAGATCCGTTGAGCATCTCATTTACTTTTGCTTCACTCTCCAAATTGAGTTTAGTCATTTAGCCAGAGAAGTATGAAAAATTTTGCTCAGGTCACGCATGATAACGGATGCCGCTGCGCTTTGAAAACGGCCCGATGCTCCGTCATCCGTGTAATGATGTTGTTGAAGAGGCTGCTGAGGTGGTGGGCAGACCAGTGACAAGGCTGCCGGGCATTTTGGGTGGCGTTGCAGTGCTGGGTGTTGAATTTTTGGGGGGAACCAATGGGATCCACTCAACGGGTCCTTCTATTCTGTACTCCCTCCGGATGCTTTCCTGAATCTCTTCCCTTGTTCAGTAATTCGAAAGTGAGACTAACTGTTGTGCCTCATCTGGTTAAAATCCACGTGAATGTCAGGGCAAAGCCGAAGGTGATTTTGTTTCCTCCCGTGGCCGTACACTTCCCTTGGGGATGTCGTGAGCACAACCGTAACCCCTCCCCTGTGTCTCCAATGGTTTGCATTGAAATCGGTAAATTTCAGAGTTGATGTAAGGCAGTGCATTAGACAGACAGACGGACAGATGCTGCTCTTGTGGAGGAGCTGATCTTTCCCAGGGGTGCGGAGACAGAGGCAGTGCCTCTAAATCCAACCCGGAGAGGAGTTTGCTCAGTGTCACTCCACGACCGGTGTAGTGGGTGCGTGTACCCCATCATCTTGGGTGCACACCCAGGAATCCCCTTCCCAGGACCTCCTGCCAGGGAGACCACTGCCCACAGCCCCCAAAGCCAGGTCTCGTCCCACATGGCCACTGTGCCCCACCCGCCCCCATCTGGATTGTGGGGTGCCCTTGACCCAAAGATGGACCCAGCCGCACCATCCTCTGTCCTGTGGCTCTGATTCTCCTTAGATGAGTCAGCTGAAGAGAGAAGCGGGGGCTGCCAGTGAGCATGGGTGAGACAGGGGTGGGGGGGAGAAGATCCAGGGTGGACAGGAGAAGACCGGAGTGGAATTCTGGCCATTGAAAAACTGACCACTTACCAGGCTCCTCTGTGCTTGGCCTGGCCCTGCATCCAAGTGTGGGTCCATAAGTCAGGAGAGAGTGTTCAGAAAGCTTGTCAGCAAGTGCCTGAGAAGGGCAAACAGTGGTAAGTGACGAGAAGGTAAAGCAGGGTGATGTGAGAAGAGGAAATTCCAGGATGTCGCTGTAGGGAGATTCCCATCCACTGGGCCCAGCAGGAGACAGAGCTGCCGCCTAGAGACCTGGGCTCAGCTGCAGCAGGAAGAAGGGGCCACAGAAGCAAAGGTATGAGGCTGCATCTGGTGAAGGCAACCTGCTAAAGGCTGCCCACCCTGCTGCAGCGTGCCCAGCGCCCTCTTTCTTGATGGGATAAGCTGCCGTGTAAAATCTACCACCTGCCATCTGGAGGGCAGACCTGACCCCAGATGACTTGGCTTTGGCTGCCCAGAGCTTTTTAAAAATTGAATTAGTTACCTTTATTTAAAAATCAGGAATTTCATATAAGGATTCAGATTCCTAGCATCTCTGGAAAAGTTAGACGGTGCAACCACAGACAGCCTGCCTTTGGGCGTGTTGACAGCGGCTGGGGCTGGGTAGCGGCTGCTGCGTTGGGAGGACTTGCCCTCTGCGGTTTGCCACAGTCCCCGCCACTTCACAGCGCACCACCCGTTCCTGCTTCTTCTGTTTTCTACCCTGGCTGGGCCCTTGAAGCATTTCAGCTAATGGGATGCAGTTTGGGGATGTCACTCATTTATAGTTTACTTTGCAGATTCTTCTCTAACTTATGTTTGGGATTCATGGAAGCAATCAGAGAATTTGAAGTTGTGTTTCTAGATTAGGGCATAGAAGTCTGTGAAACCCAAAATCTTGCTGAAGTACCATGTATATCTCAGACAAAAAGTAATCAGGAGTCAAATTCATTATTTCACCCAGTACATATTGAGTTTCTGGTAAAAGCCAACCTCTCTTCCAGGTTGTGCCAGTTTGAATGTATTATGTCCCCCCAGAAAAAGCCATATTCTTTGATGAAGTCTTGTGGGGCAGATTGATTAATGTTTTTGATTAGGGCATGACCTTGTGATTGGATGTTGCCATGGAGATATGACCCACCCAACTGTGGGTGATCACTGTGGTTGGATAATTTCTACGGAAGTGTGGCCCCACCCATTCAGGGTGGGTCTGAATTAAATCATTGGAGCCGTATAAATGAGCTGACAAACAGAAGGAACTCAGTGCAGCTGAGAGTGACATTTTGAAGAGGAGCTACAGCCAAAAGGACACTTTGAAAGGTGCATGGAAGCTGAGAGAGTAGCTGCAGATGAGAGACATTTTGAAGATGGCTGTTGAAAGCAGACTCTTGCTCCAGAGAAGCTAAGAGAGGACAAACACCCCAAGAGCAACCGAGAGTGACATTGTGGAGAGGAGCTGCAGCCTAGAGAGGAATGTCCTGGGAGAAAGCCATTTTGAAACCAGAACTCTGGAGCAGATGCCAGCCACGTGCCTTCCCAGCTAACAGAGGTTTTCTGGATGCCATTGGCCACCCTCCAGTGAAGGTACCCAATTGTTGATGCCTTACCTTGGACGCTTTATGGCCTTAAGACTGTAACCGTGTAACCAAATAAACCTCCTTTAAAAGCCAGTCCATTTCTGGTGTTTTGCATTCTGGCAGCATTAGCAAACTAGAACAGATTTTGGTACAAGAGAAGTGGGGTGCTGGTGCTGCTGAGTTTGCAAATACCAAACATGTTGGAACAGCTTTTTAAATGGATAAGGGGAAGATTCTGGAAGAATTGTGAGGAGCTTGATAGAAAAGGCCTAAACTGCTTTGAAGAGACTGTTTGTGGAAATATGGACTCTAAAGATACTTCTGACGAGGCCTTGAACAGAGATGATGAATGTGTTGTTGCAAACTGGAAGAAAGGCGATCCTTGTTTTAAAGTGGCAGAGAATTGAGTCCTGGTGTTGGATGGAAGGCAGAATTTGAAAGCGACTACCTGGAATATTTAGCTGATGAGTTCTCCAAGCAGAATATAGAAGAAGTAGCCTGGATTTTACTTACAGCTTGTAGTAAAATGTGACAGAACAGAGATAAACTTAGAACTGAACTCTTGGGTTCAAAGAAACCGAAACTGATGGTTTGGAAAATTCTAGGCTTCCAGAGGGTGGATCCCCAGAAGCTACAGCCCAACGTGAGGATGGTTCCATCAGCCATTTCAGTACAAGCCAAGATTGGAAAAGGAGTTAAGCAGAAAGGATTTGTGGGAAGTCCTATCTTCTGATGGCTTTGACCCCCACGTGCTTCATGTGAAGCCAACAGAATTTTTGCAAGATCTTTATAGATGGAGCCGCTGCCAGTCTGGACTGGAGGAGATGGACAAGGAACAAATTGAAGGAAAAATTTCTTCAAAGACCAGAGCCATGGAGGTTGAGGTCTGGAGTCAGGAGTTCTCAGGCTGGGAGAGCGGAGCAGCCCACATGCATGGAAAGGGTGAGTTTGCCCCGGAGGTCAAGGGTAGGCCCTCCATCTGGATGCTCAGGAAATGTCTTGCCACCCCAAGCCCCAAAGAGGGTGGAGCACATTCCCAGGAAATTGGGGAGATCCTGGCTGCCACCCTCCTGTTCTGAAGGGGTTGAGCATGTGCCCTGGAGATGGAAGGGAATCCGGGAGCTGCCACAATGTTTGAGGAGGGTGGGACCGAGAAGGTGGTCTCCCCAGTGTATGGATATGTTGGAGAACTCACCCCAGCGTTTGGAGAGGAAGGGGCTCCTGCAAAGACCCTTAGGAAGGGTTAGACTCCCACTCTCTCAAGCCCCAAGGATGCATCATCATTCTGTAAATGACTCTCAGACTTTGAAATCTAATGGAGTTTGTCCTGCAGGTTTTAGGAACTGTTTTGGTCCCTTAAACCCTGTTTTCCTTACTGTTTCTCCTTATGGCAATGGGAATGTTTATCCTATGACTGTCCCTCCTTTGCATAGAGAAAGCAGATAACTTGTTCTAAGTTTCACAGGTACAGAGCCCGAGGAGAATTTTGCTTTGGAACAGACCATGCCTATAATTGATTTTGATGGGATCTTGTACTTAAATATTGTTACTGAAATGATTTAAGTTTTTGTGATATTGTGATGGGATGAATGTATTTTGTATTTGGAAATAATGTTTTTCTGGTGTCCAGGGGGTGGAATGTGCCAGTTTGAATGTATTATGTCCCCCAGAAAAAAAACATATTCTTTGATGCAGTCTTGTGGGGCAGATTGATTAATGTTTTTGATTAGGGTGTGACCTTGTGATTGGATGTTTCCATGGAGATATGACCCACCCAACTGTGGGTGATCACTTTGATTGGATAATTTCCATGGAAGTGTTACCCCACCCATTCGGGGTGGGTCTGAATTAAATCATTGGAGCCATATAAATGAGCTGACAAACAGAAGGAGCTCAGTGCAGCTGAGAGTGACATTTTGAAGAGGAGCTACAGCCAAGAGGGACACTTTGAAGAAAGCACAGAAGCTGAGAGAGTAGCTGCAAATGCGAAACAGTCTAAAGATGGCTATTGAAAGCAGACTTTTGCTCCAAAGAAGCTAAGAGAGGAAAAACGCCCCAAGAGCAACCAAGAGTGACATTTTTGAGGAACTGCAGCCTAGAGAGGAACGTCCTGGGAGAAAGCCATTTTGAAACCAGAACTCTGGAGCAGACGCCAGGCACTTGCCTGCCCAGCTAACAGAAGTTTTCCGGACACCATTGGCCATCCTCCAGTGAAGGTACCCGATTGCTGATGCCTTACCTTGGACACTGTATGGCCTTAAGACATAACTGTGTAACCAAATAAACCCCCTTTATAAAAGCCAATCCATTTCTGGTGTTTTGCATTCTGGCAGCATTAGCAAACCGGAACACAGGTGCTGGGATGAAATATGTCAGTGAACAAATGTCCCTGCCCTCATGGAGCATGTTTGTCAGACAGATAATTATCAAGTAAACAAACACAAAACATATCAGGGTTGCTAAATAATGTGAGGACCAATAAAGCAGGGGAGGAAAGGTAGAGAGAAATGGGGACAGTTCTGGGGAAGTGAGGCTGTTTTATGACTGGGAGCCTGGGACATTGAGTGGAGACAAGGAGGAAGGGGAGCCCTGGGAGATCTGGGATGGTGTTCCAGGGAGAGGAACTGGTGTATGCAAAGGCCCTGGGGTCAGAGCCTGCCAGGTGTGCTCCACGGACAGCAGGGGAGGCCAGCCAGCTGGGGAGTGGGGGTTCACACCAGTCGGAGGAGAAGGGGACACGAAGGGGCCATGTGAATTTGCACTGAGTGTGGATTTTACTCCAAGATGCAAAGGGTGAACACTCTGAAATGGAAATCAGTCCTTCCTTCAGGCAATCAGTGATCCCATATGAAAAGCAGACATAGTCTTGGGAAGGTGAGATGCGAAGATGAAATTGCATTGAGGTTTGACTGAGGCTCTGGCTTTAGCTAAGTAAATCCAGCTGGAGCTGTGCCGTCTAAGGCAGTAGGTGCCGGCCACATGTGGCTTGTGCCAGTCTAGATATATTATGTCCCCCAGAAAAGCCATGTTCTTTAATGCAGTCTTGTGAGGGCAGATTTATTAGACTTTTGATTAGGGTGTGACCTTTTGATTGAATGTTTTCATGGAGATACGACCCACTCAACTGTAGGTGAAAACTGTGATTGAATATTTCCATGAGGTGTAGAGCCCACCCATTCAGGGTGGCTCTTGATTAGATTACTAGAGTCTTTTAAGAGGAGAAGCTGGGAGACACATTTTGGAGAGAAGCTAAGATATGTAATCCAGAGTTTGCCCCCGGGAGAAGCTAAGAGCTGACACAGATGCTGATGCTTGGAGATGCTTGGAGATGCTAAGCTAAGAGATGAAGCCCAGAGTTTGCCAAGAGAGGACCCACAGATGCTTAGAGAGAAACGCCCTGGGAGAACAAGCAAGGACACACAGGAGCTGAGAGAGAGAAGCTAAGAGAGACAGAAGCCCAGAGACATTTTGGAGAAAGCCGTTTTGAAACCAGAACCTGGGAGCAAAGGACCAGCAGACGCCAGCCACGTGCCTTCCCAGCTGACAGAGGTGTTCCAGACAACATCACCCTTTCTTCAGTGAAGGTATCCTCTTGTTGATGCTTAGTTTGGACACTTTTATGGCCTTAGGACTGTAAATTTGCAACCTAATAAACCCCCTTTATAAAAGCCAATCCAATTCTAGTATTTTGCATAACAGCAGCATTAGCAAACCAGAAAACGGCTACTTAAATTTAATTAAATAAAATACAGCATTTCCTCAGTTACAGTATATACAAGTCACGTGCCCAATAGCCATCATATTGAATTGTGCTGTTCTAGGGGTTGTTGTTTCCTCAATTCAGAGCGTTGGCTGTTTTCCTTTATACCTGTGTTCCACCTGGCATTGGGCTGTTTTGTATCTTTAAATGCATGTGCGTGTGTGTGTGTCTCACGAGCCGAACCAGACCGGAGTCAGCACGGGGAGATTTTCTGAGTTGATTGAGCAAGAGTTGAAGGAGGAGGGTGGCTGTCGGTGAGTGAGGCTCTGAAGGAGAAGGCTTGGGGTTGGGACCCACAGCGCCTGAAGTCCCAAGAAGCGAGCGAGCCTGCGGGTACGAGCCTCGAGAGAGGGAAGAAGGACACATCCTCGCAGTGCTTCACAATGTCCTCCCTGCTCAGTGGACGTTCAATCCCATGGGCTGACTATGCTCAAAGCAAAGGTGCAGTGGCCCACGGTTCAGACAGCAAACCAAAGTCTGAATGTTCAGTTATCCATTCGTGCCCCTAATCACAAGCATGTGCAGCCAGCCTTGCTCACTGCTCGCTGGTCCACGTGGGAAGTTGGTGCCAGAGAAATCTGCTTCCAGCCACTGTGCTCCACAAGGGTGGGAAATCCTGCTGAGCCGGGCAGGCTCTCACACTGAGCCAGTGTGAACAAGGCCAGGCAGGCACAAGCATTTTGCGACATTACATGAAAATGAAAGAGAAAAGATTGCTGATCCAAAAGACCAGGAAACAGAGAAGAAAGGGCAAGAAAATCAGGAAGCTGGAAGGGAGGTGGGCAAGTGACAGCTGCTTTAGCAGCCTGCAGAAAACCAGCTGTCTGCAGTGGATGAGGCAGAAACCGGCCAGATGTCCAGAGCCTGGGAAGCCATAGGGGCCTCCGCGTGAGGTTGCAGGTTGCAGGTTGCAGGTGAGGCTGCATGCAGAAGCAGCACCGGGTGATGGTACCACGACTCACCGGGACACTAAACAGCCAGGCTCATGGTGACCTTGCTGGGCTCACACCTCCTTGATCTCCTGCTTTTTCTCAGGCTAACCAAAAGTCTTAGTGCCCCGGGGCCTTTGAACTTGCTGTCGCCTCTGAATAGCCCACTTCCTCCAAATATTCTCTGGCTCATTCCTCCAGTTACATCGGCCCAGGGGAAGTCCTGTTGACAAAACCAACCCACACACAGCTTCCATTTGGTGTGTAGGTGCCTCATATAAAAATGGAAATGGGCAGCTAAAAACCATCAGTCTTTAAAGGCAAACTGCCAACATGAAAGGCAGACACTAAATAAGCAGATGCAAAGAGGCTTTGCAAACTGAGAGGAGTCAGGGAATAGAAGGGAACTTCATGAATATGTACCCAATATCCTCAGTGTGATAACAGAAGGTATTGCATCTGTGTGACAGGGAGAGGTAAAGGGGATCTCGAAAATTAATAAGGATTGCACAAAATAGGATAGCGGTGATGTTAAACAGATGGAATGCTAAGAAAATTGAGGGTGTCATCAAAAAGGTCCAACATCTGAATAAGTGCGTTTCCAGAGAGAACAGAACAAAAGATGGAGAAGAAATGAACGAAGAGATAATTCAAGGCAGTGCCACTGAGCAGAAGGACACGAGAAACCAAATGGAAAGGGACCCAAATTCCCCACACATGCAGTGGGAAAAGGCCCCCAGCATTGTGAGAGCTCAGACTGCTGGGGGAAAAAAGAAAAACAAAATCCTGAAAGCTCTGAGAGAGAAAGGTGGAGTTCCATACAAAGGATTGAAGTAGGATCTGGGAATTTCAGCAGCAGTGCCGAGAGCTCAGCATCCATCGTCAACCATTTCTTCGAAACTCTGAGGAAAACCTTCCAAGCCAGTCACCTTGTAAATCAATGTCAGAGTATTCCAGAAACATTTTCAGTGATGCAAATCCTCAAAATATGCCAGCCCATGCACCCTTTCTCAGGAAGCTGCTGGATGACACGTATTACCCAGTCAAGAGTCCAACAGAAAACAGGAATGCGGGACTGGGGGATGGGGGGACCCTGGAGACTGCAGAGCAGGAGGGTGCCCAGAAAGGAAGGACGCAGAGATTGCCTGAGGCATTTGTACATAATGAGAGGTGCCTTTCACTCTGTAATTTACACCGGCCAGAGCTTGGCAGTAAATCAATTACTGGGAAATAGAAAAGCAAATAAAAAACCTGAAAGGGTGAGCTAAACCCTTATCTTCTCTGATGGGAAGCCAGTGAGTAATATTTGAATGGAAAGAAATCAAGAGAGATTATGAGAAGCATGCTCTGTAGAAATAGGAGGTAAACACCTAAAAAAATGCAGTGAAAATTGTTGAAAGTAGTTGAGTCTGGATGGGAGTGAGACACTTTGTAGAATGATTTGACTTTTGAAAGTATCCATTCTGGTGAATGACATTGATAAAAATTAAAATTTGATTTCATATTTTAATGCAATTAGACCTGTTCTCACTGACTACTGTGATATTGAGAATTAGAGTGCTTTTGGGGGTCATAACTCCCCAGTTGGCCAGGTACTGTTGTCCGTGATGATTTTTATGTGTCAGCTTGGCTGGGTTAGGATATTCAGTTATTTGTTCAAGCATGGTCTTCTTGC
This sequence comes from Choloepus didactylus, assembly GCF_015220235.1. Classification (NCBI taxonomy): domain Eukaryota; kingdom Metazoa; phylum Chordata; class Mammalia; order Pilosa; family Megalonychidae; genus Choloepus; species Choloepus didactylus. The sequence continues at coordinate 4,629,350 of NC_051312.1, forward strand.
TAGTGTGAGGGTATTTTGAACATGGGATTTGCATCTACTATCAGTTAATTGCATCTACAAGTAACAAAGGAGATTGCCCTCAGCAATGTGGGGAGTCCCTTGATCCAATCAGCTGGAGGGCTTACAAATCTACAACTGAGGGTTTCAGAGGTCAGGAGAGGCATTGGGACTCAATGTCAGCCTTGGTTCTTGCTGGAATTTCTAGCCAGCCAGCTTCCCCTAGGGAATTCAGTGTAAGGAGTTCAGCATCACCTTTATCTGGGTTTCCAGCCTGTGGCTTGCCAGCTCTATCATCACATGAGCCAATTCATCATAATAAATCTTGACGCACCCATCTGTATCTTCTGGAGACCTTGACAGATGCAATGTGCCCTCAGCCTGGATGTCTCCCCTGCCCCTTGGCTCCTGTTCCCGGCCTCCCATGAGGCATTTACACCTGTGTGTCCCGTGAGTCCCCTGTGCTCCAGGTCTGAAGCCACTGTCTTCATTCCCTGTGCAAGAGCAACTGCAGTCTGACCCTCCTCTCAGGTGCTCCTGGTTAGCAGCCTCGCCAGAAACCCAGCTCTCACAGCGCAAGCCTGGGGGTCGGTTGAGTTCCTCCTCCCACTTCAACACATCCGAGTGGGTGCTGTGTCCCACCATGTCCCCTGCCCTGGACTCCTGGGGTGCCCTCCCGGCCCCTGCTGTGTTCCATTGGGCTGGTTTATTGGAGCCTCTCAGCTGCCCTGTGGCCATTGCCCCTCATTTCAGATCACCCTCCTCCCCGGTATCAGCATAATCTGCCTTAAACGCAGAGCCCTTCAAGCACCCCAGGTGACCTTACTCTCCACCCATGGAGGCCCACTTACCCCCCACCCCTGCCTTGGCCTGGTGAACTCCTATGTAGCCCTCAAAGCCTCACTGGTCCTCTGGTGGCTGCTTTCCTGACGACACCTGGGCCTTCCTGATAGTGCTTTCTTTTTGCTCCCAGATTACTTGGCACATACTTTCCACACACTGTCTGATAATGAAAGGCTTGCACAGCAGTCCCACAAGCTGAGCAGTAAAGGTGTTTGGGGAAAGGGATGCACTCTCTCCCATCTTTGTGTTCCTAATTCCCAGTGCAGGATCTGGAACCCTCGATCACTGGGCAGAAACACGTCCCGAGGTTCCTTGTAATGTCTTGAGTCAGCCGGCAAGTGGCAGTGTCAGCCCAGGACAGCTTGGGACAGGGCGTGGCAGGGAGGAGCGGTTTGCAAAATGCAGAAGGAGGGGCGTGTGCTGTCCTCGGGCTGCTCTGACAAACTGCCACACGCTGGCGGCTGGAAACAACAGATGTTTATTCTCTCACGGTTCTGCGGGCCAGAAGTCGAAAACCAGTGTCCTCGGGCCGCGCCCCCTCCACACTCCAGGGAAGAGTCCGTCCTGGCGTCTGCCGGCTTCTGGAGGCTTCCGGCCCTCCTTGGCGTCCCTTGGCTCGAAGATGCCGTCTCTGTGCCTCAGGGACTCTCCCTTCCCTGTAAGGTCCACCCAACTCCGGGACGATCTCCTGTCAAGAGCCTTCACTATTACATCTGCAAAGACTCTTCTCCAAATGAGGCCACATTTGGTGGTTCTGGGGCCAACGTGGAACGGGTGGTTGCTGTAAGAAATTCACAAATAAGCTGCTCTGCCCTGAGGGAGTATCTGTCCTTGGGTTTAAATCCTCCAGTTGGTCACCGGTTAGAAGTGAAGTAGAGGGGACCTGGTCGAAAAGCTCAGGAGGCCTGTCTGGGCCACTGACGTTAAGGGGGCGTCCCATCCGGGAACCTGCTCTCTCTGGTTGATGCTGTTTCACTCTTTACGTGCGGCCTGCTCTCGTTCTTGGGAAGTATTTCGGGAGGACTGATGTGTGTGCTTCGTGTTTGTGCAATGCCTGGGCTTGGGTTTCTAGTCAGTTAACTGGAAAGTCCCTTTGCAGTGCCCAGAACCAGGGCTGAGGTGACAGACCCGTGTTCACTCTGCACCGTACAGGGGCACGTAGCCCTGTGGAGACAAAACGACCCGTGAGCACTCTGCAAACTTAACTCTCAGGCGTCAGCTGAAATGTGGGACCTTCTGACTTGGAACTCCCCCCCCCCCCACAGAGCCACCCATCTATAGTTGGCCCCTTTGCCTCTTGGGGTTCAAACTGGTAACACCCCATTTTTTGGTGTCCCCGCAGAATAAATGTATGCTCCACGAGGGCAGACACCAGGCCCCCAATGTTATCCTGTTCCCCCCAGGTAGCACCCGCAGGGCCTCAGAAGATATCTCACACATGGATGAACCAATGAGTGAATGAGGCACCTGTCTGGCTGCAGCTTGGTACTGGTTTGTTTAAGGTGGTTTTTCAACTGTTTTTTTCCTACTCTCCCTCTGTTTTGCTAATGCTGCTAGAATGCAAAACACCAGAGATGGATTGGCTTTTATTTGGTTACTATTTGGTTACACAGTTACAGTCTTAAGGCCTTAAAGTGTCCAAGGTAACACATCAGCAATTGGGTACCTTCGCTGGAGGATGGCCAATGGTGTCCAGAAAACCTCTGTTAGCTGGGAAGGCATGTGGCTGGCATCTGCTCCAAAGTTCTGGTTTCAAAATGGCTTTCTCCCAGGACATTCTTCTCTAGGCTGCAGTTCCTCAAAAATGTCACTCTTAGTTGCTCTTGGGGCCTTTGTCCTCTCTTAGCTTCTCCAGAGCAAGAGTCTGCTTTCAACATCTGTCTTCAAACTATCTCTCATCTGCAGCTCCTGTGCTTTCTTCAAAGTGTCCCTCTTGGCCATAGCTCCTCTTCAAAACATCACTCACAGCTGCACTGAGTTCCCTGTCTGTCAGCTCATTTATATGGCTCCAGTGATCAAGGCCCACCCTGAATGGGTGGGGCCACACCTCCATGGAAATATCTCATCAGAGTTATCACCTACAGCTGGGTGGGGCGCACCTCCATGGAAACACTCAAAGAATCACAGTCTAATCAAAACTGATACATCTGCCCACACAAGATTACATCAAAGATAATGGTGTTTGGGGGGACATAATACATTCAAACTGGCACACCCTCCACTCTCAAGGAAATTTTAATACCACAGATGGCCTGTGTGTCTCTGTACATATTGTATGTGTGTATCTGGGCTTTATCCATAATAAAGGTTAAGGTTTTTTTTGCCCACTCACGTACCAAGCCCCCTCCTCACCTTGGGGGAGATATTACCCTCTTTGAGTTTGGTTTAAGGCACGTGAGCTTTCTGCTTCCAGCAACTTCTGTTTCAAATACGTCTATTACAACTCCTTTTCTGCTTCAGGAAAATTTCTGGTTTGCATATATTGCGGTTTGCTAAAGCTGCCATTATACAAAATACCATAAATGGATTGGCTTTTATAAAAGTATTAGGTTACGTAAGAGTCTCCCCCTGAGTACCTCTTTGTTGCTCAGATGTGGCCCTCTCTCTCTCTAACTGAGCCATCTCGACAGGTGAACTCGCTGCCCTCCCCCCCTAAGTGGGACCCGACTCCCAGGGGTGTAAATCTCCCTGGCAACGCAGAGTATGACTCCCGGGGATGAATGTGGACCCGGCATTGTGGGACTGAGAGTATCTTCTTGACCAAAAGGGGGATGCAAAATGAGAAGAAATAGTTTCAGTGGATGAGAGATTCCAAATGGAGTCGAGAGGTCACCCTGGTGGACATTCTTATGCACTATATAGATAACACCTCTTAGGCTTTAATGTATTGGAATAGCTAGAAGTAAATACCTGAAACTACCAAACTCCAACCCAGCAGTCTGGACTCCTGAAGACAATTATATAATAATGTGGATTACAAGGGGTGACAGTGTGATTGTGAAGACCTTGTGGATCACATCCCCTTTATCTAGTGTATGGATGAGTAGAAAAATGGGGATAAAAACTAAAGGACAGATGGGGTGGGATGGGGGGATGATTTGGGTGTTCTTTTTTCACTTTTATTTTTTATTCTTATTCTGGTTCTTTCTGATGTAAGGAAAATGTTCAGACATAGATTGTGGTGATGAACACATAACTATGTTATCATACTGTGGACAGTGGATTGTATATCATGGATGATTGTATGGTGTGTGAATGTATTTCAATAAAACTGAATTTAATTAAAAAAAAAAGTATTAGGTTACAAATGTATAGTTCTAAGGCCGTGAAAGTGTCCAAATGAAGGCATCAACAAGAAGATACCTCCACTGCAGAAAGGCTGATGGTGTCCTGTACACCTCTGTCAGCTGGGAAGGCACGTGGCTGGCGTCCACTGGTCCTTTCTTAGCTTCTCCAGGATACAAATCCTGGGCTCCATCTCTCAGCTTAGCATCTCCAAGTGTCTGGGTCTGGGTCACCTCTTAGCTTCTCCCGGGGCAAACTCTGGCTTACATATTTTAGCTTCTCTCCAAAATGTCTCTCAGCTTCTCTGAGCTCCTTCTCTCCGTGAGCTCTCTTAAAGGACTCCAGTGATCTAATCGAGACCCACCTGACATGGGTGGGGTCACCCATCCTTGGAAATGATCTTATCAAAAGGTCTCACCCACAGTCGGGTGGGTCACATCTCCATGGAAACACTCAATCAAAAGGTCCCACCCCACAAGACTGGACTGAAAGACCATGGCTCATCTGGGATCTGTAACCACTTCAAACCGGCACAGCTGTCACTGACTCACCTCTTTTGGGATCAGCAGAGGGAAATGGGGTAGCGGAGGACCAGGTAAAAATAATGAGGTGGGTTCGTTTCCGGGGCTGCTGTAACAAAGCACCACGGACTCGGCAGCTTAAGACAACAAGTGTGTTCTCCCTCAAGGTTCTGGAGCAGGAAGTCCCCGGTCCGTTTCTCTGGGTCAGAAGCGTGGCGTGTCAGGGCCGGGCCCCTCCAGGGCTCCGGGGAGAATCGCACCCGCATCTCCAGCCACTGTGGCTGCGTCACTTGACTCGGCCTCCTCTGCTGTGCATGTCACAGCTCCCTCACCCCTCCTCTAAGGACCCACCCCGATACTCCAGAATGATCTCCCATCTCGAAATCCTTACTCTAGTCACATCTGCAAATTCTCTTTTTTATTTTGCCATGTGAGGAACATATTCGCAGGCTCTAGAGATTAAGACCTGGTGTGTTTTGGGGGCAAGTGGCATTATTCAGCCGAGCACCAGATTAAAATGAGTGGCCAAGCAGGTGTGGAAGATTTTGGAGAGGGACTTTGAGAGATCCGAGCCTTAGGGAGGCCGTCCATGACCGATGTTGGGGAAGGAAACTGAGGCACGCGCAGGGCTGCAGGATCAGGCTGGATGGAGAGGCCAGAGCCAGCTAACAGAAGAACCCCACATAGGATGAGGCCTGAACACACTTGGAAACTCTCTGCAAGCCTCTTAACTGACGAGAGCAGGGCCTGAGAAGGTTCCGGCGAGCCGGGGACGGGAAGCGAAGACCGCAGCCTTGGGCCCATCATCTTATTTAGGGCCATGAGAGTTGCCTCGGGTTCCTGTCAGCATCTGTCTGTCTCTCCCCCGTTGAGGGTTCTCCAGCCCTCCACCTGCCTCCATCCCTTCTGCCTCTGCCAGAGCCCCGGCCACCGGAATAACCTACAGTCCATCTCCTCCGGCGGCCACAGGTGCTGCCCAGGCTACAGATGAGTCTCCGGCACTGCGGTCCCTCCATCGGGGCCCATTCTCCCCTCCACGCTCATCTCTCCCATCCCACCCTAGGCTTTCTCTGCTCCAGCGCGGGGAGGTGCAGCTGCCCACACGTGACCCTGAGGATTTTGCACATGCTGTTCGCTCTGCCTGGAACTCCCTCCTCTCTTCCCCACCCCCCACCCCCACCCCACTCACTCCTTTCATTCGTTCACCAATATATCCTCAGAACCTGACCCTTCCTAGGCTGTTGATCCAATGTGATCTACTGAATTTTAGTGAGGAGACACTTAGGGATGTTTCTTCATTCTCCAATGCAGATCTGTCCCCAAGGCTTTTGACCCAGGAACCCCTTGAGTTCCCTTGAGTGGATGTTTTTTAAGAACCTGCCCTTCCTCGTTAGGAGATAATCATGCTTTCTGACAATATCCTGGGGATTTAACTACATTGGAGCACTCCAGAAGCCTGTCTCCCTTTGTTGGCTCAGTCACTGTCATTTAATCCTCTGATCCTCCATTCCAGGCTGGGAGGGGTTAAAGCTTGGGACTTCCCTGCAGGGACCCTGAGGCCTCCCCCGCCCCCAAAAGCCTTCACACAGTTCTTTGATTATTGGTTCTTTGATTATTCTTACCCTTTTGCTGCCTTCCCCCCAGTCCACAGCCAAGTGGCTGGTTTCGGGCCTGATTTTCTCCCCTCAAAAATTGAGATTGGAGATGAGACAGAGTTTGCAGATGCGCTGAGGTCACGGCCACAAAGAGCCCCTGGCAAAGAAGACCCTGGGAATGCTACCAGAATGCAAAACACCAGAAATGGATTGGCTTTTATAAAGGGGGTTTATCGGATTACAAATTTACAGTCTGAAGGCCATGGAAATACCCAAATTAAGGCATCAACACAATATACCTTCACTGAAGGAAGGCCAGTGGCATCCAGAAAACCTGTGTTAGCTGGGAAGGCACGTGGCTGGTGTCTGCTGATCATGGGTTGTGTTCCGGCTCCTCTCTCAGCTCCTGTGCATGCTTCAAAATGCATTTTGTCTTCTCTTAGCTTCTCCAGAGCAACCTCTGGGCTAGTATCTCCAAAGCATCAGCAAAAGTCTGCTTTGAACAGCCATCTCCAAAATGTCTCTCTCTGCTGCAGCAGCGAGTCCCTTCTGTCTGAGCTCTTACAGGGCTCCGGTGGACTAATCAAGACCCATGCTGAATGAGTGGGACCACACCTCCATGGAAAATATCTAATCAAAGGTCTCACCCACAGTTGGGTGGGTCACATCTCCATGGAAACAATCAAGAGGTCACACCCTAATTCGAAAGATTAATCAGTCTGTACCCACAAGATTGCATTAAAGAACATGGCGTTTTGGGGGCCATAATCCATTCAAGCTAGCACAGGAGGCATTGCAGAAAATGGAGCAAGGAGGCAGAAATGGAGATTCAGAGAGTTTGACAGGCGGACAGACAGGCAGACACAAATGAAGACAGAAGCTGCAGAAAGTCCCCTGGATGCTGAGAGCTCTGACTGCACATCTTGCACCAGGTTTTCATGAGGTTCCCCTCAAAAAGGAAACTTTTTTGGTGCGGCCAAATGGAGCACATTTGTGTTCCTCAAAAATAGGCACATCCTGATTTCAGCAGCGCCCAGGCCGGGACTGGTCCGGGTTTTGTATCTCTGAATCCTGTGCTTGTTCTGTTTTGTTATTTTCCGTGATGCTAAGTAGCAGCCCTCACCTGGGGTGAATACTGTCCCCGATTATCCTTATCCGGCTGATTCTGCTCCAGGCCTGGGCAACCCCCAGCCGCTCTCCCCGGGAGTGTCCTGTGCCCACCTGTCACAGCACGGCAGGTGGAGACCCTGTGTCTTGGGACCCGAGCAGATTGCAGGGTCTCAGGAGACGCCAAGGGTCCGACGATGATCTCAGCCACTCGTACCCCTCCGAAGCTTGTCTCGGGAAAGGGTCTCACTGCTGTGTTGAGACGCTGGGGTGCCAGGTGAGGCAGGCTGAGGCACCGGCTTATATTTTGGATGTTTTCCTATTGCCACGTGACTTCGGGACTTTTTACAGGATCTTTGGGTTCCCCATTGCTAGTTCTCAAGGGCCATTTTCTTCCTGAAGCCCTTCATCTTTTTTTAAATTCATTCTTTTAATAGAGAAGCTGTAGGATGACAGAAAAATCATGTAAAAAATACAGCGTTCCCATATACCACTCCTCCCCCATTATTACCACTTTGCATTAGCGTGGTTCCTTTGTTTTAATTGATGAAAGAATGTTGTAATTGCACTCTTAACTGTAGTCCACTGTTTACAATAAGGTTCACTGTGTTGTACATGCCTGTGTTTTACCTTTTAATTTTTATTCTAGTAACATATATATGACCTAAAATTTCCACTTTCAACCACATTCACATATATAACCAGTGCTGTTAATTGCTCTCACAATGGTGTGCTATCATCACCACCCTCCGTTTCCAAAATTTTGCAATCAGCCCAAATAGAAATTCTGTACAAATTAAGTATTCCCTACTCCCAACCCAGCCCCTGGTAGCCTATGTTCTAGATTCTAACTCTTTTGAAATGCTTATTCTAATAATTTCATATCAGTGAGATCACACAGTATTTGTCCTTTTGTGTCAGGTTTATTTCACTCAATATAATGTCTTCAAGGTTCATGCATGTTGTCACATGAACCAGAACTTCGCTCCTTTTCAATGCTGAATAATATTCCATTGTATGTATATACCACATTTTGTTTATCCATTCATTGGTTAATGGACACTTGGGTTGCTTGTATGTTTTGGCCACTTTAAATAATGCTGCTTTGAACATAGGTGTGCAAATATCTGTTTGTGTCCCTGCTTTCCATTCTTTGGGGTATGGACCTAGTAGAGGGATTGTAGGATCATACAGTGGTTCTATACTTAGCTTTCTGAGGAACTGCCAAGCTCTCTTCTACAGTAGCTGCACCGTTTTACCTTCCCACCGGCAATGAATGAGTTTTCCTATTTCTCACATCCTCTCCGACATTTGTGATTTTCTGTTTTTTTTTTAATAATAGCCACTCTAATGGATGTGAAATAGTATGTCATGATTTTGATTTGCATTGCCCTGATGGCTAATGATATTGAGCATCTTTTCATGTGCTTTTTAGTCATTTGTATATCCTCTTTCGAGAAATGTCTGTTCAAGTCTTTTGCCTATTTTTAAATTGGGTTGTTTGTCTTTCTATTGTTGAGTTGTAGGATCTCTTTATATATTCTAAATTATAAACCTTTATCAGATATATGGTTTCCACATATTTTCTCCAATTCAGTGGTTGTCTTTCCACTTTTGTGATAAAGTCCTTTGATACACAAAAGTTTTTAATGTTGATGAGGTCGCGTTTATGTATTTTTTCTTTTGTTGCTTATGCTTTAGGTGTAAAGTCTAAGAAGCCATTGCCTAACAAGATCCTAAAGATGCTTCCCTATATTTTCTTTTAGGAGTTTAATAGTTCTGATTCTTATATTTAGTTCTTTGATCCATTTTGAGTTAATTTTGTATATGGTGTGAGATAGGGGTTCTCTTTCATTTTTTTGCAATTCTCCCAGCAGCGTCTGTTGAAGAGACTATTCTTTCCCAATTGAGTGGACTTGGTAGCCTTATCAAAAATCAATTGGCCATAGATGTGAGTCTATTTTTGAACTCTCAGTTCAATTCCATTGGCCTTTATGTCTATCCTTGTATTGGTACCATGTTGTTTTGATCAGTAGCTTTGTAATAAGCTTTAAAGTTAAGTGCAAGTCCTCCAAATCCTTTTTCAAAATGGTTTCAGCTGTTTGGCGACCCTTACCCATCCAAATAAATTTGATAATTGGCTTTTCTGTTTCTGTAAAGTAGGCTGCTAGAATTTTGATTGGGACTGTGTTGAATCTATAAATCATTTGGGGTAGAATTGACATCTTAACAATATTTAGTTTTCCAGTCCATGAGTATGGAATGTCCTTATTCCATTTATTTAGGTCGTCTTTGATTTTTTTTAACAATGTTTTGTGTGTTCTGTGCAGAAGTCCTTTACATCCTTGGTTAAATTTATTCCTAGATATTTGATTCCTTTGGTTGCTATTATAAATAGATTTTTTTTCTTGATTTCCTCCTTAGATTACTCATTACTTGTTGTGCCGGTTTGAATGTATTATGTCCCCCAGAAAAAGCCATATTCTTTGATGCAATCTTGTGGGGCAGACAGAATAGTGGGGATTAAGTTGGAATGTTTGAATTAAGTTGTTTGCTTCGAGATGTGCCCCACCCAACTGTAGATGATAACTGATGGGATATTTCCATGGAGGCGTGGCCCCACCCATTCGGGGTGGGCCTTGATCAGTGGAGCCATATAAATGAGCTGGCTCAAGGAGAGGAAACGGAGTGCAGCTGTGAGTGATGTTCTGAAGAAGAGCAAGCTTGCTAGAGAGGAACGTCCTGGGAGGAAGCCAATTTGAAACCAGAACTTTGGAGCAGACGCCAGCCACGTGCCTTCCCAGCTAACAGAGGTTTTCCGGACGCCATTTGCCATCCTCCAGTGAAGGTACCCGATTACTGATGTGTTACCTTGGACACTTTATGGCCTTAAGACTGTAACTGTATAGCCAAATAAACCCCCTTTTTATAAAAGCCAGTCCATCTCTGGTGTTTTGCATTCTGCAGCATTAGCAAACTAAGACAGATTTTGGTACCAGAGAAGTGGGGTGCTTTTGCTGCTGAGTTTGCAAATACCAAACATGTTGGAATGGCTTTTTAAATGGATAAGGGGGAGTTTCTGGAAGAGTTGTGAGGAGCTTGATAGAAAAGGCCAAAACTGCTTTAAAGAGACTGTTTGTGGAAATATGGACTCTAAAGATACTTCTGATGAGGACTTGAGCAGAAATGATGAATGTGTTGTTGCAAACTGGAAGAAAGGCGATCCTTGTTTTAAAGTGGCAGAGAATTTGGCAAAATTGAGTCCTGGTGTCAGATGGAAGGAAGAATTTGAAAGTGACAACCTGGAGTACTTAGCTGAGGAGATCTCCAGACTACATGTGGAGGACATGACCTGGCTTCTCCTTGCAGCTTATAGTAAAATGCAAGCAGAAAGAGATAAACTTAGAACTGAACTCTTGGGTTCAAAGAGAACAGAAGCTGAAAATTATGAGCTTCCAGGGGGTGGAATCCCAGAAGCTACAGCCCAACGTGAGGATGTAATTGAACATGGAACCCAGCCGCCATTTCAGTACAAGCCAAGACTGGAGATGGAATTATCCAGAAAGGATTTGTGGAAACTCCTATTGTCTGATGGCTTTGACCCCTGTGTGCTTCATGCAAAGCCAACAGAATTTTTGCGAGAACTTTATAGACAGAGCCGCTGCCAGTCTGGACTGGAGGAGACAGACAAGGAACAAATTGAAGGAAAAATTTCTTCAAACACAGAGCCATGGAGGTTGAGGTCTGGAGTCAAGAGGCCTTGGGCTGGGAGAGTGGAGCAGCCCACACGCATGGAAAGGGTGAGTTTGCCCCGGAGGTCGAGGGTGGGCATTCCACCTCGATGCTCTGGAAGAGTTTTGCCACCCGAGGTCCCAAAGAGGGTGGAGCACATTCCTAGGGAATTGGGGAGAGCCTGGCTGCCACCACACTGTTCTGAAGGGGTTGAGCGTGTGCCCCGGAGATGGAAGGGAATCCGGGAGCAGCCCCGATGTTTGAGGAGGGTGGGGCCGAGAAGGTGGTCTCCCCAATGTGTGGAAATGTTGGAGCACTCACCTAAGCATTTGGAGAGGAAAGGGCTGCCGAAAAGGCCCTTAGGAAGGGTTAGGCTCCCGCTGTCTCAAGCCCCAAGGATGCAACATTATTCTGTTAATGACTCTCAGACTTTGAAATCTAATGGAGTTTGTCCTGCAGGTTTTAGGAACTGTTTTGGTCCTGTTAACCCTGTTTTCCTTACTCTTTCTCCTTATGGGAATGGAAATGTTTATCCTGTGAATGTCCCTCCTTTGTATATTGGAAGCATATAACTTCTAAGTCCACAGATCCAAAGCTAAAGGAAAAGTATGCCTTAGGACTGACCATGTCGATATTTGATTTTGATGGGATCTTGTACTTAACTATTGTTACTGAAATGATTCAAGTTTCTGTGGTATTGTGGGGTGAATGTATTTTGTATTTGGAAAGAATATGTTTTTCTGGGGTCCAGGGGGTGGAATGTGCCGGTTTGAATGTATTATGTCCCCCAGAAAAAGCCATATTCTTTGATGCAATCTTGTGGGGCAGACAGAATAGTGGGGATTAAGTTGGAATGTTTGAATTAAGTTGTTTGCTTCGAGATGTGCCCCACCCAACTGTAGATGATAACTGATGGGATATTTCCATGGAGGCGTGGCCCCACCCATTCGGGGTGGGCCTTGATCAGTGGAGCCATATAAATGAGCTGGCTCAAGGAGAGGAAACGGAGTGCAGCTGTGAGTGATGTTCTGAAGAAGAGCAAGCTTGCTAGAGAGGAACGTCCTGGGAGGAAGCCAATTTGAAACCAGAACTTTGGAGCAGACGCCAGCCACGTGCCTTCCCAGCTAACAGAGGTTTTCCGGACACCATTGGCCATCCTCCAGTGAAGGTACCTGATTGCTGATGTGTTACCTTGGACACTTTATGGCCTTAAGACTGTGACTGTGTAGCCAAATAAACCCCCTTTTTATAAAAGCCAGTCCATCTCTGGTGTTTTGCATTCTGCAGCATTAGCAAACTAAGACACTTGTGTATAGAAACACTACTGAATTTTGCATTTTGATGTTTTATCCCACCACTTTGCTGAACTCATTTGTTAGCTCTATTAGCTTTGTTGTAGATTTTTGGGGACTTCCTATATGTAGGATCATGTCACCTACAAATAATGAAAGCTTTACTTCTTCCTTTCTGATTTGAATGCCATTTACCCCTTTTTCTTGCCTATTTGTTCTCTGGCTAGAACTTCCAGCACAATGTTGGATAACAGTGGTGACAGTGGCATCCTTGTCTTGTTCCAGATCTTAGATGGAAAGCTTTCAGTCTTTCATTGTGTACGATGTTAGCTGTGGGTTTTTCATTTATGCCCTTTATCATGTTGAAGAATTTTCCTCCTATTCTATTTTTCTAAGTTTTTATCAAGAAAGGATGCTGGATTGCGGTCGGGGTTACTGCTTCTAGGGGGAGTGGCGGCCGGTAGCTGAGCCCTCAGCTCTCGGGGCTGCTTAAAGGGTACCGGCGGCGGGGGCTCTTTCCCGGAGGCGAGGGCGAGGCGGAGGACGTGGCCGGGTCCTCGGCGGGAGGCGTGCAAGGTGTGGAGGGCGGCGATAAGGACAAGACACTCTTCATCCAGTAGGAGTATGCGCCAAAGAGGCTTTATTCAGGGGTGATTACAGGTTATATAGGCTGGTAAGAAGGGCAGGGCTGGAAAGGAGGTGAAGTAGCCTTAAATGGCAATATTGAAGGGAGAGGGGCTAGGATTGGTTCTGAGAGGACGCAGGAGCCGTTGCAGCGGGCGGGGGTTGTTCTGGCCACGGTGCATGCGCGCTGGCGGTGGCAGGAGTGGCCTTGGCACCAGGGAGTGAGTGGGCAAGATAGGGAAGTGGGGAAAGGGCGGTTGGGAGAAAGGCGGTTTCCTCCGGCAAGCCTTCCCTGCCCGTGACATTTTGGGTGAGGAAAAGGGAGCTGCCTTGACCTCGCTCCCCAGGCTCGGGGGGGCTGCAGAGGGCACTCACGCCCGTACCTACTACCCTCCCCAGGGGGTGATATCAGGTCCCCTGGCCCAGGCCTGGCAAGCCGAGGTACAAGTTCAGCTACCCGCAATTCCCCTTTCTTTTCTAATTAGAGGAAGAGGCTTTACCGGAGAGGCCCGCTAAGGGTGAGGGAAGGAGGAGGTTAGGGAAGGGAAAAAGGGGTTGACGGTGGCTCAGCGAGGCTGGAGCTCAGTGTTGGTGTGGTGCCCGGGCGCTTGACAATGGCTTCGCTGCAGCGGGCTGGGCGAAGGTGAGGGGTTTAAAGTTCAGGGGTTCAGAGAAGCTGGAACTCGAGGCGAGAGCGATGTTCAGGTGATTGAGAAGGGCCTCGCGGTCGGCGGGTTGACCGGTGGCGTTGAGGTCGCGGAGGGTTGGCTGTCATCTTGGAGTGGGGAGCGTCAGAGGTGGCGAGTCGTTGATACTGGATTTGCACGAACGAGGAAAAAATGGCATCCGTTTGTTTCCTTACAAGCTGGACAATTTTGCGGATGAGGCAGGGTCCTAAGATGAGAGCTAGAATAATTATTAATAGGGGGCCAAGAAAAGGAAGGATGTATGGGAGGATGGGAGTGAAAAAACTGGACCAATAATTGGTGGCTTCACGATCTCTTTTACGCTTTTCCAGTCCTTCTCGGACCCTTTTCAGGCTGTCCTCGACGAGACCTGTGGAATTGGCATATACACAGCACTCTTCTCCTAGGGCGGCGCAGAGGCCTCCTTCTTTGAGGAGGAGAAGGTCAAGACCTCGGCGGTTTTGGAGCACTACCTCAGAGAGGGAATTGACAGAATTTTTTAGATGGTAAATAGCGTTTTGTAAGTGACGAATGTCCTTGTCAACAGCCGCCCTGAGGTGAGTTAGGGCGGAGCCTTGACTGGCTAGTGCAGCGATTCCGGTGCCAGTGCAGGCAAGACCTAGGAGGGAGGCAATTGTGAGGACGGTGATGGGCTCTCGCTTTTGTAGAAGGGCAGGAGCTGCAGTTCTTTCCAGACGGAGGAAGAAGTCTTCTTCGCTGTGGTATAAGACCCTAGGGATAAGGACAATTAGGAGGCAAGTTTCTTTATATTCACTGATGATATTCGTGCTGAGACAGGGGGTAAGTCCTGTAGAGGAGCAGAGCCATTGGGAGGAGTTATGAGGAATGAGAAATTTTGCCGAGCTGCTGGGAGATGAGTAGCTGGCACAGGCAGTGAGGTCGGGAGAGTTACTGGAGCGAGGGCGGACGCACTTTCCCGTATAGGAGACTGAATGAAAGGTCAGGGGGACGGCAGAGGTATTCCAATTGCATTGCAAGGGGCTGTCTTCTGTGCTTTCTGAAAAGGAGAGGTTGGAGGCAACGGGCTCGTACAGTGAGGAAGAGGTGGAGAGGCAGAGCCAGCAGGAGGAGGTAAAATTGGGGTTGGAGGAGTTCACTGAGGCAAAGGCGGCTTGGATGAGGCTAAGGAGGGGAGAGGAATAACGAGAAGGGGGCAGAGGAAGCTGGGGTGGTGGGGTTTGAGATGTAGTTGAAGTGCGTTTAGTTGGAACTAAGGTGCGGCTGGAGAGCTGTGGAAAAAGGGGGTTAATGACTTTATTGGGACCAATGTTAAAGGGCTTTTTTATAACAGTATTTTTCTTTGGTTGGTTTAAAGCCTCCTTTCTTATGATTATAAAGGTTCCCTGATCGAACCCCGATAGCCAAATTCGGAAGCCCCAAGTTTTACCTAGGAGCCAAGACGTATCGGCAGGGTTTTGTATGGTGAGCAGTAATCTTTTAGGACAAAAGTACCTGTTGAAATAGCGATAGCCTGAATTTTGGCAAGTATACGGGATTACTGCGAGGTTTAGAAATTTGTCAGGGACAGAAGGTTTCCAGCCAGTGGCTAATGTTTCACACCCCCAGTACGGGCAGTAATAGTCCTTTGGGGATTTACAATATGATTTTCCAGGATTTGAAGCTGGACACATATAATAATCCTGAACATAATAATCTTGAATTTTTAGGCTGCCTGGATAACCAGGAGGTTTTGGATTAGGAGGGACAAACAGATCAATGGCATAAAAGACGAAGGAGGGAGATCCCGCTGTGGTGTTGGAAAAAATTACTGTGGAGTCTTTCCAACGCACAAGAGTCCACTTCCAAGGTTGGTGGGGATCGCCCTGGGTAGAAGAGGCAAGAACTAACATGACCATTAGAAGGGAGGTTATGCTTGGGTGAGGGTTGAGAGGGTGTATGACATTGGTTTTTGCCTGTTTATAGAGGCGTATAATTTTTCTAATTTCTCGCCGCTGCTGCGCTCTGCTCGGACTGGGGTCCAGGCCCAGGTATACTGTTGTCATCTGGTGCACCAGGCTGCGGAGACGACGGCGTTCCCGTCTCGTTGGACGCGTGGTTGCTGGTGGCGGGCCGGATTGCCCTTCCTGGGATCCATATTGGTTGTGCTGCATCATCTGGAAAAACACAAGCAAACCCGCGCCCCTGGGCGAGAAGTGGGGAGGGACCTTTCCAGGTATTATTCTCCGGGTCCTTCCAGTAAACCATCGGGGCCTGGGTGGGCCTATATGAGGGCCCCCAATGTTTATGTAGGGGCGAAAGTCCTTCTTTATTGAATGTGAGTAGATTAAGGTGAATAAGGGCTGCTATAACAAGGTCCCCTGGAGTCGCCTGGGGGAGCATTGCCCTTTCTTTTTCAACTTGTGTTTTTAAGCGGCGATGGACGGCTTCCACAATGGCTTGCCCCTGTGGATTATAGGGGATGCCGAAATGATGGGTGATGTTATATAACTGAAGAAAGGCCGCAAAGGAGGCACTGCGATAGGCAGGCCCATTGTCCGTTTTTAGGTCCCAGGGGACTCCCATGAAGAGAATTCCTTGTCTCAGGGCCTTGATACAGTGTTTGGCCATTTCCCCGGCGAGGGGGACTGCATAACACATGGCCGAGAAGGTGTCAATCATTACATGTACATACTTGAGGCGCCCAAAGGACGGAACATGAGTTACGTCCATTTGCCATCTAGAATTGGGCTTTAGGCCTCGTGGGTTGACTCCCTGAGGTTGCAGGGGGCCAAGCGGCGCAAAGGGCGCACAAGTTGCACAATTGCGGACAAGATGTTTACAGGTGTCTAGGGGGAGGCCACATAGATGATGTAACGACGTAGCCGAAAAGTGAAACCTGGAATGCAATAACTTGGCCTGGTTAATAGCATCCCCCGGAGGGGCTGCCGTGTGGGTTAGCATAGCTTGGGTAGTCTGAGCTGAGACCGCTTGGTCTACTATACTATTGCCATTAGCCAGGGGCCCCGGAAGGCCTGAGTGACTACGAATGTGGCTAATGAACCAAGGATCCTGTCGATGCTCCAGGATGCTTCTGAGGTTAGAAAGTGCTTTATCAATGGCCGAGTTTCCGGGGAAAAAGGTGGAAAACGCGAGGACTCGGCAGACCTGATACGTGTAGAGGCTGTCTGTGAAAATGTTTACTGGGTAGTTGCAGTGGGCGTTTAGTGCGTATGACACTGCCAGAATTTCCCGCACTTGGACTGAATGAAGGTTGACATAACTGAATAGGCGGGGTTCTGGATGGTCCTGTGAATAAGAGAGGAAGGCGAAACGGGTTTTGGAGGCGTCAGTAAAGACAGTGTTGGCACCCGGGATGGGTGCAGAGGAGGGGAAAGGATGGAAGGGGCTGCGGAAGGGAAGCTTGGCGAGTCCCTGTAACAGCCGATGGCTGGGATAGTGACAGCTGAATTCCCCCTGAAATCCTTCTAAAAGGATTTGCATGTCCGGGTTGTCACGTATAAGCAGGCGGGTTTGGCCTGTGTCTAGGGGCCAAACAATTTTTTCTGGCGGCTCTCCGAATACATGAACGGCCAAGGTAACTAGATCTGAAGCTAGGCTGATCCAGAGCCGCACTGTAGGGCAAATCTTCCTAAGTCGACTTTTAGCGGGATGCGCCCAAAGTAGAGGGCCTTCCTGCCACAGGCAGCCCATAGGTGTGCCGGGCGTAGGGAGGATGAGTGCTATAAGATTGCCCTCCTTGGTGTTGAATCTGTTGAGACAGCAGGCAACGAGTGCCTTGTTAATTGCGGCAATGGCTTCCTTTGCCTCTTGGGTAAGCTTAATGCGCCGGGAGATTGCTAGCGGCGGGGCTTCAGGGACACTCAACAGCGTAAAGAGTGGTTGTAGCTGTGCTGTGGTGATCGGCAACGCAGAGCGGAGCCAATTGATCTGACCGCAGAGCTGTTGAAGCTCAGTGATAGTGACCCGGTCCGGTATGTCCAGCTGAGGAGCGGACGGAGCAATGGTTTTATCAATACTAAATCCTAAGAAGGCTAATGGTGGCACAATTTGAACTTTATCGGGTTGAATCGTAAGGCCGAGGTCAGCTAAATTAGTGGTGAGGTCTTTAAGGAGTAGAGGAAGCGCCTCGGCGTCCTCAGAGGCCACCAAGATGTCATCCATGTAATGGATGAGCATGGCCCGCTTTCGCAGGGGGGCCACTGCGTGATTAACATACATCTGGCAGATGGCCGGACTGTTACGCATCCCTTGAGGGAGGACTTTCCATTGGTACCTGCTAGCCGCGCCCGCGTGATTGGGGACGGGAACTGTAAAGGCAAAGCGCGGGCGGTCTCGCTCATGTAGCGGGATGGAAAAGAAACAGTCTTTGATGTCAATAGTGGCTACATGATATTGGGCCGGGATGGCCACCAGATGGGGGAGGCCAGGCTGTGGGGAACCCATGGGAAGAATATGCTTTTTGATTTCCCGCAGATCATTGAGGAGCCTAAATTTCCCTGTGGCCTTTTTATGAATAACAAACACTGGCGAATTATAAGGACTAGTAGAAGGCTCTATGTGGCCAGCGTCCAATTGTTCTTGTACGAGGGCTTGGAGTACTACCAATTTCTGCGTGGGAAGGGGCCACTGCTCCACCCATATAGGTTCCTCAGTATCCCACTGCAGAGGAACGGGCGTTGGAGGTGTTAAACGAGCAGTGGCGCACATTATTGGGGGGGCTGCGCGGTAAGCACTGCCCCAAAAGCGGCAAGGATATCACGGCCCCATAAAATTTGGTCTATGGTGTGCAGAAATAACGGGCGGAAGGTGCCTGAGTGGCCCTCTTCATCTTCCCACTTAATGGGTCTCATGGCTTGAAGAGAAGTAGAGGTACCGGTGGCTCCCACTACCGAGGGACCATCAAGAACCATGCACATGGTGGCATACTGAGCGGGCATGCAAGAGATTTCTGCCCCTGAATCGAGCGTGCCTGTGTACCATTGCCCTTCTATTCTTAACTTACGAGTAGGTTTTTCTGGAGTGATGGGGACTGTCCAGAGAAGCGTTTTATTGTCGGAGCATTGATTAGTTTTATTGGAACCGGCCGGCACGCTGCCTCTTAGGGGCGGGGCTGAGGCTTGCCCCGCTTGGAGTTTAAAGCCTGTTCAGTGCTTTGGTGTTGACTACCGTCAGGGCACCAGGGATAGCAGAATTTTTTTAAATCTTTCTCGTTAAGGTCTCTGTGGCTGTTTTTGCAATCGCGCGCCCAGTGATAACCATGTTGGCAGCGCGGACATGGAGTGGAAGGGGGGCGCCCATTGCGCTGCATGTGAGGCGGGCGTTTGACCTCCGCATTGGGGCACTCCCGGGCAAAATGACCGCTCTGCCCGCACTTAAAGCAACCGGTGGTGGCGGCTAAGGCAGCAGTGACAGCACCAGAGACAGCTTGGGCTAGGGACGCGGCAGCTGGGTCAAAGGCGCTGCAGGCGAGAACCCAGTCATTAAGTGTTTTTTCCCGCAAGGGGAGAATGGCTTGCTTACAGGGGGGGTTAGCCCCTTCTAGAATGAGTTCCCGGGTGAGAGCTAGCTGGGCTTGAGGGTTGGTAACTTTTCTAGCACAGGCTTCTTCAACCCTGGAAACAAAGGTGGCGAAAGGTTCGTTTGGCTCCTGGAGGAGCTTGGTAAAATTGTCAGGTCGACGGGCAGAGCAGTTGGCAAACGCGCGTAAGGCGATGCCTCTGAGGACAGTCCAGAAGGCAGCAGGGGCATTAATATAAGCAGACGCATTTAGAAACGCTCCAGTGCCCAAATAGGCTTCGGGGGGATGATAGACTCCAATGGCTGCATCTTGCTCACTTTGCTTAGCTGCTTCTGCCTGGAAGTGAGCACGCCAGTCAACAAACTGACCGGGGTTAAAAATTGAACGGGCAAGCGAGGCCCAGTCTTGTGGGAGGCAATAGTTCATGGCGAGATCCTGCAGTATTTGGGAAGCATATGGGCTACCTAACCCGTCCTCCTTGACGGCCCTGCGAAGCTGCTTGATAGTATCTAAGTCAATGGGATACCAGTCATGCGGTTTCTGTGGGGTGGGGGCAAGGTTAAGAGGAAAGCAGCGAAAAGCACGAGAGAAAGGAGGGCGCGCTTGCAGAGGGCTTGGCGCGGGAGTGGGGGTAGGGGGAGCGTTGCCCCAAGGATTGCCTTGAGGTGCAGAAGGCAGCCAGGGGTTGTTAGTCGGCAGGGTGGAAGGAGCGGCGGCAGCTGCCGGTAGCGGCTCCGAGGGGGAGCTCGCCGAAGGGGGAGGCGGAAGTGGGAGGCCCCAAGCGTCGCAAGATGGCGGCGTGGTGGGCGTGGCTAAGACACAAGATGGTGGATCAGCCCCGCCCTGTGAAAGGGTGGGGTTCAAGGCACAAGATGGTGGACTAGCTCCGCCCTGTGGAAGGGCGGGGTAAAGCATATGCGGTTTCCGGCCCAGCTTAGGGCTGATGTCATCGCCAGAGCATTTCCTCCCCTCGATGGAAGAAGAAGGAGGAAGTTCGCCATCTTGGCGTGGCGCAGTGTTATTTTGCTTTTTGGGAGTCACCTCGAGCGCGTTGTTAATCTGCTCGACTAAGGACTCCGTGTCCGAGTCATGATTTGAATTAGTATCGCTATCTGAATCTGTTGGCTGGGTTGATAGGGCCTCTTTGGATTTAACGGGGCCTCGATCAGGGGGGAGGGAGCCTTGAAGGCAGGAGCGGATGGTTATCAGGGTGGGGAGCAAGCCGGGAGGGAAGCGCTTGCTCTCATGTTCCATGGCGTTAGTGACTCGATCAATAAGGCGATCATAAGTAACAGGGTCCCAAAGATGGCAAGTGGTGAGCCATGGGTTAAAGGGCAGCAGGAGGTCCCAGTATATTTGCAGCTGCCGGACAGACACTTTACAGCGATGCGTGTCTAGGAGACCCGCTAGAGCACGAACTTGAGGTGCCTGACATGTAGATATACGATTACCCATAGCTGAGGGGAGAGGAGGGGGAGTTGTTCCCGAGCCGGGCCGGCCGGCTGGCGGGGAGGAGGAGGAGGAGTTGTTTACCGAGCAGAGAGAATGAGATAAACTGTGGCCGCAAGGCCGAAGGAGACGGCGAGAGCAGAAAGCAGTGCCCTTTGGCAACGGGAGCAGTCAGGGGGGGCGGTTGCAAAGAGGCACACGGCACCAAATGAGGAAATAAAGATACAAAGAACTACAGCAAAGTAATGGAGGGGAAGAGGGAGAGCGTTAGGAGGAACGGGGGTCATAGAAGTGCGCATACAAGAGGACGAAGAGAGCGTGGGGGAAGGGAGGAGTTCCTACTGGATGAAGAGAGCGTGGGGGAAGGGAGGAGCGGCTTCGGAGCAAGGAACCTCCCACGGCTCCGGAAGCGGCGAAGGAGAGGCGGCCCTTACCTTGCAGGCGAGGAAACGGGAAGCTGGAGAGGCGTCCGGGCGAGCGGGCGACCTGCCGAACTGTCGTGTGGAGACGTTCCTCACACGGGGCACCAGTTGCGGTCGGGGTTACTGCTTCTAGGGGGAGTGGCGGCCGGTAGCTGAGCCCTCAGCTCTCGGGGCTGCTTAAAGGGTACCGGCGGCGGGGGCTCTTTCCCGGAGGCGAGGGCGAGGCGGAGGACGTGGCCGGGTCCTCGGCGGGAGGCGTGCAAGGTGTGGAGGGCGGCGATAAGGACAAGACACTCTTCATCCAGTAGGAGTATGCGCCAAAGAGGCTTTATTCAGGGGTGATTACAGGTTATATAGGCTGGTAAGAAGGGCAGGGCTGGAAAGGAGGTGAAGTAGCCTTAAATGGCAATATTGAAGGGAGAGGGGCTAGGATTGGTTCTGAGAGGACGCAGGAGCCGTTGCAGCGGGCGGGGGTTGTTCTGGCCACGGTGCATGCGCGCTGGCGGTGGCAGGAGTGGCCTTGGCACCAGGGAGTGAGTGGGCAAGATAGGGAAGTGGGGAAAGGGCGGTTGGGAGAAAGGCGGTTTCCTCCGGCAAGCCTTCCCTGCCCGTGACATTTTGGGTGAGGAAAAGGGAGCTGCCTTGACCTCGCTCCCCAGGCTCGGGGGGGCTGCAGAGGGCACTCACGCCCGTACCTACTACCCTCCCCAGGGGGTGATATCAGGTCCCCTGGCCCAGGCCTGGCAAGCCGAGGTACAAGTTCAGCTACCCGCACTGGATTTTATCAAATGTCTTTGTGTGTCAATTGAGATGATCATGTGGTTTTTCCTTTTGTTTTGCTAATGTGATATATTACATTACTTTATTTTCTTATGTTGAATCACCCTTGCATACCTGGGATAAAACTCATTTGATTATGATCTATAATTCTTTAAACATGCTGTTGGATTCGATTTGTAAGTCTTTTGTTGAGGATTTTTCATCTAGATTCATAAGAGAATATGAAATTTTCTTTTCGTTATCGGGCTTTAGTATGAGGGTGATATTGGCCTTGTAGAGTGAGTTAGGTGGTGTTCCCTCCTCTTCAATTTTTTGGAAGTGTTTGAGCAGGATTGTTATTAATTCTTCTTGGAGTGTTTGGTAGAATTCACCTGTGAAGCCTTCTGGTCCTGGGCTTTTCTTTCTTGGGAGGTTTTTGATGACTTATTCAATCTCTTTATTTGATTGGTCTGTTGAGATCTATTTCTTCTAGAGTCAGTGTAGGTGGTTCATGCATTTCTAGGAAGTTGCCTAATATCTAGATTTTCTGATTTGTTGGCCTACAGTTCTTCATAGCATCCTCTAGTGATCCTTTTTTTATTCCTGTGGGATCAGTAGTTATGTCCCCCCTCTCATTTCTGACTTTGTTTACTTGCAACTTACCTCCTTTTATCGTTGTCAGTCTAGCTAAGGGTTTGTCAATTTTATTGATCTTTTCAAAGAACCAACTTTTGGTTTTGGTAATGCTGTCTATTGTTTTTTCTTCTCTATTTCATTTATTTCTGCTCTAATCTTTGTTATTTCTCTCCTTCTACTTGTTTTGGGTTTAGATTGTGATTTTCTCGTTCCTCCAGGTGGGCAGTTAGGCCTTTGATTTTCACTGTCTTTTTTTTTTTCTTAAAGCAGTTTTATTGAGATAAATTCGCATATCATACAAACCATCTAAAGTGTACAATCACTGTCTTCAATTCTAGAACATTTTCTCCCTGAAGAGCGTTCCCTATGTTACAATCCCATATTTCATCCTCTGGCTTTTCCTCTAGTGACATACATAACCCTAAACTTGTTCTTTGTTCTTTTTTAACATAAACATTTAGGGCTCTAAATTTCCCTCTCAGCACTGCCTTCACTGCATCCCATAAGTTTTATTATGTTCTTTTCTCATTTTCATTTGTCTGAAGATATTTACTGATTTCCTTTGTGATTTTTTCTTTGACCCACTGGTTGTTTAACAGAGTTTTATTTAACTTCCATGTATTTGTAGATTTTCCAGTTCTCTGCCTGTTACTGATTTCCAACTTCATTCCATTATGGTCCGAGAAGATGCTTTGTATAATTTCCACCTTTTGGAATCTCAATTTATTAAGACTTTGTTTGTGACCCAACACATAGATTGATCCATGAGCCCTTAAGAAGTGTCCTGCTGTTTTGGGGGCAGTGCTGCAGCCATTCAGTTTTGAGAGCATCTGGCAGGTTGGGCACCTGCAATTTGGCGGCTCTTAAACTTGTCTTCTAGATGTAAGAAAAAAAACCTGGATCCTTCTGCACAGTGATGTAGCTTGTCCAGGGCTGGTAAGTGATATGTTCACACTCCAGACAGAGGACTGTGGCTTGGGCAGGATAGACGTGTGTGTCTACGGCTGCCAATCCCAGTCTTCTGATTTAAGATGACATTGCACAGTGACGTTTCCTTCAGTGTCACACCACTCAGGAAATCTCCGGAAAGGAATGGCACACCAATGAGTTATTTCCCTGAGTAGTGATGTTTCTACCAGGGTATTTGACTTCGCAGTAATTTAATGAGCCACGGTGTAGGGTATTCAAATTTGTTTCCACTTGCTCCCAATCTCTGACCTCCCTGACCTGCAGAGGGCTGCAGGGACTTGGTACCAGGCCCGGGGCTAGGTCCTGGAGGCCAGAGGAGTAAGACACCTGTGGCTGCCCTCCCAGAGCTCACCTGCCCAGCACTCACCTGCCAGCACCACCTCTCATGAACAGTCCCCAGGTGGAGGCCTGTTTGTGTTGTGGCTGCTTTTAGTTGCTAATGTGGTTTTCACAAACCAACACGGTTGTCCACAAAGCAGAAATAAATCTCAAAGACAAACACAAACCTCATTTTTCTTGCCTATTGTTTTAAAAGTATTTGTGTATTCTCAAGTTGGTTTGGGTACCATTCTTTTTCTAAATTTCTTGTAATGTTTTGAGGATAGACTCCAGAGAGGTGGCATTTGAGTAGTGATATTTATTTGAGAGAGACAAAGCTCAGCTGCTGTGAAGGTAATAAGCCCAAATGATTCTCCGTTCTTGTGACCTTGAGCCACTGGGTCCACCTCATTTGGGGCCTCTCGACTGGGGCAGGAGTGAGTTGGTCCCTATTGGACATGAATCCCAAGTGCCTGCGATGGAGGCCTCCAAATGTGGGCCTTGTTTGGAACAAGTTGCCATACAGTATCCAGCTTTAAGATGCCAATGAGCAACACAAAGAAGGAACTCTGTGCAAAGATTTGTTCTGCTTTCCAGAACTTGGAGAAGTTTTTTAAAACATTCTCTAGCTGCCTTCTTGGAAGGCCTTTTGAGTCTTGGAAAATCATCATCTTTTAGGACAGAGCCTGTGTTGTTCTTTCATCTCCGAAGCCCCCACGCACAGCTCAGAGCCTGCCACGTGGAAGGTAGGCTTGTTGATTAAATGAATGAATATTAAATAGGCTTGTATCCCGGATTCAGAGAATGCCTGATGCCCAGCTGGTGGGTCTGGGTGTTGGAAAGGCTGGCCTGACCCACAGGGGCCTCCTGGGGTGGGTTCATCCAGAGGACAGCCGCATTTCTGGGCAAATAGGTCTGGCTATGATGCTGGCTTTTGCCCCCAACTTCCCATGTGATCAGGGCTAGTTATTACCTTAAGATTCAGTTCTGTCTGTAGGATGGAATCATAAGCAAGCCATTTAGAGTATGGGCTGAATGATGATGATGGGGCAGCTGGCACAGGGCCTGCTTTCCTTGAGGCCCCTCCTATGCCCACTGACTCCCTCCTTCCATCCTGCCCTCCTCATCCTTATTTCCCACATGATAGCACCAGCACCTGGCCTTGTATCTCAGCCCTGTGTAAAATTCAGGCAGCTCTGGAAAGGAGTCAGTTTGGAGCAGTTGAGCCTGTTGTTAAAATGACTGACCTGGGCAGACAGACAGTTCGTCTCCTTAGTGGCTTCCCCTGAGCGTCAGGTCTTCCATCTGCTCAGCGGTGGCCTTCTTGTGCACCCTGCACGCGCTGCATCCTTCAGCACTTAGGATGCATCAGTGTAGTAACGGGCTCAGCCTGTGTGGGCTGGAAGGTGATTTGGCTCCCACGCTGCTCCCCACTTCTGCAGAGTCAGCAGCTGTCACAGACCCCCGTGGTGACCTGGGCCAGCCAGAGCCCCGGCACGCTTGGCGAGTCCCTGGTGTCCTTGCCCAGTTGCTCATCAGGAGGACCCACTTTGAGGTTCGTATTCCTGCAGCCGGTTACCTGGATGGGAGATCTCCGGCTGCTGCCCTGCTGGTCTCCAGACTGTCCTCCGGTGTGCCAGCTTCACTCAGCGTTCAACACGTATTTATCAGAAACCTTCTGAGTGCAAGTGAGTCTGGGGGAACAGAAGATTTCAAAACGATGAGGACCCTGCTCTCACCAAGCTCCCACACTGCTGATTATCCACTTAATTACAAGCCAGGTTTCTTCTATTCTATTCTGTTCTGTTGTATCCTGTTCTATTCCATCCTGTCCTATTCTACTCCTATTCTACTCCTATTCTATTCTATTCTATTCTATTCTGTTCTGTTCCGTTCCATTCCATCCTGTTCTATTCTAGCCCAGCCTAGCCTAGCCTGTTGTTTATTCTATTCTATTCCATCCTGTTCTGTTCTGTTCTATTCTATTCATTCTATTCTGTTCTTTTGCATTCAGTTCCATCCTGTTCTATTCTGTTCTGTTCCTCCCATTCCCTTCTGTCCTGTTCTGTTCTGTTCTGATCTGTTCCATTCCATTCAATCCTATTCTAGTTTATTCTGTCCTATTCTATTCTAGCCTTGCCTCGCCTCGCCTCACCTATTATTAATTCTATTCTGTTCCATCCTGTTTTATTCCATTCTATTCTATTCTATTTCACATTTTAATATTGTAATCAGTGGCATTTGATAGTCTTATTGGTAGCATTTTCTGTTATCAGACATGTAAATTAAGGCAGCATCAGACAATTGATGATGTCTTAGATGTGATGAAACAGTTGTTATGGTTGTGATCAGTGCAGGAAAGGATGTTTGGGGGGATGTAGTCTGGACCACCAGGAGTCATAGTCCACCTGACACCTGCAGGCTGAGTCCCCTGCAGCAGCAGGTGGGGGCTTGTTTCTCACACTGGGAGCTGGGTGTTTGAAGGGCTCATTTGGGAAGCAGAATGGGAATGGGGGTGGGCTGGCTGCCCACAGCGGGCCCAGGTTATATGGGGGTTTGGGGGGTGGGGAAGGCCATGGAAGGATAGATCTGAATTTGCAATAAGAAGTGACCATGTGGTTTTGATGCAGTATGTTTTAAAATACTTTTTGTTTCTGTGGCAGCCACCAGGAAATGTTTAAACAAGAGCGTGAGTCTAAGCGGGGGGTGCAGTTAGGGGGCCATCAGCTCCGCCCAGTGGCAGATCCTAGCCAGATCACAGGGGTCTCGCTGCCCCTCAGCTGCCTCTGACCTCTGTTTGGCTCCATCCTTAAGGAAGACTGAATGCTTGTGCAAGGGTTTGGCTTGTGTCCCCCAAAACGATATGCTGAAGTCCTCACTCTGGAGACTGTGGACATGACTCTCTTTGGAAATAGTCTTCATAGATTTGATCAAGTTGAGATGGAGTCATACTGGACTACGGGCTCTGATCCAACACAACCAGTGTCCTTATAAGGAGAGGGGCCCAGCCACGAGAAGTCAGAGGCAGAGAACGGAGCGGCACATCTACAGGCCAAGGGACGTCCAGGAAGGCCAGTGGCCACCGGGAACTGGAGGAGAATGGGGAGGGCCTCCCCTAGAGCCTTCAGAGGGAGCAGGCCCTACCCACAGCCCGAGACAGACTTCTGGCTCCCAGGACTGAAGAGAGTCACTTTCTATTGTTTGAAGTCCCCCCAGTTTGTTGTCTTGGTCAGAGCAGCCACAGGAAACTGAGACAACTTGTAAATGGATCCCCCTCACACGGTGGAAAGCTGCAGCCAGACAGTCTACACTGGCAAATTGGCTCCCGCCTTTTGGAAACAGAAATGGTCTCCTTGGAATTAGCCCGGGGTCTTAGTGGACCTGATCCCATTATCTGCATTATCTGCACCACATCCCCAGGTGGTGGGCACACACAGCCCTGACGTGTGCACCTCTGATTGGGTTTGAAGATCCTTTATCCATCCTTATCCTGGCCCAAGATGAGGCCTCTCTTTATATAGACTGGAGTTTTAAGATAAAAGCAAGGGTGTCTGGAAATTAATATTTCATGTGGCTCTTATTACAGACAGTGCACGTGTTTCCTCCAAGAAACTTTGGTTGCATCGTTAGGATGTCCTGATGCTGGATGTTCACTGCCAAGCAGAATCAGTGCTTTTGTTAAGAGAAGATGTTTGTAAAATGTTTTCTTTTCTTCCAAGGACATCATCGTTTCAACTTGAAAAACACATTCCTACACATTGCCTATGGAATCTCTGCTGTCAGAGGGATTATGGTAATGCTAAGAAGTTTAGAGTGGGCTTACGGAAATTGGTAATAAATATTGCATAAAGAGAGAGACTCTTTCACGGTGAAAAAAAATTATTTGTTATGCTAATTTTGAATTGCCAGGGTTTCTTCAGGCTTGAAAATGTATAGTGTTTTTCATTTCTCTTAAAAAACATAAGGATGATTTTCTCTTTGGAAAAATAATAAAGGTAGCCAAGATTGTGTTTCCACGCAGAAGAGGTGGGCCCATCAATAGGCGACAGGTTTCAAAATACAAGACGGCACTGCCATGAGGAAGTGTCAGCAGCACTCAACACTCACCATCACTCAGTGGTCCAGCAAATCGTCTTCAGTTTATTGTTGTTGCTTGGACATCGAAACGCCTCACCATCTTCCTTTGAATGGGGCAAGTGGGGTCTTAAAGATGATGCAAAAAAGACCAACCTGGTGATGGGTTGACAGCATCAGCACCAGGAAAGCGGAAAGGACCTGGATGGTTATTTGGCATCTTCGGTCTCCTCGTGTCCTGACTTGCCATGGCCAAGTGAACCGTACGAAGGGTCCATCCACCAAGGGCTGCCTGGAGAGGACCGAGGGAAGGCAGGCCCCTCGCTTTCCCAGCCCTTCTGTGCTTCCTAGCTGTTACAGAAGGCCCGTTGTCACTTCCTTCCAGGGAGTGGCTTGGGTTCAGCATCCGCCATTGACCAGGCTGGGTAATTGAGAAAGGGCCTGAGTAACGTGAAACAATAAATATCATAATGATGATGAACATTTGCATTGGTCAGCTTAGATTAGGTTCTGCTGTGGTAACAAACAGCCCCACGCTTTTGGTGGCTCCCAACCTTCGGGTGACTACACCTGAAGATGGGCTAAGATTCTGCCCAGTTCAGGATCAGGGCTGCGGGGGCAGCTGTGTCTAAGAGGCCACTGTTACCTGGCAGAGGCAGCCTGCCCACCGCGGGGCGGGGAAGTACACATATCTTCTCACGGGGGGTCCCACTCCTCACCAGCCAGTGGCAGGGCTGTCTAATCCTGTTCCTGGGGGATTGTTGAAGGATTGGAACCCAGAAAACGCTCCACATCAAGGGCCCGCAAACTAGGCCTTGCATTTGGCCCACGCCCGTCTTTGTAAATTAAGTTTCGTCGGACACAGCCACGCCAACTAGTTTCATCTTGTCTGCTTGCTTTTGCACGACAACAGCAGAGTTGAGTCTTTGCAGTGGAGACCCTACACTTTCCAAAGCCAAATACATTTACTCTGATCCTAGACAAAAGCTTGCTGGCCCCTGCTCCACATCCTCACCAGCGTCCCGTTGGCTTTGTCGTCACAGAGGACCATCGTGGGGCACGCTCACATTTCTGTAGCCAGCCTGGATCCGACAGCCTTGGGTGAAATGATGGACCCCTAGAGATGTCCACATCCTAATCCCCAAAGCCTGTGACTGTGTGACTTTACATGGCAAAAGGACTTTGCAGATGTGGACGAGTGAAAGACCTTGAGATGGGGAGCAGCTCCTGAGGATCCAGGTAGCCCAGTGGCATCACGGGGGCCCGTGTGAGAAGAAGGCAGGAGGGTCAGAGTCAGAGCAGGGGACGGGATGATGGAAGCAGAGGAGAGAGAGACTGGAGGATGCTCTGCTGCAGGCTTGGAAGACAGAGGAGGGGCCGTGAGCCAAGGAGTGCAGGAGGCTTCCAGCACCAGGCCAGGCGCGGAAAAGGATTCTCCTCTGGAGCTCCAGAAGGATGAGTCCTGCCGACACCACGGCTTTAGGACTTCTGACCTCCAGGACAGGAAGACAGTAATTTTGCGTTGTTTTAGGCTGCTGATTTGTGGTCGTTTGTTACAGCAGCATCGGGAAACTCATACTGTCCTAACACACGAATCTTCACAGCAGCCGTGGGAGGCAGGTCCTGTTGTTATCGCCAATTTACAGATGAGAAAACGGCACAGAGAGAGGTGAGGACCCACCTCGGGGGCAGAGCCCGATTCTCTCCTTCATGCCTGTGATTATTTTCTGCAAATCACACTTCCTTTTTAAGAGAGAAACAAAGTTAATGAATGGTGACTGTGGGTGCAAGTTCTGGAAGTCACAATAGACACAATTAAAGAAGTGACACACGCTTGGAGACGTCATCCCACCGCGGGAGTCATTTCTTCTTTGGTTGAACTAGAGCCTCTCCCTGAGCCCACTCCTTTTCATTTTACATCCATGAGCTTCCAGTCCCAGGATCAAAGGTGGACGTCTACCTGCCCGTGCTCTCTCCCTTTGGTGAGAGCTTGCCGATGCCCGCGAGTGCCCATCGGGGGCTGGTTCCTCTGCCAGGGGAGGGGCACCCCTTGGGCCTCCCAGGTTGTCTTCTCCCCACAGGCATCAGCTGAGATACATGACTTCACCTTCCTCCATGAGCTTTCTTCCCTTCTGTTTCAAGGCCCTGCGATCCGTCTCTCTCGTGTCCCGGATAAAAGCAGCAGGAGACCCCTTCAACCTGGTCCCCCACGGGGGGTCTTTTGGGGGGTGGGGTCATCCTGGCAACCGCACACTTCCTGGCCTCGGCAAACACACTTCAGAAAGGCCCCCAGCACAAGCCCTTGGGTGCAAAAGCTGGTTCTTCACCGAGTTTTGTCTCCCACTGGTCTGACCCCATCTCAGCTCTGGTTTGCATTGTCGTCCCCTCCAGTAGAGCCTTTCCTTCTGGATATCTTTGAAACGCACTGGAGGACAGGCTGGCACCGTGGTTTCCTTAGTCTCTCCTTAGGGATGATGGGGTTAGGGCCCTCTCATTGCCGAGACCAGGTGTTGCTAACCATGCCCTGTCCAGCTGTGCCTCTGCACCTATGATGCATGGCCTTGGAGGGCCTCAAAGATCACTTGTGCCCTGTATGTCTCTTAAGGGCAATTGCCACAGCCTCCAGATGTTGCCTTTCCTCTGCTTGGACTCCTCCAGAGATGGGGAGCTCATTATCTCCCTAGCTAGCTCACTATCTTGGATTTTCATCCTTGCATTGATCTGTAGGCTCCCCCTCAGCCCCACCTTGCCCCCAGATTCGTTGGCTACACAGAACAAGCCCACTCCCCCACACTTCCAGCTACTCTTGAATCAGTCACGCCAGTCAGTGAAATGACCCCTGGCACATAGAAAGAGGGATGGCATAAATAGAATATTTAATTGTGAAATGTTTCCTGGAGATATAGTTCGGAGTCTTCATGAATATTTCAATGGAATTCAGTTATCACTCAAAGATTTTTATTTATTGTTAAACTATGGGAAGTATTATTGTTTATAAACAGAAACAAAGAATCTTTTGACTCCCTGTGTTCATTTGAGTCTATTTCT
The DNA here is from genome assembly GCF_015220235.1 of Choloepus didactylus. Classification (NCBI taxonomy): domain Eukaryota; kingdom Metazoa; phylum Chordata; class Mammalia; order Pilosa; family Megalonychidae; genus Choloepus; species Choloepus didactylus. The sequence goes on from NC_051312.1 coordinate 4,660,207, forward strand.
TATTGTGGGCCCTTCTTTTTCTAAACCAAGAAGCTAACATCTTGCAGTGCACTGAGGAGACTGATCTCTGCAGGCCTGGGATTCGCCTTTCGCTGCCACATGGTGTAGCGGAGATTCTAATACTGAGACTGGTTTTTGCCTTTCTGTTTTGGGCTGACAGAGAGGAGTTGGCCAGGAGAGAGAAGAGACTGCTGATTAATGGGGAAAGTAAGGATCAGATGCTTCCCTTTTCTAGAAAGGATCAGACAAGGGGGCCCAGGAAGCATCCAGATATGCCTAGATGACAAGAAGCAGGTGTTGTCTGCACATCGCAAGGCAAGCAGAGGAAGCCAACGTCCTCAAACTTTGTGTTCGTACAACATCCAGTAGACATCCCTTGTGCGATTCAGTTTTCCTCCCCACTAGTGTGGACCAGCTGGCCGTTATGCTGGTGGGTTTGCTTTTACATTTAAACCTTAGCACAGGCATGGCTTACTGCTTGGAGCTGGGAATGATCTGCCTCAGATGTTTTATCTTTCAGCTTTTAAGCTTCTGGCTTTTGCACAGATTCATTTCAAGATATTAGCTTTGTAAAATTGCAGATTACCAGCAGGTATCGGAAGAGACTGAAAGACACATATTATGAACATGCAAATTTCCAGGAAGTTTCCAGGTGGTAATGACAACAATTGAGTGCCTCATCTTCATTAAAACATTAACATGCTTTTCTTCCTTTTGGATGGATGGTCTTTAACAAAATGCATGATGTTTCTTAGCTCACAGTCACGGTAATTGGGTTATCGTTGAAATATATATATCAAAACTTCATTGATGAAATAGGGCAGATCCTTCAACGTTGCTTTTTTTAACGTTTAGAAACAGCTTAAGGTTGCTGGTTCATGCAGATATAAATAGTGTCCCATTGCAGAATGCCCCTCCCTCCCAACACACACACACACACACACACACACACACACACACACACACACACACACACACACACACACACACACACCGGCCGCTCTCTTTGCAGACTAGTGTGGATAGCTGTAGCCAGCTTAGTATATTTCCTACCAATTGATGGAAGGAAGCTTGGTTGTCTTTGGTAGGCACGGGTGCTAAATTCTATTCACCAAGACTCTGCCATCCTTGAGGTGGTGGGAGGGAGTGCCCAGTTAAACATGTAGGGTTGATTAGGGTGGGCACAGAGAGCAAAACCCATAGAAGATGCTGTCTGTGCCCTCAAAGCTTTGCATGTTGGAGGAGATGTCGGAGGGGCCTGTTTTGCTTTTGAGGGATGCATTTTAAGAAGGCAGCCTTCACACAGCAAGAGCCTAACTCGGAAGGGGAAAAAGCACATGAGAGAGAGAAGTTGTGTCCAGCGGATTCAGAACAGAATCTCACGTGAGAAAAAGTGGTCATGTTGGCCTGCCGGGGCTGCTGGGATAAACACCATAGACCAGCCGGCTACAACAGCAGCAGTTTCTTGGCTCTTGGTTTGGAGGCTGGAGTCCAACATCAGGGGGTCAGACGTGCCCTCTCTGAAGTCTGCAGTGTTCTGAGGATGACTTACTGGCTGTCGCTTTCTGCCTGGATCACACGGCAGCCTGTCTCCTTTGATCTCCTGTGGAATCCGGTTCTGTGTCTGAATTTCCTTCACTTATAAGGTCTCCAGTCATCTTGGAGGCAGGCTCACCATGATTCAGTTTGGCCTCATCTAAAAAAGACCCCATTTACAAATGAGTCCACACCCTCAGACCTGGGATTGGGACTGGATCCCACCTGCCACTGATGGTCTTTTAGAATCGCAAGCTGTCTGTAACGGGCTCATCCTGGTTTGGCTGCCCTTTTGAGCCACTTGCTAGAAGAGAAATGCCTGAGACCTGAAGTTAGAAGTCTTTGTTTGCCCTGCCCTGTTTCAGGAGTGGCTGACTTGGGGCTGACTTAGTAGGCAATTCCTATGTCTCAAGTAAGGCCTGTTTGTCTTAGGAGGGTCTGTGGCACTTAAATGAAATAGTGTATGAGGTGAGGGTGTAAGCTTTGTTCCTTCAACCACTCCACCCTTCCACTGGCTCTTGGCAGGCAGAGCTTCTGGGCATGCGTGGGACCCACACACATGCTTTCCTTGCCCCCACCCTGCCCTGTCACCTGCGTGCAGGTGCATGTCACAGGTGAGACCAGGAGGTGGCATCTCCTCCTGGCTTGGCTGACCAGCTCTTCTCCTCAGTGACACCTGCTCTGGGCCACCATCTCGCCCACAGGTAGGACCCACCTGTATCCAAATACCAGCACTGCACTCTCAGGCGGCATCATCGGGAATCTTGGAACAGTGTGGGATGGCAGGAATAAGAGCCTGGGCACGTTTTGAAAGCAGGCATTCTGCAGCTGCACTGCCAACCTGGCACTCATTTGCCTGTGGCAAGGGTTGTCTTCTGGGGACTTGGCCAACATCGCATCTCCTGGCCCACTGTGTTACAGGTGCACTTGGTGCCAAAGACTCAGAGGGAAGAAACACTGCCGAGTTAGCTAGTCAGGGTGGAAACAAAACAGTGCCACAGCTCAAGAACACAGGCAAAAACTGAGGATCAGGGCAGCCAGCTGGGGAGTAGAAGCACTTCTCCCAGGTGCTGTGACACAGCTGTCTCCCTGCACCGTCGTCCACTGCCTTTGTCCAGGAACAAGAAGCAGGTGTTGTCTATACATCGCAAGGCAAGCAGAGGAAGCCAGGGGTCCTCAAACTTCGTGTTCATGTAACATCCAATAGGCTTCCCTTGTATGATTCAGCTTTCCTCCCTGCTAGGTAGACCAGATGGCCATTTTGCTGGTGGGTGGGGAGCCCCCATTCTCTTCTCAGAATGGGGGCCACACAACCACAGATTCTGCTTCTTCCTCCTCCCGACATTTGATGGTTCTTACCATTCATTTAACTCTCGGCGACTTCTTGGGTATGAAAATTGCCGGTCAGGTTTTGTTTCTTTTGGCCTTTGGGTTTTGTTGTAAATTTATAAGAACATAATAGATGTTTTGACTCTTATCAACCATATTTGGCAGGTATTTTTCCAAATTTATCTCCTTCCTTTTAACTTGTTTAAAATTTTTTTAATATAGGAAATTTTAGTGCATTTTATTTATTTTTATGTCACCAGTTAGTTTTTTCCTCTCTCCCTTGGCTTTGATGACATATTTAGAAATTCACCATTCATATTTTTTAGTGCACATTATCATTTGCTCATTTACTTTCATTTGCTTTTCATTCCTTCCCACCTTTCCATGTTTTTTTAATGGGGTGATTTTTCTTTTGCTAGAAGAACTCCCCTTTACAATTCATGCTGGTGTTGAATTGTGTTTTGATTTTTCCAAAATGTCTTTATTTAGCCTCATTGTTAGGAGGATATTTTTGTTAGGTAGAGATTCTAGATTGGCATTTCCTCATCTTCTGACTTCCCCTGTTTCTTTGGAAAAGTTTCCATCTAGATAATTGAAGATAATCGTCATTTACACTGGCTGCTTTAAAAATGTCAGTTTGGCAGATGTGTTGGACATCCTCACCTGGACTGGTGTTGATGTTGTCACAAACATTGGGACTGGTGGTTTGATGTGCTGAGCCCTCGAGCATGGGACTTGCCCTTATGAAGCTCATTACCACAAAGGAGAGTCTAAAGTTGTATGTAATGGTGCCTAGATGTCTCCCCCTGAGTACCTCTTTGTTGCTCAGATGTGGCCCTCTCTCTCTCTAACTGAGCCATCTTGACAGGTGAACTCACTGCCCTCCCCCCTACGTGGGACCCGACTCCCAGGGGTGTGAATCTCCCTGGCAACGCAGAGTATGACTCCCGGGGATGAATGTGGACCCAGCATCGTGGGACTAAGAGTATCTTTTTGACCAAAAGGAGGATGCAAAATGAGACGAAATAGTTTCAGTGGCTGAGAGATTCCAAATGGAGTCAAAAGGTCACTCTGGTGGACACTCTTATGCACTATATAGATAACACCTCTTAGGCTTTAATGTGTTGGAATAGCTAGAAGTAAATACCTGAAACTACCAAACTCCAACCCAGCAGTCTGGACTCCTGAAGACAATTATATAATAATGTAGATTACAAGGGGTGACAGTGTGATTGTGAAGACCTTGTGGATCACACCCCCTTTATCTAGTGTATGGATGAGTGGAGGAATGGGGATAAAAACTAAAGGACAAATGGGGTGGGATGGGGGGATGATTTGGGTGTTCTTTTTTCACTTTTATTTTTTATTCTTGTTCTGGTTCTTTCTGATGTAAGGAAAATGTTCAGAGATAGATTGTGGTGATGAACGTATAACTAGTTGTCATACTGTGGACAGTGGATTGTATATCATGGATGATTGTATGGTGTGTGAATGTGTTTCAATAAAACTGAATTTAATAAAAAAAAAATGTCAGTTTGTCCTTAGTTTTCAGCATTTATGTGTCTAGGTGTAATTTTTCCTGTGGTTGTCTTCCTTGACTTTCCTAGAATTTTTTGAATCTGTGAATTTACGTGTTCCATCAGTTTACAGTTAATATAAAATAGTTCTTTCCCCTTCTCTCCTTGCAGCATTTTAATTACACTTATGTGTCTTATATCCCTCCTTTCTGTAGCTTCTATTCTTTTTACTCTCTGTGCTTCAGTTTGCGTATTTCCTCTTGACCTGTTTCCCAAGCTCCTCATCTATTCCCTATTTATAGTCTGATCTTAAACCCACCTTTTGCATTCTTAGTTGTAGATGTTGTGTTTTCAGGTCTGGAATTTACGATTGATTCTTTTTCCTGCATTCCAAATCTGGTGGAATTCTCCAGAATTCACCCCATCAAAATACCCTCTCCATTTTCCCCTCTTTTTTCTTGAATATCTTAATTGTTTTACTGTCTTGTCTGCTACCTGAATGTCTGTGCCATTCACGGGTCTGTTTCTATTGAACGTTTTTCTCTTGTTTTCCCATCACTGCTGTCATCCCTTAGCAAGTTTGGTCATTGTTTATAGAGTAGCAACATTGTAGCTATTATTTTAAAGAAGTTACAGAGGCTCCAGATAATGTTGTCTTCTTCAGAGAGGATTGCCCTTTCTTCTGATAGGTGGGTAGAGTGGGGGCTTATTACCTTTGTCGAGTCGGGGACCAGGCTGGATCAAGGCTGAGTTGTGGTTTTGAGAAATCTCATTCCACCTTGGGTTCATCCAGTCTCCTAAGGTGCAGCCCTAAATGCTTTCAGATGAGATCCTGGTGTGCTCACCAGTGCCCCCTCCCTGGTGAGTTCTGCACTCTAATCCCTCTGCCCAGCTCTTTAGCCTCTGCCCCTCACAGATTCAGAATTTGGCAAATGTCTCAAAAGGAAAAGTAGCGGAATGTCTCGTTTAGTTTTCATCTCCTCCCTTTTCACCCAGACTCAGGTCTTTCGAGGCTTCAAGTTGTACCTTACTTGCCTGCTGAAAGCGATGCTGATTTCTCTGTTCCCAGCAGGGAGGGGCCTCTGTCCAGGACAAGCGGGTGTACTGAGCCCTTTACCTGGGCCTGGAATGTACAGAGGGTCCTGGGGGAAAGCAACTCTGGGATGCCAGCTCACGACCTCACGTTCTCCTCGCTCTGAATCTGGGCGCTCTGGCCTGTGTGACTTTAGCAGCTCACAGATGCCTTTAAAGAGATGGCTGTTGTGTTGTGTTTGGTTTTCTTTGTCAGAGCATTCCTCCACCTCTAGCCGTTTCATCTCACCTGTCTGTGGCCATCAGGATTTATTTAGACTTCTCCTGAGTCCTTTTGACATCACCTAATTGTTGATAGCTTCCTAATTTGCTGGTATGGCAAGAAATTACATGTTCCTGTAATGAATTTCTTGTCTCAGACATAGCATCAGCCATTTTTCAAAGGATGTCTGGTTCCTTTTAGTGGGAATCAGTATTTAGGGACCACGATCTAGGTATCAGGGGTGCTTATTTTAAAGGTAATATACATCATGAGTCATATTTATATTTCCTATTTTAATTCAGGACATCAAGGTTTTAACTTAAAATCTCCTTGCTCTTACATTTGTATCTCTTTTCAGCCATGCTAAAAATCTCAATTTTTCTATCAACATAATCCTCTTGGTTTATCTCATCATACACACCCAAAATTCTAGGAATGATAATACGAACACTTCGACACATAGTATGATCTTGAAATGGTTTAATATTTTCTTTTGTAGTTATTTTGGGATTCTGGTGTAGATCCTATCAGAGATGTACAATCAAATTGCAGCATTTTAAAGTCATTTAAAATGCTTTCTCTATTTGTTTATGCCGGCAGTTATGTGCAAACTTACGTTCCTGTGTTTAATTTCATTTTTGATTTAGAATGATTGTGATTTTAATTTTTAATTTTGTTTTATAATTATATAAAATATTTACATCATTCAAAGGCAAATCTCCAAAACAAGGTATATTCAAAAAAGTTCAGCACATATCCTTCTCCTTTCTACTCCATTCTCTTCTTTCCGCCATTTGTAGTAATTTCTTCTAAATGTATTCTTCCATTGGTTATAGAGAGTGAGTTTAAAAAATAATTATAATAATAATAGACCCCTTTTACTGAGCGCTTGTATATCAAGTGGTGCTTCTAATTAACGTTACCTGCATTATTGCACTTTGCTTTACAAGCTACCCTGGGTGGAGGTTCCATTATTACCCCCGTTTGCAGGTGAGGGAACTGAGGCTCGGGGGCGAAGCAAGCAGCAGAGCACATGCCACACAGCTTATGAATTTGAACCTGGGACTTGTAGTGAGGCCTTACTCCAGATGCTCCATTGACTGCAGCAGTGTGGTCACTGAAGACTGTTGGTTACCAAGTTTGGGTTGCCTGCTCCTGATTAATAATTGTGCCGGTTTGGAAGTATTATGCTCCCCCCCCTCCTGCCAAAGCCATATTCTTTAATGCAGTCTTGTGGGGGCAGATGTATTAGTGTTGATTGGGTAGGAATCTTTTGATTGAGTGTTTCCATGGCGATGACACAATCAACTGCGGGTGAACCGCTTGTTTAAATTATTTCCATGGAGATATGGACCCTGCCCATTCAGGGTGGGTCTTGATTTAATCACTGGAGTCCTATAAGAGAGCTCACAGACAGAAAGACCCCAGAGCAGCTGAGAGGGACATTTTGGAGAGAAGCTAAGAGCTGACATGGACGCTGACACTTGGAGACAATGGGGTGAAGGTATGCTCATATTGATGCCTTAATTTGGATACTTGATGGCCTTCAGACTGTAAATTTGTAACCAAATAAACCCCCTTTATAAAAGCCAATCCATTTCTGGTATTTTGCATAATGGCAGCACTAGCAAACCGGAACAATAATCTTTAAAATATCCCCGGAGCCGTTTGTCACTCCCCCCAGTGCTCCTCGGGTGGGTGGATGACGACAGTGGAAGTGGGTGGTCCCCTGGTCCCGGAGCAGTGTCCTCATCCGTGACCGTCAGGGGCACTGTGTGGCCTCGTGTCTTCAGATCCGCGCAGGAGCCCCTGTTAGAGAGTCCGGTGGCCTTCTAACCAAGGCTCCTTCACTGGTGGAACAGCTGCAGAGCTCTCGCAGTTTGGAAACAAATTTCTCATTGTTGAGTTGGATCTCATCATATTCACCGGCCCGCAGGGCTGCCAGATGCCACCCGCTCTCCTTCCATGGAAGGTGCTCGCTGCCCCCTTGCACAGTTGGGTTTTGTCAGTCGTTTTCCTTCTCATCACCTTACTTTTCTTTTTTCTGTGTTTTCTAAAAGTTAAACAAAGCAACCCAAAGTAGCAACGTGGTGTCCTGAGTTCCTCTCCCCTCCCCGTACCCTGAGTACACACAGGTGTGTGAGAGCACCTTGCGCCTGGACCTCGGGTGGCACGGATGTGTAGATGGGTGTGTTTGCTCACCCTTGGCGGGATTCGTGCAGCACAGCTCGGAGCCCCCGTGCCTCCGGTGCTGCTGGGGCGCCATCTGGACCTGGCTTAGCTGTCCAGGCTGCTGGGCACTGGGGGGGCCCTGCGATCGCATTAGCATTTAAAATCCCCGTTCAGCCTCCTGGTGTGCCAGGAAGGGAGGGTGCAGAGACTTTTTGCCATGTAGATGACACAGGTGGGTAGCTGTACCAGGGTCCTCCAGCAAAGCTTGCTCCATCGGAATTCTGGAAGTAGTTTCCCCTGCTGGCTGCGCTGCCCCATGAAGAGTGTGGCGGGAGGAGGGAGGGGTGGTGGTGTGTGCGTGTGAGGATCTAGCGTTTCTGGGCTCCGGGCTTCACGTTCAGGGAGCCTCCGTCTGGGCTGTGACCCGGCAGCAAGGCCAGCAGGTACGGTGAGGAGGGGCTGTTGCATTCCACGCCAACCCCAGTCGTGAGGGGTTGTTCCCACGCCCCCGACATTCCCCAGGACAGACCTCATGAATGTTAAACCCAGCAGGAAAGGTTGTGTAAGCTAGGGGTTTCTCCATTCTGGGTGTCCCCCACACACCGCAGTGGGCAGTGGGCGGCAGAGAGTGTCTCAGGTCTCAGAGTCAGGGAACGTGCATTATTGGCTCACCGTGGCTTTGGGCAAACCACCAAAGGAAGGTATCAGTCACCGTGACTTCTTCAGTAACTATGAAGCCCTCCCCAGCCGTTCCTGGCTCTCAAGAAGAGGAGAAGACACATCCTGGTTGGCAGTGGGCACAGTGAGGGTGGGGCAGTGGGCACGTGTGGATGCACACCCGTGTCTGCAGGTCCAGGTGTGAGTTGTAAAATAAGCAGAGGCAAAAGGAAGCAATGGCAGAGCTTATGCAAAGGGGGAAGAAACAACCATGTTTTGCTCTTAGCCAAATAGTCCAGGAGTCTTTAAAGCTTGCCGTCTTGGTTTTACAACTGCAAGATGGGACTTTCTCTTTGCCGGGCTTACGAGAGCTGCAGGATGGTCCCCTTTCTCAGAGACCTGCCCTTCCGGGCCAGCCAGCCCATGCCAGGGGGATTCTTCTCCTATTTTCCTTCATTTCTTCCCTGGGCACTGCTGCCAAGCCCAGTGTCCCCGGGACCGTGGGCAGCGTCGTCACGGAGGGGTGCCCTGCGGTCGAGAACACCTGTATCAGTGTCCTGGGGCCGCCGTGACAAAGCCCCAGGAACCGGGTGACTTAAAACAACGAAAGTTTATGGCTCATGTTCCGGAGGCCGGATCTGCAATTGAGGCGCGGGCAGGGCCGCGCTGCCCCTGAGACCTGTAGGGGCCCTGCCTGCCTCTCCCGGCTCCTGGGGACCCCGGCCGTCCCGGGTGAGCCTCGGCTTTGTGGACACGTCGCCGCAGCCCTGGCCTCCATCGTCACGTGGCCTCCTCCCCTGGTCCTCCCTTCTCTTCTCATGAAGGCTCAGACACTGGATTCGGAGTCCCCCCTCCTCCAGTGTGACCCCATCTTAATTTAACTACTTCCATCTGAAACGGCCTTGCTGCCAAACGAGGTCACGCCTCAAGGTCGCGGCGGTTAGAACGTCAGCCTGTCTTTCTGTGGGACACGATTCAGAAATGGACGGGCCAAGTGTTTGAGCAGAACCGGGTCCTGTTTGTTCGTGCTCCGGGAGGGTGGGGGGCCTCCCAGGGACACCCCGCTGCGCCCTGGCCCCTCCCCTGATCTGGGTGTGGCGATGCTGCAAGGCTTCCAAACAAATGCCTGCCAGCTGCTCTCGGATGGCTGTCTCGTTGTCTGTCCACAGATGGCGCCGTGAATCATCACCCAAGGAATTCAGCAGAGAGGCTCCAGGGTGCAGTTGCTAAGGGAGTTTTTTTTTGGGGGGGGGGCGTGGTATGTACAGTCTGCTAACGTGTGCTGGCACATTTTGGAACAGCAGCAGAAGTGCACATTTTGAAATGAGATCCCAGTGGCAGTGAAGTGTCTCAAAGGCTCCAAGTGCTGTGTTTAAAAGAAGACATCACTATTTTGATCAGTAATTTGGGGGACCTGAAGACAAACTTGTTATGCTTGCAAGCAATAGACGGAAATCATCCATAACATAACCGTTAGCCAGAAGCAGAGAACTGTCGGCCTAACTCCCCCCACAGTGCATTCTTGAGGCTAAGGAAGCAGGAGCCAGACACAGCTCATAGTGAGTAGAGGGCATTTCAAAGTGACTGGAGCTGATCTCCGGAAGGTTCCTAATGTTTACAGTTAAATGCTTTTAGCAAGGGAACTCTCTTCCTTTGGATGTTCTCAGCCTCTTGTATTTGCTTACCAGCCGGCAGTTTTCTGCAAGGCCTTTCTGTGCCAGCTCAGAGCTTACAACCCCCGACCTGATCCCACACAGGCTCCCAGAGTGGGCAGGGGCGATGTGGGTGTGGGGAAACTTCCCCTGCCAGTCGCCTGGCTTGGTGAACATCAGACCTGCAGGAGCCCGGTGTTGTTCCTTCTCCTTTCATTCATCCATCATGCCTGAGAGAGAGACCTAGAGGGTAGTGGGAACCACGGCCCGAGTGCAGGGCCATCCCTGTGCCAGCCTTGGGCTTGGTGTTGGGAAACGATTGGCTGCCCTGGGCCTTCGGCACCCCCCCAGCATCCCAAGTGATAAAGACACTGCAGACCGTGTCTGACCGGATGGTTCCATCCCTTGTTCTAACAGGAAAACCCAAAGCATCAGTCCTCAGCTGCCGTGGTTTCTCTGGTGTGTGCACTAGGTAGATGCACTAAATCAAAAAGTGGATTAATTTGCAAGCAATGAACGTTCTTGGCGATGCTCTAATGATGACGTCCTGGTGCCAGCCGTTTCCCCTGATGAAGCATGGCGAGCCTTACCCGGGCGGTGAGGCGATCGTGTGGCTAAAGCTGAGCTGTGTCTTCCGAATGAGAATGAATAGAAGGCTCAGATCAAACCAGGAGCAGAGCAGAGCCAGCCAGCCAGCCCTGCACCCCCTGGCCCGAGCGGGTGAAACTGTTTCCCCAGAGAAGCCTTTTTAGATGTGTTTCTGAATGACTCCTACAGCTGATTTTAAGGCCAGATCTAAACCGAGAAACACACAGAATCATATCTTTTAGCCCCCAGATCCCAAAGTGAGAACTTGGAAACCTTGCATTGTGTTTTTTAGTGGTTTTAGATTATTCATAAGTGTCTTAAGAATTCATTTAGGAAAATGGCCCCCTCTTCTTAGCTTTATCCTTTTTTCTTTCCTCCTTCCCTTTCTCCTTCCTGTTTCCTTCTTTCTCCCAGACTTTACCTGCTGGTTGCAAAGAATTTAAATCCCTAGCCACAGGTTTTTTCTAATAAAGTAAATTACTTTTGATTTACTTTTTATTCCTAAAGGTATTGAAATGCAATTTTATGTTATTTGATTGTGTTGAATTTAATTCACAAACACCCCGTATATTTTAGCAGGTAGAATCCACTGGGTATTCAGTATGTTCTCTGATGGTCAAAAGCTTTAATAATGGGATCTGAAATTTAGGATGAGCTAAGAAGAAAAGGAAGAAAAATCTCTATAAGTTTCTTCTATGGCACTGGGATTAATTATGTTTAACATCCTTTTTTTAAAGGACAGGCTCTAGCCTGAATGTTAACAGAATAGGTAAGTGGAGGCGAAGCCAAGAGTTCATTTTCCTTTTCCTTTCCTTTGCTGGAGAAGTGGGGGAGAAAATGAGCAGAACCATAGAATTTGGCTTAGACCCCTAAGTCTCTGTAGTTAAGTTCCCTGAAGTTGTATTCCAGCAGTTGGGGAGCAAAATGGAGAGAAACAGGACCATTTCAGCAGGTGGTCTTTGTTTTGGTGATGTCTGAGAAATTGTTTCCCAACTTGACACATGACAGTGATTTGAAGGAAATTGTTTGTTTGGATTCTTGAAAGAGATGGACAAAGAGTGCCCATTATAGACACCAAACTAGATTGCTTTTTACACACCTGCAGAGTTGAAGGAATGGAGCGATAGACTGGAAGGTCCTAGTAAACCCGTAAGGCACGGGGCACGTGTGCGCCGCTGGGTGTCATTTCCAGGTGGAGGGGCTGCTTCCCGCGCTGTGAGGAGAGGACCCCGGAGCATCCCAGCCAGGAAGGGCGGCTGTACCTCCCAGGCCTCCAGCCACCGTCCAAGGAGAGAGAGCCTGGGGCTGATGCACCGGGGTTCCTGGTGGGTAGTTAACCGTGGCGGTTGCCAGACATAGAGCCAGAGGTGGGCGTTTTAGGAGACAGTAGTGGTTAAAAGCACAGATTCTGCCACCAACCCCTCTGGGTTCAAGGTGGGGCTCAGGCAACTACTGTGGACCTCAGGTTCGGGAAGTTACTTCATTTCTCTGAGCCTTGGTGTCCTCATCTGCAAAATGACAGGGCTGTTTTGAGGATGCATGAGTTAAAATGTGTATAAGGCTCTCAGTGCAGTGCTTGGCATAGAATAAGTACTTTGTTGTGATGGCAATGATGAAAATGGTGATGAAGAAGATGATGATGAAGATGAAGATGATGAAGATGAAGAGGATGAAGCAGGTGATGAAGAAGATGGTGAAGATGAAGAAGATGAAGAAGATGAAAATGATGAAGATGAAGCAGATGAAGATGATGAAGATGGTAAAGATGAAGCAGATGATGAAGATGAAGAAAATGATGAAGATGAAGCAGATGATGAAGATGATGATGATGAAGCAGATGATGAAAATAATGAAGATGAAGATGATGAAGAAGACGATGATGAAGATTGTCAGGGAGGAGGAGGAGAAGAAAGAGGAAAAAGGTCTGCTCTGACATTCCCGTCCTTGACAGTTGTGTTGACCTTGTCTCCTTGCCTGCCCCGTGCTCCCCGGAAGCAGCCCAGGTTTCAGGGCAGAGATTCTCTAGCCATCGTGGATGTCCCGGATGCTCCCCATCTTGTCACTTGCTGTCTCTCTGCTCTGTGCACTGGTCTCAGCCACTGGGTCTTCCTCTGGTTACCGTCCTGCAGAAAATGTTGCTCCGTTTCTGCTTCTGAATCAAATCTCTTAATCTTTCTCTCTCTTGCCTTCTCTCGGGCAGGGGGGCTCTGCCTAAACCGGGAGGCTGGAGAATTTTCTGTAATTAGAGCCACGTGAGGCCACATATGTAGCTACTGGCTAAAAGGCCCAGGCTTTGGGGTCTGACAGACATGGCTACATTTGTGCAAGGTAGACGTCGAAGTTACTTAGCCTCTCAAAGCTGCTTCCTCACCTGTGAGACAGGGGTCACGGCCATGCTCCCTCCGAGCAGGCCCTCAGGATTGACCCTGGCACTGTCTTTAGATGCCTTGGAGCGTAAGTGTGGGGAAAACCTGAGCGGTTATTATTATCAGCTTGATTGTCATCACCGTCATTATTAAAGCCGGGTAGAAGCCACTCCAAGGACATCTACAGTCCCGGGAAATCTGTCTCACTTCGCACGGGGGCTCATCCATTCTGCCTGTGAGTCACGTCTGGCCTGTGGGGCACTTGAGGCCACCGAGGAAGGTCTCAGTGCCACGTGGGCTCATGTGTTTCCGATCTGAGGGTCCCACACTTTCCTGAAGAGTCCGTCTCTGCAAACACTGAAGATCTGTTCACTGTCTATCAAATTTCGGGTTGCAAATGGTGTCCTGTAGAGCCTTTGCTATTTCAGTGGAGAAATTTACATTTACATTTCACATCCTCCTGGGTGAGGGAAGATGTACCTGGTCAATATAAAATAATTTCCTCCCCTTCTTTTTTGTGTACGTTTCCAACTTTTGTGCCTCTCTCTGCTATTTTTCATGGCTTTTATCCATTAGCTACATAACAGAGAACCAGACAAAATTGTGCGGGGCGGCAGAGGGTCTCTTTTACATTGGAGGGGTTGGAGGAGGTGGCCTCTTCCAGGGAGCCGAGAGTCCACAGCTGGAAGCTGAAATGCTGAAAGGGAGGCGAGCCAGCTGGGGCTCGGCTGGAATTTGCCTGTTGATGAGGTCAGGAACTCTCCAAACATTGGAGATGTTTATTTTCCTCAAATGTAAGAAATTTCCCTGGAAATCAAGGTGTAACCATGGTGCTGGATCCAAGCAGCCCTGGGAGCTTCCTTGCAAATATCAGTACCCTGTTTTGAAAGCGTCTTGACCTGAAAGCCCCAGATGGTGCCCAGGACTGCGGGTTCTGGAGCCTGCAGGGGTTGCTGTGTGACCTCTGGGACTCCTGCTTGACGTCAGGTCTAAATGGACAAAGTCAGCCACGCTTGGATACCTGTGATCATACCTGTGCTGCGGGCATGACGCGGTTGCAATTCATAGCTGTGGTAAGCTGGAAAACGTGGCCACAATATTTTGCAGCTCCCGTGTTCAAGAGGTGGAGTATTATTTCCCCCAACACCTAGGATCTGGTCTTGTAACCTGCTTTGACAAGCAGAACATGCCAGAAGGGGTGTTGCGTGAGTTCTGGAACACAGCCTCTGGGGTGTGGTTTTTGGTAGTGGGTGAGTGGTTAGCAATATATTTAATTTTTACCATGAGTCGGTCTTAAGTTTTATCAAATGCTTTTTGATAAAGCCTTTATCAAAATCAATATCAAATGCCACAAACCTCAAGACAATCATATATATGTCATTTTTCCTGTTAACGTGATGAATTACATTGGTTTGTTTTTTAGTCCTATAGTAAGCCCCACCTGGGCATGATGCAGTCTCCTTTATCTGTTCGTCTCAGCATTTGATTTTTAATATTCGTTTAGGATGTTTGCGCTGTGTCCTTACGAAGTCCCGACACGAGATTATGCTGGCCGCATGCAGTGAGTTGTGGAAGGAGCTCAGTCTCCGTGTCCTCTAGAGGACTTTGTGTGGACTTGCTGTTATTTCTTCCTTAAGTGTTTCGGTGAATTCGTCCCAGAGGGCACCTAGGCCTGGGCCTCTGGGAATTTAGGTGCAATTTTAAGCCATTTACCAGTGTTAACTATTTTAATCCTCACAACAGCCATAGAAGTATCATACTTTTGTCGTCATCACTGTTTTCAGACAAGAGGTTGAAGTACAGAGGGGAAGTAGCTTGTCTGTGGCCTCGATGCAGGAAAGATCCACCCCAGGTAGTCGGGCTCGGGAACCTGTGGGCTTTGCTGCCCAGGTGGCGGTGACCACAGCACTGGCCAGGCCGTCCCCTTCCGTCCTCGGGCAATGGAGGGACACGGGAGCTGAGTCTACTTGGCTTTCCACGGCTCCCGGCCTTGGGTGGACGGAGAGCTCATTGCGGCCCCAGGCTTGGGGTCACGGCAGAGGAGAGGGCTGGCCTGGGTGAGTTTTCCCCCAGATGCTCAGCATCCCCCTTTACCTGGGGAGCCCACTGGGTCACCCAGCCTGGAACGGGCCATTGGACATCCTTGCCAGGACTGGTTACTTCCAGCTGTCACAGTGCCAGGCCCACAAGACTCCTTAGTGGATGTAGATGCCTCTTGCCTCCAGCGCTGAGTGGTGGCTTTATCTAGCTGGCCCCCATCATGGTTGATGTGGGGTCCCAGAGCAAACCAGCAGCCCGGGGCTGTACACACAGATTTGCAACAACCCTTGGCCCTGCTCAGGGTTCTGGCAGAGCCTCGGCGTTCCAGTTCCTCCACGAGCTGTTCTTTCCGGAATCTGCGGCAGTGCCCACGACCTCTGGGGTCTCTGGGCTGCGTAGCCTGGGGAGGGGCAGAGACCCTCCCTCCGAATCCGGCTGCCTCTGACCCCACCGAGTCCAGGTGCCCCGATTTCCCCCCACCATGCTTGGAGGATGCTCATAAGTAAAACATCTTCTCCAGGCTCCCAGGTCTTTGGGTGCCAGTGACTTCCTAAATTGCCATGTGAGTCTGAAGTAGACGGTGCAGTGTCACTTGGAAGGAAAACAAAAGATTGGGATGCACCGAGCCCTCGATCTCCCTCGCTGTGTTTGTGAGAAGCCATTTTCCAATTATGGTGACAAGGTGTCAGGATCACAGAGCCGCCCATAAATAGCTCTCTCCGTTGGGAGGCTCAGTGGATTTTGGCGAGAGAAGGATGCTTCCGTTCGGGGTGGGGGAGTGGGTTTCCTCCGCATTCTGCCTGCAGATGCCAAGGGAAGGTGGTTTAGTGAGTAACGAGAAGAGGGGCAGCTTCTCCCTCTGCTTTGGTTCTGACTGACAGTGCCAGCCAAGAGGGACCCGCCATGAGCACCCTAGCAATGCAGCCACGTCTCCATAGGTGCTCAGTGTCCACCACGCAGAGCCGGGGGAACTGAGGGGAAGCTCCACGGGGGGTGAGCAGATCCTTGACCTCTCTGTGGCTGTAAAGAGTATTCCGTGTACACCGTCCCTCCCCAACATTGAGCAGACAGGCAGGGGGTTGGTGTCACCTGTTTTGAGTGCAACATTGGACCAGGTGACAGGCAGACAAGGTTGGAAGTTATTTCCTCTCCAGAGTGCACTTGGACACACCCAAGCCAGGGAGAGCTTCAAGACAGGCCAAAGAGGTGCTAGGTGGTATAGGGCGTAGTCCATCGTGGGTATTTCGTTAATCGTGGGTCAATGCAAGGATGGATGGGTGGATGGATGGAAGATTGGGTGGATGGGTGGATGGGTGGATGGATGGATGGATGGATGGATGGGTGGATGGGTGGATGGATGGGTGAGTGGATGGATGGATGGGTGGCTGAATGGATGGATGGATGGGTGAGTGGATGGATGGATGGGTGGATGGATGGGTGGCTGAATGGATGGATGGATGGATGGGTGGATGGATGGGTGGCTGAATGGATGGATGGGTGGGTGGATGAGTGGGTGGCTGAATGATGGATGGATGGGTGAGTGGATGGGTGGATGAATGGGTGGATGGATGGGTGGCTGAATGGATGGATGGGTGGGTGGATGGGTGGGTGGATGGATGGATGAATGGGTGGATGGATGGGTGACTGAATAAATGGATGGATGGGTGGATGAGTGGGTGGCTGAATGATGGATGGATGGGTGAGTGGATGGGTGGATGAATGGGTGGATGGGTGGATGGATGGAGGGTTGGGTGGATGGGTGCATGGTTGAGTGGAGGCATGGATGGATGAGTGGATATATGGATGGGTGGGTGGATGGGTAGATAGGTGGATGGGGGGGGATGGATGGCTTGATCCCAGCGAATGGATTTTGCACACAGTGTTGGAGTGGTTCAAGAAGACATCTTGGAGGGAGCTGCCTAATGTAGGAGGGTGGAATCTAGATTGGCACAGACTTTCAGCCATTGTCTCACATCCCTCCCACCACCCCACCCCCACCCTTCCTGTCTGTCTGGATAATGCTTCTCCATCAAATTTGTCCAGTGTGAAACCCTCTGGGTACCCCCCTTCCTCCTGGTCCCTGCATCTTGCCCACTCCCACCATCTTGTGAGAGACTCATCCTGTCACTTAAATTTCCTTGTATTGACTTTTAAGTCCCTTGAAGGCTGGGGCATGGAGCCATAGGAGACCACCTGGGGTTCACAGTCACTGGGTTGTGGGAAACCCTGGAGGGTAAGGCCTGGAGTTTTCACCAATATCCCTGGGGTTGAGCACAAAACAGCTGGCACACAGTGGGTACACGTTGAGGGTCTGTTTCATGTGTTGATTTCAGGAAGGACAAGAGGCAGCTGCCTGGTGAGGATCAGGGCAGCACATCCCACCACCTGTGGGGCCCCTATCTGACAACCACACTGGCTGTGCCCTCTCACGGTTCCCCAACCTGCCCTAAATGCATTGACTTCACTATGTGCACCCATCACAGCCTTTGACATGAGACTTGGGTCATTTCAGGCTCCCACGATGGTAGCTCCTCAATCCTTTTCTCCATTTCTTCATTGCACACTTTGTTCCTTTATGCTTGTGGGGTGCACACCACCGTGGACGCCCAACATGGATAAGATGAGCCAGGTCCAGCACCTGCACAAGAAACTGACTAGTCTTGCTGATAAGGAGGGTACAGGAATTGGGAGGATAAAAGGCATCGCTTGATTGAAATATAGATTAGAGAAAAGAAGAAGCGCCAGAAGCAAAGGGTGGCATTAAAAACTTGGAATACTTTTTTTTTCCACCAGCTGCCTTTGTATAATTTTTTTTAAGATGATGAAGTATTCATAATAAACTTTGTCATTTTAACCATTTTTACGTGTACAATTCAGTGGAATTAGTGACATTTACAATAGGTGTACAACCATCACCGCCACCTGTCGCCAACAATTTTCATCACCGAACATAGAAACTCTTCATCCACTAATCGTTAATTTTCCATTCTCCCCTCACTCTTGTGTCTGATAACCTGTAATCTAGTTTCTGATCCTATGAATGTGCTTATTCTAGATATTTCTTATAAGTGAAGTCATACAACAATTGTCCTTTTCTGTTTGGCGTATTTCACTTAGCCTAATGTTTTCAAGGTTTATGCATGTTATAGCATGTATCAAACTTCATTCCTCTTCATGGCTGAATAGTATTCCATTGTATGGATAGACCACAGTTCATCTGGTGATGGACAACTGGGTTGTTTCCACCGTTTAGCCGTTGCAGATGGTTCTGCCATGAACGTTAATATGCAAATATGTTTGAATCCCTGTTTTCAGTTCTGTTGGGTGGGTACCTAGGAGTGGAATTTCCAGGTCAAATGGTAATTCTGTGGTTGATTTTCTAAGGACCCACCAAACTGTATTGCAGAGCAGCTGCACCATTTTACATTCCCACCTGCCGTGCACGAGGGTTCCTGTTTCCCCACGTCCTCACCAACACTCATTTGGGTGCCTCGTTTGTGATGCACCCACCTCCTTGCACAGGGCGTCAGAATGGCTATATTTGGAGTTGGAAATAAATTTCACCCCAGCTTGTGCTGCTTTGTTACAGTGGTCCCAGGAAACTGAGACAAGCAGCTGGAGAACGAGTTGCTGGTTTGGATGTATTATGACCCGCAAAATGCCATTATCTTTGATGCGATCTTGTGGGGGCAGATTGATCAATCTTTTTGATTAGGGCTTGACCTTTTGATTGGATGTTTCCATGGAGATGTGACTTAATCAACTGTGGGTGATGACTCTGGTTGGATAATTTCCATGGAGGTGTTACCCCACCCATTCAGGGTGGGTCTGAATTAAATCACTGGAGCCATACAAATGAGCTGACAAACAGAAGGAACTCAGAGCAGCCAAGAGTGACATTTTGGAGAGCAATGAGAGTGACATTTTGAAGAGGAGCTGCAGCTAAGAAAGGACAAAATGCCCCAAGAGCAACATTTTGGAAAATGCCATTTTGAAACTCAACCTGGGAGCAAGCAGACACCAACCCCGTGCCTTCCCAGCTAACAGAGGTTTTTCTGGACACCAATGGCCATCCTCCAGCGAAGGTACCCGATTGATGCCTTACCTTGGACACTTTATGGCCTTAAGACTAATTTTGTAACCAAATAAACCCCCTTTATAAAAGCCAATCCATTTCTGGTATTTTGCATAATGGCAGCGTTAGCACACTGGAACAACGAGCACTGCAAAAGATGTCTCCAAAGGGCCGCGGGGGGACAGTGTGTTCAGAGTGGCCAGGAGGCTGGGTGTGTGATGGGGGAGCCTGGATTGGGGTGGCCAGTTCTGGGCGATGGTACACGGTCAGAGAGCGGCAGGTGGCCCCTGTCACACGCCACGCTGAGTCACGTGGGTCATTCATATCAGCCATGTGTCGTATGGCGTCGTAATTCTTGGTTCCTCATTTGTTGAGTCACTATGACTTTGGCTGGGAGGGTGTAAAGGGCTTTTAGGGTTAGGTAACACAAAGCTGCTGCGTGTTCATTTCCCTCCTTCTCTACATCTCAAAGCACAAGGAGAGGCCCCGGCCTCCCCACTTCCTGCACAAAGCAACTGTCCCCCCTGTCCCCCGCCATCTGCATCGAGCTCCTGGACCCAGCTGTGGAGCTGGCACGTCTCCCAGTGGGGACTGAGCTTCCGTGAAGCTCCTGCCCTTGGGGGCTGCTGCACCCAGGATCCCCGTCGATTCTGGCACCAAGGCAACGGCTTTAATGTCAGAACCGCTTTATCACGCCTTTGATGTTGCCTTATTGACTTTAGGCATTTTAAGCGTGATCGACTGCACTGCTGTGGTGTCGAGTTTTGAGTGGTGAGGGGCTGGCATCACCAGCTCCTGGGGAAATAACTCCCTCTTCTTAGTGCCCTGGGCCGTGAACTGGGATTACTTGGAATGAGGCTGGGTGTTGGAGAGCTGGACCCTTTGCTGACGCTGGTGGAGGTGCTCCCAAGAGACGGACGCGGAAACCAGGAAGGAGAGTGAGTGAGATGGACTCACTGCCCAGCATCCCTGGGGTGGCTGTGCCCTCGACCACCGGGGCCCACGGGATCCCCGAGGACCCGGGAACGCACCAGGGGAACCCACGTCTTCTCTTCACAGAAAAGTTCCAGGGGAACCTACATCTTCTCTTCACGGGAACGTGCCTTGGGAACGCACATCTTTTCCAACAGGCCACGGAGTATTTCCCACCCATGGCTGCAGGGATCCCTCACGGTCCACACGGCAGCACAACCAGCAGCGCCTCGGCGAGAGCACGGCACCCTCTTCACAGGGTGGCTGGCTGAGGGTGCACCCGGGGACTCTCCTGCCTTTTAGAACTCAGAAATTGACAACTGTGCTCTCTCCGCACCTCAGAAGCTTAAACCCAGCCTTCATCTGGCCCGTGCTCTGAGGCCCCTTTCTGAAATGTCCTCTGAGTCATGGCTGTGGCAAGAGGGGCTCAGAGCCTGCGTCACGTGCATCCGTGGAAGTGCCACGGCGGAGAGAACAGGCTTCACCGGTGTCTCCATCTCCCGGAGCTGCCCTAACACAGCACCTCAAAGTGGGATTTATTCTCTCACAGTTCCGGAGGCCACACGTCCAAACTCGAGGTGTTGGAGGGCCGTGCCCTTTCCCAGGACCCTGTCCGGCCTCCTCCCGGCCTCTGGCAGTTATCGGCAGTCCTCGGTGGTCCTTGCCTTATGGACGCACCTCTCCGCCTCTGCCTCGGTTGTCCCGTGGCCCCTCCTGTGCGTGTCTGTCTATGTCTGCACCTCTTCTCCCCTCCTCTAAGGACTCCAGTCACAGTGGGCTCAGGGCCCACCCAATCCTGTACAACTGCTGCTTACCCACTGCTCCTGCAATGGCCCTATTTCCAAATAGGGTCACACTCTGAGGACTGGGGCTTATATCTTTTTGGGGAGCATGATTCACGCCCCCAACACCAGGGAGGTGGCCACTGGGAAGATGCCTTATGGACGAGAGTCGGGGCTGCAGGCTCGACAGAACATCCAGGCTCCTGCGCCCACACGCTACGCGGCCGCTGGCCCCTGCCGCTCCTCCCGAAACACTCTCTCACCGTCGCACGGTGCCAAATCCCAGTGCACCCGTCCAGCTCCCGGCCTCCGGAGCGCTGTGCTGGGCCAGGCCTGGCACCAGGGACACAGCTGCTCATTCGCCTCCAAGCCTGTGCCCCAGCTGTGACCCTGCCAGACGTGCCTTCTGTCGGTTCTGCCCAGGCCGAGCGGTGGCTTAAAAATGGAGGGGCTGGGAGGAGCCGCGTTGAAGCCAGCCGGGGGATGGATGAGTAATCTCTGGGCCCCTTTCCAGACTGGGGTTGCCTAAATCTAAGAACCTTCCCTTCCATTTGCATAAGTGCATTTCATTTTCATGGTGCCGCAAAACCAGCTGAGCTGGGGAGAACTCAGTTCTCACTTTTTCAGTCTCTCCCCCCAGTCATTTAGGGTTCTGCACCACCAACCAGTATAAGATCATTTGCACCCTTACGCTTGAGGATCCAGAAGTTTCTCTGGTCACCCAGCAGACCCAGCCTGCTACATGCAGCTTGTCATAAACCCTCAGGAACAATTTGTCATATTATTTTTCCCTCATGCTGCTCTTTTCTACTAAAGCGTTTGACCTGCGATTCTGTTATAGCGTAACTTTAAAAAATGTCATAGTCCACGACAATTATTTCTGGTCATTCTCCGTGCAGTGATAATGAGATGAAGATCCTGGAGCTAAACACTGAAGTTAACACCTTGGCTTCTGCACAGACGCACTGGGTGACACTGGGCAAATTACTGCACCTCTCCATGCCTCGGTTTCCCCATCTGTCAAGTCGAGATAATAGTGCCCACTTCGTAGAATTGCTAGGCTGAAGGGGACTGATGCATGTAAAGTACACAGAATGGTGCATGGTACATAATAAACCCTTGATGTTTCTTAGCTGTTATTATGACTGATATGTATTCCTCAAATCCAAGAGAACAGACCCCAACATTCCATCTCCTGGTGCATCCAAACCAGCAGCCGGACGCCTGCTGGAAGGCCCTGGGGAGCCTCCATCAAGCCCTTCATAAAATGTTTACTGACCATGTGGTGGGCCCCCACTGGGCCGGCCGCTTCCTGCTGGAGAGGGCTCCCTGCCCTCCACGTCATCCCAAATAAACGCCTGCATTGTCCCGCTCTGTGTCATGGGCTGAGCTGTTTCCACAGGGGCCGCGCACGAGGCTTTGCTGCCTGATTGTAAGCAGGTCCCCAGCTCCCAGAGCTTTGCCTTGGACCCCTACGCTTTGATTCATTCTTAGACAGTTGCAGCAGGTGGCCTGGGTGTTTGAGCGCCTGTGTGTGCTGTGCACTTGGGTGTGTCTCATTGTGTATTTACGGGGGCAGGAGGCTGAGGGGACCTTGGCAGTGACTGGGCTGCCGTTTGCGTGTACATGGTTAACGGTGGTTGTCATAACAACGAGAATAGTTACAGCAAACGCTCTTAGAACTGACTGGGTGCTGGGAACTGCTCAAAGCCCTGACCTGCGTGGTCTCATTGCATCTCTACACCAAACCCATTTTGCAGATGAGAAGAATGAGGCACAGGCTTGGCGGTTTTTCCCAATGTCACCCAGGATCGGTGGCCTGGGACCCAGCCTGTTTTCATAGCCCCTGGGGCAGCTGTCGCTCCAGCAGCTATCTGCCACCTTCTCGTCGGGCAGGGCCAGGCCTGTGTAGGTGGGTGAGACCCAGCGCCCACCCTCGTGGGGAGGGGTCTGGAGCTGTAATGGGGGCAGCACAGGTACCATGAAGCTAGTGGTCAGTTCGGCCCTGCCCAGCGGGGGCATAGGTCAGAGAGGCTTTGCTCAGTCCCCAGTGCTGTAGTTGAGTCTCGGAAATTTGGAGGAGGGGGCCATGAGTGCCCCTGGGGAGATGGGCACCCCACATCCTTTCTCCCATTGAAAGTGCTCTGGAGACTTTCGGGGTGCCACTCCCCAAATACTTCTCCTCCTTCCAACCCCAGCATGAGCACTAACTCCTGAGGCCACGAAACGAAGCTGCAGAGATGCGAGTAGCCCACAGAAGGTGGGCGCACTAGGGGACGGGCCTCCAACAAGACTGGCCGCTCTTCCAGTTGTCACCCGGGGCCTCCCTTCTCCCCCGTCCTCGTTACTGACCCGTCCTTGCAGCCCTGTGCCCCGGGGAGAGCCAGCTTCTCCGGAGCTCCTGAGTCTTCTCACACCTGCTGGCCTGAACAGGTGGCACCCCTGGTTCTCAGTCTGACCTCCCCTTCCTGCTGGCCCACACAGGTGGAGTTTCACCTTTTAGAGTTTGGCTGAAAGACAAACTCCTGAGTGACATCAGGTTAACTGTTCATCTAACCCCTCCGTCTACACCTGTGTGGTAACCTGGCTGCACCCCAGGCCTCCTGACTTCCCAGGGCATGTGTAGCCCTCTTCTCCTTGCCCCCAGCCCCGGCCCTCATCCTGGGGTCCACCATCCAGGGCCTGGGTCCCAGGTGGGAGGGGTCTCAGCAGGGGGCAGCTCAGCTAGCAGGATGTGGGTTCTAACCCTGCCTCTGTTTCTGCAGAGCAAGGCGCTGACACCCCAAGACAGCCTCTGCCTTCTATCCTCTGAGCCCCCGGGCTAGTGTAGACAGTGCTATTGAGGCTCCTTCCATCTAGTAATCCAGGGAGGGCTGGGATCGGGCTGGCTGCTCCTGCTGGTCAGCAGCCTCGGATGGCAGGGAGCCTCCAGAACCGCCCAGGAGTTGAAACCACATGTAGCTTCCAGAGACTGAGGTTCCCTGGGTCCCTGTGGCCCCTCAGCCCCAGGCCGCGGGATAGCGTGCCCATGTGGGTGCTGCAGGCTGGCATCTGGACTCCTGGCTTGGCTTGTCTGTGGGTGGAGACGTGCCGGCGCAGACCCCCAGGCCTCCCACTCTGGGGCCCAGTGAGTCCTGCCCAGCCTGCCCGCATGGCTCTGGCTCTGGTCTCCCAGGTGGCCTCTGGGTGATCCCCAAGGGCATAGTTTCACAGCTCCGCTGTCTCAGCGTGCTCAAGGCTCGTGCACATTTTTCACATTACTCGACACATCTGCAGGGTCTGAGTTGGAACCGTTTCCCATAGGTGTCTCCCGTGGCTGTGCACACTTCAGCAGGTGCAGCGTGGACCCTGAAGTGAAGTCTGATGAGGAGCTTTATGAATACTGTTTCCCGGTTCCCACTCCAGTTCTGGGGGCTGGCTCGTGTTTCAGGACAGATCAGGAAAATGGGAATCCCAGTGCGTGCACCAGAGCCATTGGGCCTGGAGGGGGCACAGGTTGCAGAGATGGGGCGATTTCCAGGTCTGGCCTTGCTGAGCGTCAGCTCTGGTGCACGTCACTTCCTCCGAATCCCCCCTGGCCTGAGGCACGGGCTCACGTAGGTTCTCAGGGAATGTCGTCTCATCTAAGACGGCCGGGGGCTTTGAGAGGGGGACGGGTGTTGTCAGACAAAGGGGGAAGACGTGAGTCCACGTGGACCCAAGGCTGACATTTAAAGGTTCTGACAGGACTCCTTTCGATGTATAAAAATACAGTAAAAATACAGCTGACCCTTACTATTCGTGGATTCCACATCTGTGGATTTGCTTACTCATTAAAATTTATTTGTACCCCCAAAATTAATATTTGCAGCACTTTCACAGTTATTTGCAGATGCTCAGGTTTCAGCTGAGGTCAAAAAAGGCATCGCTCTGCCTTCTCGTTTCAGTTCTCAAGTCATGAAAGAGCGTCCTTTCCACTGTGTTTTTCGTATTTTGTGCTCTTTATTGGTGTTTTTGTCATTTAAAATAGCCCCCCAGTGTAGTGCTGTTTAGTGTTCCTGAGCGTGAGAAGACACTGATGTGGCTTTTTGAGAAAATAGTGTCTTAAGAGACGTTTTGTCCAGGTGTGAGTTATGAGGCCATCGGCTGTGAGTTCAATGTTGACGGATCAATAACATGTATTAAATAAGGGTCTTTAGACATGTAAAATAAGGTTATGTATTGATAGGTTGATGAAAACATTGTGACGAGAGGCTGGCGAGAATCTAACCCTGTACTTGCCTTCTCAGTAGGGTTCGGCATTTGCAAACTCAGCGCTGGCAGTGGCTTCATAGAGCAGAACTACCCTGAATAACGAGAATTGAGTGTGGTTGACTTTAAACTAATACGCGTTCTCTTCTTCCAGGTGGCGATCATAGCAGGCAACTTTGAGCTGGCAGAATACATCAAGAACCACAAAGAGACAGACGTCGGTGAGTGGGGCCATCGATGAATCCCGGCGGGGCTCGGGCTGGCTAAAGAGACGCTCGCCAGCCTTTTTGATACTCAATGATAAGATTGATTCAGAGCCCCTCGCAGCAGAACTTCATGGAGAGGGTAGTAGCAGCAGCTCTTCCGTCTCTATCCCTGTGTTTTCTTAACTCGGGCCGGGGGTGGGGCTAAGGAAAGCCTTACAAATTAAGCACTAATTGTAAGCTGTGTGCAGGGCAATGCCATTCAGTTGGCGAATCAAGTCCATTTGCAGCTGGTTGAGACGTGCTCCTTGGAAGATTCTGTAACCCGTGCAGTGTCATTTAAATGAAGAGCTAGTGACCAAATGGGATGAAAGAGAAAGCCAGTGGCGTCTCTTGCCCCCCCCCCCCAGTACCATTGCCCCTGCCCCATTTCCTCAGCAGTTGTGCTGATGCTCATTCCACCTTCTAGTACCCCTTGTGCCAACCAGGAGGACCATCTCTGGGGCTCCCCTCCTCTCCCACCGCCCGGCTGGCAGCTGGGCCCAGTCTTGCATCTTGGAAGAGCCCACTGGCCTGGTCCCTCCAGCCCCGGGCTCACTCGGCACCCGTGGGGAGCAGCCCCCTTGGACCAGCAGTGGTGAGCTTTCGAAGGCGGCATCACCCTGTCCAGTGGGTGGGAGGTGGGCTCCAGGGTGCCTCGTGAATGAAGCCGATGGCATCTGCCCCACCTTGCCCCAAGCCCCGAGCCCCCACCTTGGTGATGGGGCTGAGCAAAACCCTGAGTTTTGCTGCCGAGTCCATGGTGTGAAGTTGGGCATCGCATGGATCACCGCCGGTACCCACCCTGCCTTCCAGGACTGCACGAGGAGGCAAAGCCACAGGCCTTGCTTGCATCCTCCAATGGCCCAAGCTGGGCATCAGGGACCCCCGAGTGCTGAGCCCGATGCTGCCACACATCCCTCCCATGTGCCAGGGCAAATCAGATTTCTTAATTGCTCTGGGATCCGGAGCTTTGCCGCAGCCATGATCCCCCTCCTCAAGTGCCTAATAGAGATTGATAAGTTCATGTGCTCAGAGTGGTTTAGAGAATGACCTGAGCTCTCAGAAAGCCAGGGACACCCTTCCTACCACCTTCCTGGTACACAAGAGCACAGCACAATAGGGTAGGTTTGGCTTAGAGTCTAAAAATATCGGTTGCTGCAATGGGAACCGGGGTTGTGTTAGCAGGGACATGGAGCAAAGGATAGAGGCGAGTGGGTGTGCGCGGGTGCCAGCCCACGAGCGGCAGGAATGGCTGGTGGCTCCCTGGACATGGTGCACCCGTGCACCTCGGCGTTGTCTGTGGCAGTCGCAGGCTCTGGGCTGCCCTCGTGGCAGTTGTTGTGCACCGGTCGAGATGAGGCCTGCATGGCATGGACGGAGGTGGGATGTGGCTTCGTGAACCCAGCTCCCCAAGGGGCACTGAGAGATGCCCACGGTGCCCAAGCCTGCCCCCAAGCCTGCCCCACAGAGCATCACCCTGTCACCTCCCCACGGGGAATCGGAGTGGCCCCAAAACCCTCCTCCTCAAAGCACAGCTCCTCGCCAAGTCCCTTGACGCACCAGAGTTGAGTTTAAAACCCAGGCTGCGGAGGCTCAGGGCTTGTCCCGTCAATTGTGAGATATCAGGAACTTCCTGACCTGTGGTGCAAACACCTCTTTACGAGCAGATGATGATGGTGAGGAGGATACAAATGATTCCTGTTCATTGAGTGGATCCATTTTCATTACCACCCACCAGCCTGATCAGTTATTTATTTAAGGTGTAAACAACATCCCCGACTGAGAGAGGAGGCCCCTGCCACAGGCCTGGGTGACTTCCGCGTTTCATGGGGCCTGCAGTGAAGTTTGAGGTCACTGACTTCTGGACCTCTGTAACCCCCTCGGGTCCCCGGTGAGAATGTGCGGCTGACTTGAATCATCACCCAACACAGGGAGCCACTGCCTCTGTGTTAGGGGTCTCCAGAGAAACAGAATCCACAGGATTTTTATACGTGTGTATGTATATATATATATATATGTAAATATGAAGAAAGTTATTTTAGGAATTGGCTCACGCACCCGTGGGGTTGGCAAATCTGAATTCCATGAGGCAGGCTGCAAGCTGGGGACCCCGATGAAGCTGGTGATGAATTTCCCAGGAGCAGCTGGCCAAAGCAGACATGGGAACGCTCCCTTCCAACAGCCCAAATCCTCAGCTCTCCCCTCAAGGCCTTGAACTGATGGGGTGAAACGCTTTTCCTTGCTGACGGCCATCTCCTTGTTGATTGTAGATATAACCAGCCCTAGATGCAATCAGTTGACCAATGATTTAAATCCAGGAAACACCCTCGCGGTGACAATCAGGCCAGTGCTCGCTTCATAAAGAGCCTAGCCAAGTGGACGCGTGAAATTAACCATCACCTCCTATTATCGGCTTTTTGGGCTTCTCCATTGCCCCATGGGGAAGGAAAGTTTAGAAAATACGCACCTGTTTGCAGGTCCCTTTTGCATCTCCAGAGAAGAAAAAAGCCTTTTTCATCTGAGTCGTTGGACTATGAATTTGTGATTGTGAAATAGCAAACTGGCGTCGTGGTGCCGTTTCAGCCCACTGTGTGAATTTCCTGGGGGAGGGGGGAGGGGGTGGGCATGGAGCAGGACCCCCTGCGTCCAGACAGCTTCCAATACACTGACCGATCGAAGCATGAATAGACTGATCGTGAGATCCTGATTCAGTGCCTGCTGGCTAAACCTCTAAGTCTAAACCCCAGTCGCTTCTCCCGTGCCCTGCGGCCCCGCCCCAGGCACTGCCCCTCGTGACCGGCAGAAGCCAGAGGTTGGTGTGTGGTGGGAAGGGTTGGACGCTGTCCCTTCACTCATCTGGTGTGTGTTTTACCCGCACGGGTCTCTCCAGGTCCTGCACGTGGGTCTGAGAAAGCCGCCCTGTTCCTGGGGAGTGAAAGTAGCTGGTGCGTGCCGAGCCCTCTGTGGGCTCCGCCTCGGTCCTCCATGCCCCGATGCAGCTCTCTTCTCCATTTTACACAGGAGGAGTCTGAGAGCTCCTTCTGGGTTGGGTTCCCCCAGAAGAAGACCCCAAGATAGGATTTGGGGACAAGTGGTTCCTGGAAGCCTCTTGGGGGGGCCCAGGGAGCTAAATGAGGACACCACGCAGGTGTGCTGAGGGCAGGTGGCCACTGCAGACACGAGGCCATGCCCCCGGGTTCTCTGGGAGCTGCAGCAAGCATGCATGGGCCCGTCCCCCAACAAGGCGAGGTGAGGCCGTCCGGGTGCTCACCCACCTGCTTGCACCCTGCTCCGTCCAGGCCTGCTCTGTGCTTGGGGCCTTCCTGGCTCCAGGGAGTCGCAGGGGTGAGGAAGGCACATACCTGAGGATGGTGCCAGGGTGGACGGGCAGCCCTGGTGGTCCCTGGACAGGACTTTCCAAAGCTTCAGGCCAGAGTGACCGGCAGAGCCAGACTTTGATCCCAGGTCAGCCTCTGGGGGTCTTGCCTCCTGATTGCCTTGCCGGAAAGCCAAAAAGAACACCCCAACTGTTGCGGTTTGCTAATGCTGCCGTTATGCAAAATACCAGAGATGGATTGGCTTTTATAAAGGGGGTTTATTTGGTTGCACAGTTACAGTCTTAAGGCCGTAAAACGTCCAAGGTAAAGTATCAACAATCGGGTACCTTCACTGGAGGACACCGATAGCATCCTCCGTTGTCTGGGAAGGCACGTGGCTGGCGTCTTCTTTGCTCCCAGGTTGCATTTCAAGATGGCTTTCTCCCAGAATGTTCCTTTCTGGGTGTCTGGGTTGTTCTCTTAGTTTCTACCAGGCAAACTCCGGAGTAGCACAAGTCTACTTTCGATGGCCGTCTTCAAAATGTCTCTCTTGGCTGCAGCTAACATTAGGGACAGCAAGTCCAAGCATGTCCAAGCATCAGTGTCAGCAGGTGTCTGGGCCAGTGTGGCTCCTTTTCAAGTATCCAGAGATTAAATCGAGACCTACCCTGATTGGGCAGGGCCACACCTCCAGGGAACTAATCTACTCAAAGGTATCACCCACAGTTGGGTGGGTCATATCTCCATGGAAACAGCCTAATCCAAAGGCTCCAACCTAATCAACGCTAATACATCTGCCCCCACAAGATTGCCTCGAAGAACATGGCGTTTTGAGGGACATAATATATCCAAATCAGCACACCAGCCCTCCCAGGAGCTGTGGCATCTGTGTGGGCTGGGACAGGTTGGGGAGGAGGGGGGGAGGACCTGCTCCTGGGACAAGGGCTGGGCGGGGTGGATGGAGGACAGAGGATGGGCCATTGATGGGACAGGTCACCCCTGGTGGAAAGTTTCTCCTCAGCTCCTCGTCTAGGCGTGATCTCTCTGAGTCCAGCAGAGTTAAGCATTTTCCCCGCTCTGGACCAGCTCCCTGGGTGCACTTAGAGGGGCAGGGGCAGTGCCAGAGCAGGGCTGGGCCAGGGGCGCAGGGAGGGGCCACCTAGAATTGCAGCGTGGGCGTTCCGTGTCTGCAGCCTCACGCGGATGCACTAATGAGTGTGCCCTGTCCTCCGTGCGGGAGGGGGTCCTGGCCTACCCAGAGCCACCCCCGGGCCCCTGTCCTCATCCGGGACCGGAGGAAGCTCCTACCTCCAAGTAGTGGAGTCAGTTGGTTTCTCTGCAAGTCCTGGGCTCCTTCCTAACGTCCAGGTGTGAGTTTAACGTTTCAAGGAGAGGCGTCTGCAGTGACCTTTCTCACCAGCTCTGAGTGTTGGCACAGCACCGAGGGCTCCCTTCCCACAGGCCATCCACAGGGCTGGGATGAGGATCTGTCTGGGCCGTCCAGGAGCCCTGCAGGTGACGAGGGGCTGCACGTGGCCTCGTTGCTGCTCTAGGTGGGGGGCCTTGGGCATAGTCACCTGCAGGGAGTCACAGAGGGAAGGCCACCTGCCGGCCTCAGGGTTGGTCATCCCAGAACTTGGGCAGAACTGTCACCGATCCCTTCCCGGTGAGGGAGAATCCCAGCTCCCTAAGGAAAGCTGTCTGCTTCCTGCGTGGGCAGTGACAGCTCCTCTCCCTTCTGTGTTTAAACCCTGCGGAGTCCAAGAGAGCAGGCCCCGAGATGCCTGGACTTCCCCCGTCCAGCCCGCCCACCCCTTATGCTGACGCTTCGCCAGCACCTTCTCCACCCGGGGTCGGTGCTGACTTGGGGATTTGGGAGCGTTCGCCAGGCCCAGGCCTGGTCTTTTGGGATTTGATGACCACAGGGAACCGTGTCCTTCTCAACCCCAGCTTTAGAAGTGACGTCCCTTCTACCCTTCCGATTTGGGATGAGCTGCTAATAACTGCTATTTGATGAGAGAATAGTGCATGGCTGTTCCAAAAAGTCAGCTCTTTTGTGCATTTGGCCCCTTTGGCTGTCCCAGAAGCCTCCCCACCCATCTCCTGTAGCCTCATCCTCTCTTCGTCCCCATCCCCCAGCTGATAATCTTCAGTATCTCTGGCTTGTGATCCCAAGAGAGAGCTTGAGGCTATTCTGTTCCCACTGGCTCCCCAGTGTCCAGCGGGGCGTGTCAGATTTAGGGGTGCATCAGGGTCACTGGGGGAGCTTGGGTAGGGGCCCCAGGGAGTGTGACTGGGCGGGTCTGGATGGCCCCTGGACCCACTGTTTTAAGTCCTTCCAGGGCGTGGGACATTGCTCAGCCAAGCAGCAGCTCCACTTTTGCTTCCTGGGGGCCCACCGGGGTCCTGCCCCTTCCCTCCTCTCCCAGGGACCTTTTCAGAACACGAGGCTGGGCACACCCGTTGCTGTCCCCCCGCAGTGCCTGGCACAGACCACGGCCTCAAAAACGCCCGTGGAATGAACGACCTTCTCCCAGAGAGCTCCAGGGCCCTTCCCCGCCTCTCTCTCCTCGAGGTAAAAGCCCCCTTCCCTGCTGCCCTAAAAAGCCCCTTTCCCTGCTGCCCCATCTTGGGTGTCAAGAAGCTGAACAGTCGTCAGCAGCACATCAGCTCCTGGGTTGAATTTGTTTGCCAGAGGGCAAAGCTTCGTCCTCCCAAACCTGTTCAAAGAGGAGCAGGGGGAGAAGGAGCTCATCGAGGCCCGGGGAAAAGGGAAGCTTCTGGGAGCCGTGGGTCCTTGCAGCGGCCGCTACGGACGTTTGTTTCCAGCGGCTGTTGTCTTGGGGGCTGTGTTGGTGGCCCTGAGCGTCAGGTGGTTCTGGGGCCGGGTGGGATGGTGAGTCTCCACCTGTCGTGTGTGAGGGGCTCCCTGGCCCGAGTGCTTCCTGGTTTCAGCTTCTGCGGCTCGGCTCCCTCCACCTGCATCCTCATGCCCCACAGAGACACTGACCGACTGTCTGACCCCTGGCCCCCAGGGCGGTGGGACTTGTGTTGGCCTGGAGACCGTTAACTTGTTCTCCACGTGCCATTGGTCAGTGGTTGTGAGCTCGAGAATTATGGAGGCACTGACAGAGAGGGTGATGGGGCCTTGTCCCTATTTTCTGGTCTTCGGCGAGGCGCGGCTTACAAGCTACACCATGGGTTAGGAGAAACGTGGAGGATTGGGGTGCTGTCCCCCAAAGTTGAAGCTGTTGGACCTACCTCTGAGTCGGGACAAGCCCTCCGTGCCCACCGGCAGATTCCATTCATCAGAAACCTCCCGTGTCAGGATTCTGAACTCCGAGGAAATGAAGGGCAACTTTCCCTCCATGCTCGGCTGTATTTCTGATGATGATGGGGAAGGATCCCCACGTTCCAAGATGGGGGAGGGGTCGCTTTTGGTGCTTCAGAGTAGTAAATTGAAATATTAAAAATGTTCCTGACTGTCCACGTACCACCTAATAAATGGGATGCCTTTCTGAAGAAGAAAATAAAAGTCCCTCTAAAGAATCTCCCAGGATGAGCATGGACCCAGCATCATGGGATTGAGAAAGGCTTCTGGAAAAAAGCGGGAATGCAAAATGAAACCAAATAAAATTTCAGTGGCTGAGAGATTCCAAATGGAATCAAGAGGTCACTGTGGAAGGCATTCTTATGTGCTATATGGATATCCCTTTTTAGTTTTTAGTGTGTTGGAATAGCTAGAAGGAAATACCTGAAACTGTTGAACTGTAGCCCAGTATCCTTGATTCTTGAAGACGGCCGTATAACTATGTAGCTTACACAGTGTGACCGTGTGATTGTGCAAACCTGGTGGCTCACACTCGCTTTATCCAGTGTATGGACAGATGAGTAGAAAAATGGGGACAAAAACGAAATGAAAAATAGGGTGGGATGGGGGGGATGGGATGTTGTGTTCTTTTTTGCTTTTATTTTTATTCTTAGTTTTATTTTTGGGGGAGTAATAAAAATGTTCAAAAATGGATTGCGGTGATGAATGCACAACTATATGATGGTGCTGTGAACAACAGATTGTACACTGTGCATGGTTGTGTGGTATGTGAATATATCTCAGTAAAACTGAATTTAAAAAAAAAAATCGAATCACCTCCACTCCCCAGCGAATGGATCCTTTGTTTCCCAAACCCGGAAGTGCACCCCCGAGGAATCAGTATGCTCGGGACTTGCCGGGGATGCTCGGATGTGGATTTGGGGGGCAGGCCCGTCAGCACGTGGAAACAGCGGAGTGATTAACGAGCCTCCGAGCTCGGCAGACGCCGGAGTGGAGCCGGAATGCCAAGCGGATCCGCCTATCTCTTTAAAAGAGAAATTCCATCTTGCCGTGAAGCATTCTGTTCACGATCCGGTAGCATGCAGGTTGCTACGAATCGATCCTGTGATTTTCTTTTTAACCCCCTTCCTCTTTAAAAAATTAAATGTGTGATCCATTTGGTTATTTTCTTTGCTAAGCGTTTGAAAGCAGGGGTGAACGCTGATGCTAATCCCCCCCAGTTTGGCTGTGACCAAGTAAATGAGCACAGCAGGTTTTACAAGCTTTTGCCATAGAGCACCGTCAATGGCTTTTCTGGGCTGGAGGTCCCCTGAAGCAGGGCTGGTGCAGAGCTGGAGGATGCGCCTCCGAAACAGCCGTGCAAATATTCAGCATGTTGCGAGCTGATCAGCTCTGGACGGGGATAGCGGTTTCTTAGGATCTTTGTTATTTTTGCTTCTGGCTGGCCTGGTGGGGACATGCACTTCCGATGGATTAAGTGACATGGGTTGTTCCTCTTCCACCAAGCAAGGTTTGTGTTCCTACATCTTGTCCTTCGCAACTGTGGAGAGAGCAGCAAGGAGGTTTTTGTTTTTCAAAGCGAAGCACATTGAGCCGATGTGTGCGTTTGGGTGTCTGATGAGCTGCTGCAGCCGCTTGGAGACCGTTGCTAGGTTTCCAGCTGCATGTTGTGCTTTAGATATGCATGTATGATGGATGGGGGTGGCGACTGCAGACATTTCTTGATGCAGTATTTTGAGGGTTAATGTGTGTGCGGTGCATGTGAATGTAAAAAATCCATGCTGATGTGGCGAGAGGATCCTTTAAAAATATACCTGTTTGGGAGAAGCCACCTGCTGTGAAATAAAATAGATGTGGTTTTAAAGATGCATTCTGTTTTCCTGGCATTTGGCTGTAAAATGTTCTACTTCCAATGAAACATAGACAATGACATAGAAAATCCCCGGGGAAACCCAAAATCCTCACCTATTTCATTTACTTCGAGTGGGCTGATGGGGTCATCAGTGCTGAGTGTCCCTTTATGAGCTTTAAAAATGAGCCTTCACGCGCAGACGGCTTCACGTCTTCCCAAGAGTTAGGTAGCAGTCAGACAGCGGGGAGCTGGTTTCCCAGAGATTATTTTCAGAATAAGTTGCCGAGACATGCAGCTGGTTCCGAGCTGCCTTGTCCCTCTGCAGGCCTGGGGGAGCTGCGTCCAGTGTGGGGGGGCGTGTCCATGTGGGGTGCCGGGCAGTGTGTGTGTCACGGGCTCCGTCGTGAGAGCCGGCTGGTGTGCCCGGCACGGCCAGGAGGGCCTCCTCCCCTGCGATGGGCACGGCCCTCGGTCTGCTGAAGGTGTTTGCTGTGTTTCTCTGTGGTGCTTGTTTTTGTTCTTTGTTCCCCTCTTCCCTTTTTTTCCTCCTGTCATCAGTCTAGAAGTTTATTCCTGAATCACAGAACATAACTGACATGCTGGGAAAAGAGCCGAAGGGGTAGCCTTTGTGTCACAGCCCCTTTGGGTTGCTATTCTTACACTCATCCCCGGCGACTCGGGGCCCACGTCGGGCTTTAGTCCTGCTCCCCCCCGGGACACTGGTCGTCTGTGTCCCGAGATGCTGCGGCCGTGCCAAGGCTGCCTTGGGTGCTGTCGTGTGCATCTTTCCACGTGCTTGGTCTGCATTGCCACGTTCTGCTCCGTGGCTCACCCCGGCCAGCCCTGCCCACGCCCCTCTGGGCCCCCAAGATTGCCGTGTGGCCTTCTCCCTCTTCCACCAGGTGGACGGCTGCTCGGGGGCTGGCCCTGGCCACGCTGGCTCACGAGGGGCAGTCGGGAGTGGCTGTAGGGAGGTGTGTCCCGTGAGGGATGTGCAGCCAGTCCTCTGCCCGACACACAGGTGTCCCCAGGCTGGGCATTTGGGACCCACTCCGTCCCCTACAGAAGGGCAGAAGCTCCAGAGCCTGCCTCCGTTGGGACCCTCACCACACTCCTCTCCACGGGCGTCCCTGTCCCGTGGGTCAAAACCATAGCAGAGCCACGGCCCCTTTACAACCCATATCACGCAGCCTCCCTTCATCATCCTCTAACGAAATCCATAGATGACAAAAACTAACATCCACTCATAATTTTTAAACCTCGACACGATGTCCTACCTGTCCTATAAAGGAATCTGTAACCGACAGGAAGTGCCCCCGGGAGGATGGGCTGGACACCCACCAGGGGCCTTTTCCCGTCTGTGTAAAATCACCCCCATTCCAGGGCTTGTCCTGCAGCTGGAGACCCAGGGTGGCTGGCCCTTGGCGTAGTGAGTTCTCGGCAATGGCGAACAGCTCCTGGTGAAGTCCTGGACCTAAGGAAGCATTTTCATTCCTTCATTTGTGTGCTAATTGCATTCCTGGAAAATCCATGAATATCAAAATCGTGCAAAAACTGTGCTGTTTGTAGGTCAGATGGGGGAGGCTGGGAGCTACCTGGACGTCCGGTGGGTCGTTGAGATTTCATTTGGGACAGCCCCGGCCTCGCTGGACATCGGGCCAGTCTGGCCACTGCCCACTGCATGCGGGAAGGACTCCAGCCCCTTCTGATTGCTGTGGCAGCGCAAAGCACCCTCTGGCGGTGGACACCACCCTGGCGGGCACATGCCGTGGGTGCCCGTTTGGGTCTGTGCCTGTGGCGTGGGGCGCAGCCGGTGTGGGAGCATGTTGCACGCTGCACCCCATGTCTGCGTTCACTCGCTCGCCCCCTGCCCGCTGCTCCTCTCCCCGGGCTCTGCAGCAAGGCTGTGCCCTCACCCTGCAGGGATGGAGGCTCTCCAGTCTGCTTCCTTAGCCCTGACCCCGTTCCTTGAGCTCCCCTGGAGCCTTCTGCAAACTGACGAAGACCTCAGGGTTGGGGTGCTGGGGTGGGACCAGCGTCGAGAGCCCCCTGCAGAGGATGAAGCCTGGTTCTTTCTCCGCAGTGCCCTCCCCTCTCCCCCGGGCTGTCTTCGTCCTCACCGGCATCACATCCGCCCTCCCCTCCTCCCTGCGGCCCCCCACGACTCCATGGCTGTGGGCCCCAGAGGGGGAGCAAGACGTGCCCCAGGGCCGCCTCTGCAGGCCCCTCTCCCTGCCATTCTGACCTGCTGCCCAGGCCACTGGGCACCCCCGGGTGGGCCACTGGGCCTCCTTCCCTCTCTCTGCCCTCTTTGTTCTCTCGGC
Source organism: Choloepus didactylus (assembly GCF_015220235.1). Lineage (NCBI taxonomy): Eukaryota > Metazoa > Chordata > Mammalia > Pilosa > Megalonychidae > Choloepus > Choloepus didactylus. The sequence continues at coordinate 4,696,486 of NC_051312.1, forward strand.
CCTGACCTTTCCACCAGGCCGCACCATCTTCCCACTGCTCCATGCTCTTCTTGTCTCTCCGAGACCCTTGCTCCTCCTGGGCGGAGCTGGCCAGGCTCGGGGGCTTGGCGGGGACTGGGCTTTGCAGCCGTCGTCCCAGCAGACATTTAAGCCTGTGACAGGTGGGTGGGGACTGATGTGGGGTACTGAGGAGCACCGAATCCCAGCAGGATGTGAAGCCAGGATGGCTTCCCGGAGGAGGTGGCACAGGTCGTCTAGATCTTGACAGCGAGATCTTACGTTTAAAGGGCTGCTCAATGCCAGGACCATGCCCAGTGCTCTTAAACCAGTCCCAGTGGTGGTCCCGCCAGTTCAGTGCTGTCACTGTCCCCGTTTTACAGAGGAGAAGAACGAGGCTTCTAGGGCTGGGAAACTGTCAGGGCCACCCAGCTGCTAACAGGGGAGCTGCTTTCACCCAAGGTCCCTTCACTTCTGATGACGCATCCTTAGCCCTTTGTGCTTTTCTCTCCTTGCACCTTTTGTTCCCACACCCTCCCTCCCTGCCGTCCCCTGGGCTTCCCACCACCCCGGGCAGCTGGAGCAGGATTCCCAGCTGTTCACCTGGAGCCATTTCCTCCAGCTTTCCCTGCCGCTGAAAACCTCACACCTGCTGTCCTCCCCTCTTGGACGTTGGGTCTACTGGACACTCTACACAGAGGCAGCCTTCCCCAGTGTTCTAGTTTGCTAATGCTGCTGGGATGCAAAACACCAGAGATGGATTGGCTTTTATAAAGGGGGTTTATATGGTTACAGAGTTACAGTCTTAAGGCCTTAAAGTGTCCAAGGTAACACACCAACAATCGGGTACCTTCACTGGAGGATGGCCAATGGTGTCCGGAAAACCTGTGTTAGCTGGGAAGGCACGTGGCTGGTGTCTGCTCCAAAGTTCTGGTTTCAAAATGGCTTTCTCCCAGGACGTTCCTCTCTGGGCTTCAGCTTCTCTTCAAAATGTCATTCTCAGTCACTCTTAGGGTGTTTGTCCTCTCTTAGCTTCTCTGGAGCAAAAGTCTGCTTTCAAAGGCCATCTCCAAAATGTCTCTGTAAACTGCAGTTCCTCTCTCAGTTTCTGTGCATTCTTCAAAGTGTCCCTCTTGGCTGTAGCAAGCTCGCTCCTTCTGTCAGAGCTTATGTAGTGCTCCAGTGAACTAATCAAGGCCCAGGCTGAATGGGCAGGGCCACACCTCCATGGAAATTATCCAATCAGAGTTATCACCTACAGTTGGATGGGTCACATCTCCATGGAAACACTCAAAGAATTACAATTTAATCAACACTAATATGTCTGCCCACACAAGATTACATCAAAGATAATGTCATTTTGGGGGACATTAAAATAGTGGCTCATCTCCAGGGGGCCCTGATTGTTCTCCTGTAGATCTCTTTCTCCCCAGAGGTGGGAATTAAAGGGATGGGTGAGGGCTGGGATTTGGAGCGTCAGGTCACCTTGGGCCAGCACATTCAAACCAGCATACCCAGGGACACGCGGGGGCCCAGCCACCATCCCCTCCTCCCCGCCCCCCTGCCCTTGTCCTCAGGGCCCGTGGCCGATTTTATGGGCAAGTTTTGGGTTTTGCCCAAACGCCACCTAGCCAAAACCTGTCCCGGGCACAAACCAGCCCAGCAGCCCCCGTTCTGTCTCCCCCTGACAAGGGCCTGGCCCGTGTCTCAGAACCTGCAGCAGTGACCGGAACATTCCAAGGAGGAGCCCTTGGCCATGTCCTCATGGTCGTTTGTCTGAGCCGTTTTCTCAAAGATCAGTTTCCCTGCTGGTCCAAGAGGCGTGTTCGATCCCTTGCCTCTAGGACGTGAGTGAACTTCGCTGGGTTCACCTGTGCTCTGACTCCCAGCTCCTTGCAGAGGGGTGTCCCTCGGATGGCTTCCTGCTCCCCTGGAGCCCAGGCCTTCTGGGGAGCACCGGAGACAAGCCACACTGCTGCACCTTTCCTCTTCCCGTCTCTACCCACTCCGAGTTCCCCACCCCACCTGGCCAGGGGCCCAGCACCAGGTGGCCATCCCTGACATGGGTCTCTTGCCCCAGTTGGGGTTTCCAAACCTCTCTTGAGCAGTGGAGCCCTTTTGACAAGTGGACTAAGCGAGTTCTTACAGTGGACAAAGGCCCTTGTGCTGGCCCAAGGAGACCTGACATTCCAAATCCCAGCCCTCACCCATCCTTTTAATTCCCACCTCTGGGAAGAAAGAGATCTACAGGAAAAGAACAACCAGGGCTCCCTGGAGATGAGCCACTATTTTAAGATTTGCCTCCAAGTCTTCATGTCAGAGCTGCAGAAATTATCTCAAGGTGTTTTCAGAAGTGCTTGTCTTTTTAGAGTAATGGGCAGCTCCAGGGAAACCCAGACCAGACTGGAGTCAGAGGGAGCCGTGGAGACAGCCCCCACCGAGCCCCGTGCAGTGCTTTCCCCTGGTCAGCTTGGTCAAGTCGAAACGTCAGAATCCCAGGCGGCTCCCCCGCGGAGGAGGCCAGGGGGCTGTGCCTGGGATAGGCAGTGGTCCAGGAATCTCCATTCTTAGCAGGATTGCTCCCTAATGAGGAGGCAGCCTGGGACCCCGATCCGGTCATCCCTTTGATTTGGGGGACTGAAAATCTGTGATCAGAGAGGCCAGGGGCTCTGGGGGTTTTTTCAGTCTCAGTGGGATGAGATGCCGTGTTCCCCTCCAGCCCCAGGTCCTTTGTTCTGCAGTGTGGACAGCACCCCTGAGTGGGGGTGATGGCTGAGCAAGACCCGGGTTAGAATTGTCCCCTGTGATCACGGAGGGCAGGTTTGGTAACGCCGACAATGGCATCCATGTCTCAGGGACTCGTGTGGAGGTCTTGAAAGTTCCTCGATTCCCAACTGGCTTCTCCCTGCCCGGCCTTCTGTCTCCAGCCTCAAACACAACTGTGTGTCCCTGTCCCACCCTGCTCGTCTGCGCAAGCTGCACCCTGTTCTCAGAACAGCTTCGCCGTCTCCCCGTTGTTCAATCCCACCTTCCTTGAAAGACCAGTGCCGTCCTTCCAGAAGCTTCCCTTCCCTGAGCAGCCCACAGCTGTCCCGCTGGCCCTGAGGCCCTTTGTCGGGACCCCCGTGTGTGCATTCAGAGAGTGGCTCATTGCACAGGGTGCACAGCTCCTCCCCTGGGCTGCGTGCTGAGCTGGGACCATGTCGAGGCCCCCACTGTCCCTACCACCCAGCTCCTGGGGCTTTGCATGGGAGACCCACTCAGCAAATAATTGTGAAGTGAACGAGAGAGCAGACAAAATGCCAGGGCTGGGAAACTCGGGGCAGCAGCTTTGCAAATATCTGTCTATCCCTCAAAAGTTGGAAAGGTCCTTTGCATTTCCAGAGAACTTGCTGGGGTTCATTGGGCTCTGCCCTGACTCCTCATCTGTGATCTTCCCGTCTGGTGTCCCTGACTCATCAGGTCTGGGAGCAGCTGACTGCAGGGCCACAGGAAGCCCTGCCCAGCCAGGTCTCCCGATGCCAGGTGTCCTGCTGTGAGGACCACCCTCCCTGGGCAAGCCCCTTGGAGCTCTGCCTGGCTTTTGGGGAAAAGCCCTGGACCCAGGAATTTCTGGTCTTCTTGCATAGAACCAGCTGCAGCTTGCACGCTGAGGTTGGGAAATTGTCGCAGGAATCTTAATCTTCATGAATGTGCAAAGGCAGCTGGATGGAAAGAATTGCGCCAAGTGCCAGAAAGACATGGGTCCTGGTCTAGAATTTTCCGTGTGACCTGTGACCTTGGGCCAGTCGTAGATGGTCTCTGGGCTCAGCAGCCATGTCGGACCGTCTTGTCCCTCTGTCTCCACTCCCTCCCCTGCCTGTATTTAGGATGCTCTACTGATGGGGGCTGAGCCTGAATTCAGATGAGGAAAATTAAGAGTTCTTTCTTGAAACTCTTTATGGGATTTCAAGTATTTGAACCTCATAAAAGGGACTGAGGGGTTGGAAGAGAATGTGGGAAGGATTAAACTGAAGGCAGAAAAGGTTTCTATTCTGGTTTCTAATGAGCCTAAGCTGAAAGACTTGAAAGAAGAATTTATACACGTGTGCACGTAAGTGGTGCTGATTTTAGCCAAGCCAGAAGGGACAAATTGAGGAGCTAATGAAGCGGCAGGAGTTGTCAGAAAAGGAACAGAAGATGAGATAAATCATCCAGTCCTGCTGGTGAGGTGATGGGCCTCATGTTCTCAGCTAACCTGGGACAGGTGCAAAATGCGCACCTGGACATACTTACCTACCTGAAGGCCTCAGCCCCGTGGGCTGCTCTACCAAGGAGGCCACCTTGGTTTCATCTCCAGAGAAAGGGCAAGAAATAAGCCCCTGAAAGGATTTCTTTCCCCTGTACCACACTCTTGGGAGGGCACTGGGGTCTCAGGAGTGCAGAGCTGGACCTGGGAAAGGATAAATAATGTGACCGGAGGAGCAGGGAGTTCTGCTGAAGGTGGAGGTGAGGGCAGGTGGTGACCTCATTCAGTAAACCTTTGTTAATGCCCTGGAGAGAGCTCGTGGGAAGCCCTGGGAAGGGAGCCTGCTTCCAGCCCCAGAGCAACCCACAACACACCTGGGAAGAGGTCCCTCTGATAGAACGGAAGGGGGTCCACCTCTTCCGGCAAACTCGTGGAGCTTGTTCGCCAGGCAGAGGCTGAAAGTGAAGACCAGCAGACATCAAGACAGAGGATCAATAAGGAAATGGAACAGTTGAACCACACTATAAACCAGCTAGAACAAATGGGCCTGTTTAGGACACTTCACCACACGGCAGCAGGACACACGTTCTTCTCTAGTGCCCATGGGTTATTCTCCAGGATGACCATATGTTAGGTCACAAAATAAGTCAGTAAATTCAAAATGATTGAAATCATAAAATGTGTCTTCTCCAATCACAGCGGAATGAAGCTAGAAATCAGTAACAGAGGGAGAACTGGAACATTCACAAATATGTGGAAATTAGAAAGCATTCTTAATCTTAAGCAAGAAATGGGTCAAAGAGGAAATCACAAGGAAAATTAGGAAATATCTTGAGGCAAATGAAAATGAAAACACAACATACCCAAACTTATGGGACACAGCAAGGGCAGTGCTGAGAGGGAAGTTTAGAGTTCAAATGCTTACATTAAAAGAGAAGAGAGATTTCAAATCAGAGACCTAACCTCACAAATGTAGGATCTAGAAAAAGAAGAGCAAACAAAAGCCAAAGTGAACAGAAGCAAGGAAATAGCAAAGATTTGAGCTGAGATACGTGAAATAGAGAATGATAAAACAATAGAGAGAATCAACGAGACCAAGCCTTGATTCTTTGGAAAGATCAATAAAAACAGCAAATCTTTAGCTAGAGTCACAAAGGAAAAAGAGAGAGGATGCAAATGACTAAAATCAGAAATGAAAAGGGGGGCATTACCTCTGATCCACTGAAATAAATAGAACTGTAAGAGGACACTATGAACAAAAGTACAGCAACAAATTAGATACCTGTGCCAGTGTGAAGACGTTATGGACCCCAGAAGAGCCGTGATCTTTTAACTCCATCTTGTGGAGTGCAACCTTTTGATTAAATTATTTCCATGGAGGTGTGAACCCACCCATTCGGAGCGGGTCTTCATTAGTTTAACTGGATTCCTTTAAGAGAGCACACAGAAAGAAGGGACTCAGAGAAACCAAGAGTGACGTTTTGGAGAGAAGCTAAGACGTGTAATCCAGAGGTTGCCCCAGGAGAAGCCAAGAGCTGACACAAACCCAAATGGGTCTGCATCTTGGAGATGCAGACAGAATGCCTTTTGGAGATGCTAAGCTAAGAGATGAGGCCCAGAGCTTGCCCCAGAGAAGCTAAGAGAGAACCCTCAGATGCTTAGAGAGAAACTCCCCAGGAGAACCAAGCAGAGAGCTGAGAGAAGCTAAGAGAGTCAGAAGCTCAACGACATTTTAGAGAAAGCCGTTTTGAAATGCAACCCAGGAGCAAAGGACCAGCAGACATCAGCCATGTGCCTTCCCAGCTGACAGAGGTGTTCCAGATGCCATCAGCTATTCTTCAGTGAAGGTGTCCTCTTGTTGATACCTTAGTTTGGACATTTTATGGCCTCAGAACTGTAAATTTGTTATCTAATAAATCCCCTTTATAAAAGCCAATCCATTTCTGGTATTTTGCATAACAGCAACTTGAGCAAACTGGAACAGATTTTGGTACCAGAGAAGTGGGGTGTTGCTGTGTTGCAAATACCAAACCTGTTGGAACGGCTTTTTAAATGGATAAGGGGAAGATTCTGGAAGAATTGTGAGGAGCTTGATAGAAAAGGCCTAGATTGATTTGAAGAGACTGTTGATAGAAATATGGACTTTAAAGACACTTCTGATGAGACTTTAGACAGAAATGATGACTGTGTCATTGCCGACTGGAAGAAAGGTGATCCTTGTTTTTAAGGGGCAGAGAATTTGCAAAATTGAGTCCTGGTGTTTGATGGAAGGCAGAATTTAAAAGCAATGAGCTAGGATACTTAGCTGAAGAGAACTCCAAACTAAATGTGGAAAATGCAGCCTGGCTTCTTGCAGCATATATTAAAATATGAGAGGAAAGAGATAAGCTGAGAACTGAACTCTTGGGTATTAAGAAACCAGAAAATTCCAGGCTTCCAGAAATTGAGACCCCAGAGGATGGTACCCCATGTGAGAATTTAATGAAATCTGGAACCAGCCAGCCATTTCAGTACAGGATTGGAGATGGAATTATCCAGAAAGGATGTGTGGAAAGTCCTTTTGTCTGACGGCTTTGACCCATGTGTGCTGCATGCCAAGTTTGCCAGTTTGTGTATATTGTGTCCCTCCAGAAAGCCATGTTCTTTGATGCAGACTGGGGGCAAACTGATCAGTCTGTTGATTAAGGTGAAACCTCTGATTGAATTATTTCCATGGAGGTATGGATCCCACCCACTCAGGGTGGATCTTGATTAGTTCACTGGAGTATTTAAGAGAGCCAGGAGCCAACCCAGATATTTGCTGACATTGAGAGATGCTTGGAGATGCATACAGAAGGACATTTGGAGATGCTAAGCTAAGAGATGAACTGCAGGGTTTGCCCCAGAGAATCTAAGAGAGGAACCCCAGACACTAAGAGAGAAATGCCCTGGGAGAACAAGCAAAGATGCACAGAGTCTCAGAGAAACACATTTTGGAGAACACCATTTTGAAACGCAAAATGGAGCAAAGGACCAGCAGACGCCAGCCACGTCCCTTCCCAGCTGACAGAGGTGTTCCTGATGCCATCGGCCATCCTTTAGTGAAGTATCCTCTTGTTGATGCCTTAGTTTAGATACTTTTGTGACCTTAGAACTTTAAATTTGTAACTAAATAAATCCTCTTTATAAAAGCCATTCCTTTTCTGGTATTTTGCATAACAGCAGCTTTAGCAAACTGGAGCTATAACCTAGAAGAAGTGAACAAATGTATAGAAACACACAAACTACCTACACTGATTTGAGGAGAAATAGAATATCTGAACAGACCAAGAATGAGTAAAGAGATTGCATCAATCATCAAAAATTTCCCAATGAAGAAAATCTCAGGACCAGATGGCTTTAATGGTAAATTTTAGCAAACATTCCAAGAACTTAACAACAATCCTGCTCAAACTCTTCAAAGAAATTGAAGAGGAAGGAACACTTCCTAAATCATTATGAGGCCCACAGCACTCTCCTAATAAAGACAGATGATAATGCCAAAAGAAAAAAATTACAGACCAAAATATCCCTTATGAATATAGATGCAAAAATGCTCAGCAGAATAACAGACCACTCAATCCAACAATGGTAAAACAATGGTAAAAGAATTATCCACCATGATTAAGTGGGATTTATCCCAAGTATGCAAGGGTGGTTCAATGTAAGAAAATCAATTAATGTAATATAACACATTAACAGAATGAAGAAAAGACTCATGATGAGTTCAATTGATGCAGAAAAGTTATTTGACAAAATCCAGCACCGCTTCTTGATAAAAACCCTTATAAAATAAGGAATAGAAGGCAACTTCCTAATGTGATAAAGGGCAGATATGAAAAACCCACAGCTCATGCCATACTTAATGGTGAAAAACTGGAAGCTTTTCCTCTAAGATCAGGAATAAGACAAGGATGCCCACTGTCACCACTGCCATCCAACATTGTGCTGAAATTTGTAGCCAGAGCAATCAAGCAAGAAAAAGAAATAAAAGCATCTAAATTGGAAAGGAAGAAGTAAACCTTGGCCTATTTGCAGATGACATGATCCTATATAGAGAAAATTCTGAAAAAGTCACACACACACAGAAAAAAACTAACAAAGCTAATAAATGAATTCAACAAAGTGGTTTGGTACATGGTTGACATGTAAAAATCTGTTGTGTTTTTATAAATCAGTAATGACCAATCTGAAGAGGAAAACAAGAAAAAAAATCCATTTACAATAGCAACTAAAAGAATCAAATATGGTTCTTGTAACCAGTGTTGCAAAAGACTTGCACAGAAAACTATAAAACATTGCTAGAAGAAATCAAAGAAGCTGTAAATAAATGGAAGAACATTCTGTGTTCATGGATCAGAAGACTTAAGTATTGTTAAGATGGTAATTGTACCCAAATAAATTTACAGATTCATTGCAATCACAATTAAAATTCCAACAGCCTTCTTTGCAAAATAGAAAAGCCAATCTTCAAATTTATATGGAAGTGTAAGGGGTCCCAAATAGCCAAAATCATCTTGAAAAAGAATAAAGTTAGAGGACTCACACCTCTTGATTTTTGAAACTTGCTACAAAGTTACAGTAATTTAAAAAAAAAAGCATGGCACAAGGACAGACATATAGACTAATGGAATCTGATTGAGAATTCAGAAACAAACCCCTCAAATCTATAGCCATTTGATTTTTGACAAGGGTACTAAGTCCACCTATAGGGAAAGAATATGGTGCTAAGGAAACTGGATATCTATATGCAAAAGAATGAAGGGGGACCCCTACCTCACACCATATACAAAAAGTAACTCAAAATGGACCAAGGACCTAAATATAAAAATCATAACTATAAACCTCCTAGAAAAAACTTTGGAAGCATCTTAAGCACCTTGTGTTAGGCAATGGTTTCTTAGACTTTACCCCCAAAGCACAAGCAACAAAAGAAAAAAAATAGATAGATGTGACTTCATCAAAATTAAAAATATTTGTGCCTCAAAGGACTTTATCATGAAAGTGAAAATACAACTTACAGAATGGGAGAAAATATTCAGAAACTACATATCTGATAAGGGTTCGATACCTAGAATATAAATATATAGAGAGAAATCCTACAACTCAACAACAAAAAATAGCAAACAACCCAATTAAAAAATTAGTAAACAAGTTGAATAGACATTTTTCCAAGGAAGATATACAAATGGCCAATAAGAATGAAAAGTTGCTCAACATCATTAGCCATCAGGAAAGTGAAATTCAAAACCACAATGACATACAATTTCACACCCACTAGAGTGACTGCTATTAAAAAGGTGTTGGGATATTCATTCATTGTTGGCAAAATATAAAATGGTACAACTGCTATGGAAAACAGTTTGGTGGTTCCTCAAAAGATTAAGTATAGATTTACCATATGAACCAGCAATCCTAGTTTTAGGTGTCTACCCAAAAGATTTGAAAGCAGGGACTCAGAGTTATTTGCACACCTATGTTCAGAGAGGCATTACTCGCTATTGCCAAAATATGGAAGCAACCCAAATGTCCATAAACCAATGAATGGATAAATTCAATGCATACAATGAAATGTTATTCAGCCGTAAAAAGAATGAAGTTCTGATACATGCGACAACCTGGGTGAATCTTGAAGACATCATATTGAGTGAAATAAGCCAAAAACAAAAGGACAAATATTGTACGATCTCACTGATATTAAACAATTAGAATAAGCAAATTCATAGAATCGGAAACTCGAATACAGGTTGCTAAATACCAAGGTGAGGGTAGGTGGTTGGGAAGCTGTGCTTAATGGGAACAGAGTTTCTTTTTTTTCTTCTTCTTCTTCTTTTTTTTTTTTTTAATTAAATTCAGTTTTATTGAAATACATTCACACACCATACAATCATCCATGGTACACAATCCACTGTCCAGAGTTTCTTTTTGAGGTGATGGAAGAGTTTTGGTAATGGATGGTGGTGATGGGAGCACAGCATTGAGAATGTAATTAACACCACTGAATTATGTATATGACTGTGACTAGAGGGTGGAAATTTTAGATTGTATATACAATAGTAGAATAGACATTTTTTAAAAACATGGGACCGTACAACACAGTGAGCCCTGATACAGACTGTGAGCCAATCATATTGTTTCATCAGTTGTAACAAAGGTAGAACACTAATGCAAAGGGTTAATAATAGGGGAAACTGTATGAGTGGGGGGGTATATGGGAACTCTGTGTTTTCTACGTGATTTTTCCGTAAACGTACAGCTTCTCTAATTTTAAAAAGGTGAAAAGAGTAAGGCCTGCTTATGTTCCTCCCTTCCACCCCTGCTCATACCACCTGATGCCCACTGGCACAGGCTAGCACAGTGGTGCCATGCAACGGGCAAAATGATTCTTCTGGTGGATTCAGTTTAGTCATAACCTCCAGCCTGTGGGTACCCTGTCCTCCTGTGTTGAAATGCAACCTCCCATCGTTTCCTTAGCATCATCCCTGGCTTTTTAATATGGTAAATTTCTCCAGAAAGCATGTTGGAGTCTGGGAGCTTAAACATGATGCCCTTTATCCTTGCTCTGATTTTCCTCCATTCCGTTTGGAGGGGACGTTGAGGTCATATCAAGGAGTGTGGCCCACTGTTGGGATCTAGAGGTTGTGAAAGTCCTTTCCAGGGACCCACCTTTGGAGTTCCTTGGCCATCCAGCTATGTAGCCCCAGTTCTCTGCCTACATTCCAGCTAAGAGCGAGGCCACTCCATTTTCACTGTTGTCTGAGACTTGGCTAAACAGCCTGCTTTGGTTTTCAGTAGAGATGTAGAATGACGTTGTCTTCATCAGCAGAGTGCAGTTGAATCCAGTCCAATGTCCCCTCTTCTGTTCCTGGGGTAAGGAGCCCCCTTCCTCAGTAGCCCTGCTCCCCAGTGCTCACCAGGTCATGCACAGACCAGTTGGACTGTTGGTTTTACTGTTGCTGTTTGGGCTGTTGCTGGTTGGAATGTTGTTAGGGTGGGACTGTTGGTTGGACTATTGTTGGGGTGGGACTGTTGTTGGGGGTAGGACTGTTGGTTGGGCTGTTGTTGGGCTGGGACTGTTAGTTGGGCTGTTGTGGTTGGGATGTTGGTTGGGCTGTTGTTGGGATGTTGGAGTGGGACTGTTGTTGGTTGGGCTGTTGTTGGAATGTTGTTGGGGTGGGACTGTTGGTTGGGCTACTGTTGTGGTTGGAATGTTGTTGGGGTGGGACTGTTGGACTGTTGTTGGGGTGGGACTGTTGTTGGGGGTAGGACTGTTGGTTGGACTGCTGTTGGGATGGGACTGTTGTTGGTTGGGCTGTTGTGGTTGGAATGTTGGTTGGGCTGTTGGAATGTTGGTTGGGCTGTTGTTGGAATGTTGGAGTGGGGCTGTTGGTTGGGCTGTTGTTGGGGTGGGACTGTTGGTTGGGCTGCTGTTGTGGTTGGAATGTTGTTGTGGTTGGGCTGTTGTTGGTTGTGTGTTTCCTCCACTAGACTCTCAGCCCCACAAGGGCAGGGATTTTCTCCACTCTGTTCACCAGCACACCAAAACCAAGATGGCACCTGATGCACAGTTGGTTCCCAAAAATATTTATTAAGCTGATGACTATTCAGACCTGTTAGTTTACTGGTTCACAAGGTAAAGATCCACCTTGCCCCTCAGTAACTGTTCCCAAAAGCATCAGTCTTCCGTTTCTGAACAGATATTGCCCTAGTTGCCTTCATGCTGGGAGAAAGCCCCTTGTCCCTTGTCACCTCAGCCAGCACATCAGGATTCCACCAATGGGATGGCTTTGGGCATCTGCCTACACCTGATCCAATTGCAGTGCCAGAGGTGTTCAGTGTGCCTGGGGCCCAGTTCTTTGCCAGCAGTGTTGGCGGAAGAGCATTATGCCAAAGAAAGTACCATGAGAAGGGCAGGCAACAGAGGCTGGCAAACACAGTGCTTGGCTACTATGGAAATTTGGGCTCAGAAAGGTCAGGTGACTTATCCGAGATCCCACAACTGCTCATTGGGATGAGGTCGCGGTTCAAGCCCAGATCCCTGGCTCTGACCCTGATGCATGTCCCATCACGCTTTTCTGCCTTCTTGCCAAGTTCATGAGCTAGTCGACAAATTAGATGTGGCCATGTTTCAGAAAGGGAAAAAATTTAAGAACGCTGTGTGTTGCTGCTTTCGTTATTCTCGATATTATTTTTCTGCCCAGAGCAGAAATAAAAATATCAATGAGTTAGAAAGAAGACCACACCGAGTGGTGGGCAGGCCGTAATAATTGCTCATTCTCCCTGGGACCATTTTTGTGTTCCAGTTGTTGGGGTTTCACTTGGTTCTGGGCCACTTCTCCAGTTTGGGAAGCGTCCAGACAGAAAACCTCCATACTTGCACCAAGAGCTGGTATGAAGGGGTCTGAGTCTCTTCTGGAATTTTCCAGGGCCTGGGCGGTGAGTGCCCAGGGTGTTGATGTGGATTGTTTGGGGGCAACGGGAACAGCCTCCGAATGCCCACTCGGCTTCCTCATCTCAGCTAGGACTTCCCCACGGCATCTCGGTGCATTTCCTGAGAACTTCCTGGGTGCTGAGAGCTGTAGGGGCATGGCTGCCTGTTTCCCGGGGGTAGATCCTTTATTTTCTGCCTCACTGTGCAGTCCCCAAGGAGTGCAGCTGCCCGCCGCAGCGGTGTGTTTTGGAGGGCTGCCTGGCCCTCACTGAGCATCGGTGTCCTGGTGTCCTCGTTTATGAGTGAACATTGCACGCTAACCCTCACTCCTCAGGTGGGTGACAGCAGTGTTGTACCAAGGGCAGGGGGGTGGGGGCTCAGAGGATGTAAAAACTATTTTACAAACCTGCTAAATGTCCTTTTGCTTTCATAGTCACTGTCCACCCACAATTCTACATAAATGTAGGTGATAAAATCCTCCTTCCCCAGAACAGATTGTGTTAATCTAAATTCTAAACAGCTCCTGTGATTACCGTTGTTTTAATCATGTTTTTGTAAGCTTCAGATCAGCACAGTGCTGTACCTTATCCTTTAGTAAACATCGTATTCTAAATGAACATGAATTCAGAGAATTCCTGTCCTGCAGTTGGACACAGCTGTTTGTTTCAGGGTTAATTTGTAAGGGTCCGGAATCGTGTGAGCTGGCTTTGGTACAGTTTGTTTCTCCAATCCCTGTTGTCATATATATTCCTGAGATTAGACAGTCGACTAGAAACAAAACCAAGAGCACAGTAATTATAAAGACAAAGAAGTAGACTGTGTCTTCCTTCCACACTGTCATTCCAGGGAGCTGCTTGGGGTGCTGGTTTTCCAGTGCGACGCAAGGTGTGATTTACTTATTTATTTATTTATTTTACTTAGTGCAAATTTCAGTTCTTACGTGAAATTTGTATTGAGTTTGAATAATACCTTTAAAAGTGACATTTATTCTTTTAAAATTATTTGTTTTAAAACTGAAGCATGAATCAAGGAAATAATAGTTATTACATGGCTATTATCAAAGGTAACTTTGTCAAACAGGGGAAGGGTTGCCGAGTGGGATGTGCGGTGGGCTGTCAGCCATGGGAGGGGCGGCTCTGGTTGGAAATGAGGTGGTGAATGTAAAAGATCTAGTGGGCCCGGTACAGGGTAGGCGTTTGATGACTGGTAGATGAGATTATTTCCGTGTGTGTGTGCGTGTGTCTCTGTGTGGGTGTGCATCAGCAGTAGGTGCGGGTATGTGTGTTTGTGTGTGTGCCTGTGTAAATGGTAGGGGAGACTCCTCGGCCAGCCCCACATCGTGCCACCGTCCTGTTTGCCCCGTGGTCCTGGCGCTGACCACCCAGGACCTGCCGTCCGAGGGGGCTTGCCCCGCAGGCTGGCAGCAGGTCTTTGGTGCCATGAACATACCCAATTTTATCTCCTTGTTGGCGTCACCATCTAGTACCCTAAATAGGAAATAGACCCATTTTCATGAACAACAGCTGAGTTTCTCACAGACTGGCACAGACTGGGAAAATGGTGAAAGTGGTGTGTGGTTTGGGGCAAGTTGCTGCTGCTCTCCGTGCCTCGGTCTCCCCGTTTATGAAACGAGGCGGTTGGTTCAGGGGGTGTCAGGTTCTTCATGGTGACTGAAGAGAGCAGGACTCGGGTGGGACAGTGGCATCTGCGGTCAGATGGCCCTGAAAGGGGGTCAGTGGCGCTCCCCACCTGCCCTCACCTGTGGGCCGAGGGCGAGGGGCCCGTTGACTCCCAGCCCTCCCGCCGCCGTGGCCCCTTTCTCATTTTGTTCAGCGGAGTGTCTCTGTCTGTTGCATCCTCTCCCCTCCAGAGGAGACACCACTCTGAGATCTGTGAGCCTCGGCCATTCAAACACTTCCCCCCTGGGGCTCCCGGATTTTGTCCGAGAATGTTGACGCTTTCAAAGCAAACCGTATCCAATTCATTTTAGAAGCAACACTCATTGTTTGGTGTCTGGGAAGAGTGAGTTCCGGGATGGCACGGTTGCCATGGCAGTGGCTCTTTGTTTGGGGAGCCACATCATCCTGTAAATGAGAAACGTCCACGCTGCGGGTTTCTCCTTCCCCGGGGGCCGCCACCCAGCGAGGCAGAAGGTCCCCGGATGGGACCAGGGGTGGCTGTTCCATCAGTGCCTGTGGCTGCCATCAGCTCTTTAGGTCCTGGATGGGAAATGTGGAATTAAAGAGTATCGGAGAGGAGAAGGAGTGGAAACGTGTTCCTGCTCCCTCGAAGACCCGGGTTCTGCAGGAGGCAGAACAGTGCCGGGCTCAAGGGTGAACCAAGATCCCAGCCCCGGGAGAAGGAGCCCTGCTTGGTGGCCCCAGCGGCCGTGACAGAGGCCCAGACACCAGGGGGCTTCAAGCCACGGACATTCCCCGTTGCAGAGTCGGGGAGACCAGATGTCCACATGGAGGCATGGGCTCCCTCTGGAGTCCTTAGGGGTCTTGGTGGGCACTGGCAATGCAGGCCGTCCCCGCCTCTGTCCCGTGGCCGTCGTCGCTCTGTGGCCAAGTTCCCCCTTCCTATGAGGACACCAGTCAGACTGGATGACGGCCCATCCTGGTCCCGTGGGGCCTCATCTTAACCAACATCTTCTAACATCTTCCAGGACCCTGTTCCAAATAAGGCCATGCACGTGGGGCTTAAACCTGTCTTTTCGGGGGGCAGAGCTCAATCTACAGCGAGCCCCTTGACTCTTAAGACAAGGGATGAGAATTGCTACAAATCTGTTTTTAATTGACCAAAAATGGGAGCGTGACAGGATCAGCAGGTGTCCTGGGCATTGAGGACACCTGAGTTGACATTAACTTGGCCAGGTAAAATCACTCAGGGGTCTTTGGGCTCCTGTGCTCCCAGGGCTTCCTGCCCGGGAGGGAACTCTGGAGGGTTCTCTCTCCCCTCCAACTGCGCAGCACTCTTTCACCCTGATCCCACTCACCCCTGCGCCCCACCCACCCCAGCCCTTTCCCTCTCGCCTCTGCACTCAGGCCCCCAGCCCCAGCCTCTCCTGCGTCCCTTTCCTCTGCATAGATGTGTCCTCCCCTTCTCCCCAGTGTCCCCCGTCCCCTCTGCAGACACTGGCAGAGAGCTCTGTCTTCACTCCCGCGTCCCGCCCCCCACACTCCGACCTGCTGAACGCTGACTTGGCCAACACGATGGGCGTCAAATGGATACAGGACCCCCCCAACCCTCCATCCACGGAACGACCTGAAAAGTGAAGTTTTTCATAGCTCGTTGGCAGTAAGCATTGACCTGAACTGATTTGAGGCTATTTATAGTGACTATTTATCCTACTTAGCGTGATTATTCACGCATCGCCTGCAGGAGTCTGACGGATTATGGAGCGCTGCCCAGACCCCCGGGTGGCGGGTGCACCACGTGATCACCCCAAACCCGGTGCCACTCAAACACCAGCACACCCCTGGGCCCACCGTTCTCAGGGGTTCGTGGATCTGTATCTGTTGAATGAACAAAAGCGTTTTAATTAAAAAATAATCCTGGGTCTACCTCTTAAGTATTTCAAAGGATCCTTTCAGGATGGTGTTGTCACGGAGGACAGGATGTGCCTTCAAAGACTCTCCCAGCCAAGTTCAAAGCAAGAGTTGGCTTCTTTCCTGCGGCTCTTCCCAGCCCCTCCTGCCCAGAGAGTCCAGGCTCGCTGTAAACCCCCACGGGGCACACTGGGCACAGGTGCGTCCCCACCGTGCTGTCTGTGAAGGTGAACGCTTGGGTTCCTTCTCTTTTCACATGTCATTTTTACTTCTCTGCATTTGCATTTCCTTCGTTCCCCTCCTGGCTTGTTGAGCAGGCTTGTTGGTGAACCTGCAGGGTCCCGGAGCGTATGGGGTGAGAGTCAAGTCACAGCCCTTCCTCGGGAGCCCCAGCTGGCAGGAGAGACAGAAGACGGCTGGCCTCCCTCGGCACTCTCCCCGCCGTCCCCTCACCTGCTCACCTGGTGCAAGGGACTGTCTGGGCTGGCAGCTAGCCAAGCTCTCACCCTGACCTCTGCCCTGACCCTCTGACCCTCAGACCCTCAGAGCTGCTCCTTTCTCCCAATCCGGGCTGACGTGCTGCATGTCTGGGGCTGGTCGTGACAGAAGAAAGCAGCTGGGAAAATCTCAGCACAAAATTCACTGCCTGGCTGGCTGCCTTTGCTGGCTTCTGCTTTTCTCTCTGCTTCCTTGGAGGAATAATGGGAAGGTGAAAATGGATGTCCAGTGCAAGCTGCCCGTGGGGTTCCATCCTCCTCGGTCCTGCTGGCTTCGGCACTCAGTAGCCCTGAGTTCATGGCCCCCTGGAGGCTTCTCAGAGACAAACACAGTCAGCAGTGTCCACAGTGCCAGATTGAGCCATCACTTGCTAAATGATGTCCTGGCTAATGCAATAAGACAAGAAAAGGAAATAAAAGGCATACAGATTGGAAGAGAAAAATGAAACTGCCTTTGTTTGCAGGTGGGGTGATTGTCTCTGTAGAAGAGATTGTTTGGTCATCATCTGTCCACATGGCCATGGGCCACGAAGCCTCCTCTGTGTGCCAGGCCCGGGGTGGGACCACACGGCAGCGAGCAGGACACACAGGCCCCCTGCATCAGGTTGGGGAGACAGCTAGAGATGAGATGGATAGATGAGGTCAGGCCAGGAAGGGTCAGCACTGAGGACAACCAGGCAGGGGAGTGGACTGGTGGGCAGATGGGGAGGATGGCGGTGCAGTCTTAGAGTAGCCCAGAGCCTCTCTGCGTGGCAGCATCCAGGCTGGGTGATGAGAGCAAGCGAGCCCACGCCATCCTAGGGCAATCATGTGCAGCCAGTCCAAGGTGGCGGGTTCTACACAAGGACCCTCGAGAGGCCTGCCGGGACCGTGTCTCAGGTTTGGCGTGGCAGGTTGGGATCAGATTGGGAATTTCTGGCCAGTTCTCCTGCAGCAGGGCAGATGGATGCTCATTTTGTGAAGACTATGGGGCCCTGTGCTTGGCACTGGGGAGACAGACACCTTGCCCAGGTGCTCCCGGCCCAGGGGGCAGAAGCCCATGTGCTCCCTGACCAGCTCTGGGGCAGGCCAAGCCCTCTTGAAAAGAGCCAGGGGTGGCAGGTCAGATCAGGCCCCGGGGGCGAGGGTCCAGGGAGTGTTGCTAAAGGAGGCTGTGCAAGGAGCAGTAAGGAAATTTGGGGTGTCTCCGTCCCTCCCCACCTTCACCCCCAGCCCTGCTAAGTCCCAGGCAGGCTGCTGACCCTGCCAGCTTGCAGTTGAATGGTACTGGGAGCAAATATTTAGATGGGGGTGTAGTTTACATTCAGAGGTGCTCAAGCACAGGAAGGCTCATTTCCTTCCCCAGGGAAGACCCCCCTTCCCAGTCAGGCCCCGTCCCCACCCGGATCCAGGGCCCCTGGCCTCCTTGCCTTTGTGGAATGCCATCCACCTGGAATCATTCAGCGTGAATTTTGTGAGTGTCCGGCGTCTTCCACACAGTATAATTTTTTAATAGACTATTTTTAGAGCAGTTGTAGGTTTACAAGGAAATTTTGCAGGTATATAGGAACCCACTGTTTCCTATGCCGTAGATTAACATCTGTAATTCATGTGGTGCATTTATTACAATTGATGAGCCCATGTTGACGCATTGTTAATAACCAAAGTCTGATTTACTTGAGGCTTTGCTCTTTGTGCTGTACAGTTGTGCGGATTAGCGACGAGGCGATGTCCTGCATCCACCATTATGGCATCCCTTAGAGTAGTTTCGCTGCCCTAAAATGCCCTAGGCCCCATCCTTTCAACCCTCCTCCCTCCCCCAGATTCCAGGCAGCACCCTCCCTTCCCTGCTTCTGTGGTTTTGCCTTTTCCCGACTGTGCCGTAGCCGGACTCCACAGCATGGCACCTTTTCCGACTGCTCTCTCCCACTCTGCAGGGTGCATTTCCTTCCCACCTTTTCCCGATTGATGGCTCATTTCTTTTTATCACCAAATACTTCTGCATTGTTTGGATGGACCGCAGCTTATCCGTTCCCTTATGGGCGGGCATCTTGGTTGCTTCTGGCTGGGGCAGTGATGAGCAGACCGCTGTGAGCATTTGCGTGCAGTGCTGCTTGGGCATCCACTGTTAACTCATTCCGGTAAATTCCTAGGAACTTGCATTCAGCTTTGTAAGAAACAACCAGGCTGTCTTCCAACACATTGGTGCCATTTTGCATTCCCCTGGCCCCGAATGCAAGTTGCTGGGTCTCGTGTCCTGGCTAGTGTCAGGGGCTGTCAGAGAAGGCCCTGGGGCCTCTGCCCAGAGCCGCCCCCTCCCCTGTCCCAGCTCTCCCCAGCTCCAGAGACCCCTTTCCTTCCTCTGCCCCGAGGCTGGGCTGCTATGCCGGCCCCTAGGGGCCTCACCGTCTCCCCCTGCCCAGGCCTCTGCATGTAGCCCTCCCCCGGAATCCTTTCAGCTGAACCCCCTTTTCTGGCTTCTTGTGCCTGGGCCAAAGCACGTTGCATCACCGCCTTGTGGCACTGAGGCTGGCTTTGCCCCCGGGGTCTCGCTGTGCTGAGGGTCCTTCCTGCGAGGGTGAAACACCCTGGTGGGCAGAGCAGGGGCGTGTGCTGGGCTTGCAGGTGTGGGGTTGTCCCCTCCATGTGGTCCCCGAGGAGGGGCCCCTGTCAGAAGCCAGACCCCAGGGTGTTTCTGGGAGGGGAGCAGGTGTGCAGATAATCCAGAGGTAAAGCTCCAGGTGCTCATCCGCGTGACTGAGCGGCTGGCACCGTGGGCAGGGCTTCCTGCGGCAGGAGCTGTCCACCTGCTTTCCCACCAGCCCGAGAACAAGACTTGTCCTTCTTACCCCCGCACCGCGGACAGGACCCCATGGACGGGTGGCAGCAACTCAAGGCCACACGGCGGCCAGTGAGCCCAGGCAGCCCGCGCCAGGGGTGCCGTCTGCTCACAAGCCGTCTCCTAGCCTGGGCCTCCGGGCAGGGGTGATGGAGGGCAGTGGGCCAGGAGGCGCTGGGGGGTGCCAGCTGGGGCGGGCCAGGCAGTCCGGGAGGAACTTATTCCTGAAATGTTGCAGCCCCCTGCAGGGCAAGCTGGTGTGGCCGCGTTCACTGTCCCACATGTGAGCTGCACGACGTCCACACAGCCTCGCATTCTCAGTCCGTGGGTGCAGATCCCTATTGGCTCCTGCCTGTCCAGAGCACCCGGGGGAAAGGTCTGCTCCCCCAGCTCACTGGGGCAGAAGGCGGGTTCTGTGGTCCCAGCTGGACGTGGCCTCGGCCAGCCGCAGGCTCCCACCCTGGTGCTCTCTGGGCACAAGCCAGAAGCAGGGCAGCTTGCCAAAGAGGAACCCCGAGGACAGGAAAGAGGTGAGAGGCACCCAAGGTGATGGGGTGCCGTGAAGCCAGGAGCGGTGGCAATGACAGCAGTGGCCACAACCTGTGGATTCTCCTCGTGCACCAATTTTATCCACACAACTGGCCTCTCTCCACAGGTTGAAATGTGGACTCCGCACCCGTCTTCTTGCTTTGCACCTTATGTCAACAACTTACAGGCTGTGTGTGTTTGGACAAGTCACCTAACCTCTCTGTGCCTTGGCCTCCTCCATACCACAGGGTTAAACAGTGTCCCTGACGATGATAGGGTGTACCCCTTTTACGGATGGAGAGACTGAGGCTTGGGGATGCGTAACTTGGCCTGGTTTATCGGAGAGGGCCTAGGTGGGAACCCAGGTTTGCCAAAGACTCCAGTCTCTTGCCAGACATCTGTGTGTCCCTGTGCCGCCTGCTGACCCCGAGCGGGCGTGGGCCCCTTTTCCACCTTCAAGTCTTGGCCAAACTGTTGACCCCGTGGAAAGTGGCGTCTCCACTGAGAAAAGAAAACTCTCCGCTGCCTTGCTGTTTGAGTTCTCAGTGACGCCGTCCGACTCTAAGGGGCTTGGACACTCCGTGTCCGCTTCTGGCTCTTGGCGATGAGCAGGTGTTTCTCGTGTCGTCGGCCCGGGCAGCGGCCTGAGAATCCACCCCACCTGGGCCCAGGATTGACGGCGATCAAATCGGAGGTGGGGGGGGGCAGCTGTCTGCGAGGAAGTTCAGTGGTGTCAATACACGGTGTCAGTTTATGAAATCCAAACAAAGGCAGACAAGCCAAAGACAAGACGGATGAGTAGGCAGTGGGGGGCCTGGTGTGGCTGGAGAGATGAGCCCCCGCTGATGCCCGTCTGTCGCTACCTGGCCGCTACTGGTTAATGCTAAGAACTGGAAATTTTACAGGGAGATTTGGTGAGGAAGGTCAGGGCAGGAGAATCCTGTCACAGAGGGACGCTGCTTGCGGTTGGGTAAATGGCAAAGTGAAGCTTTGACGGGGGTGAGACGTGCTGTCCACCTGCCCCGAGCGCAGGGGATATTGAACACATATCTACAGGCGTGTGCTCCAAAGATGACATGGCCATGCCAGCTACCTCGTCACGGGCCAGCAGCCCTGGGAGGGTTTTGTGTCCCGGGGCCGTGTGCCTGTGACCGCAGACCGGGGGTGGGCAGCTCCTGCTTGCCGGCCGTCCTGTCCCTGCCCCCCCACAGCTGTCACCCGCCCAAGCTACCCCCAGCAGGTGACCTCGGCCATCGGCGGCGGCACTCGCCCGGCCCTCCTGGCAGCCTGGCCCCGACCCTCGGCCCCCACACCTGTTCTGGATTGCTGCTCTGGTGAACGTGGGCCCCTTGCAGCCCCCCTCACTGCCGCTCTGCACCTGTTCTGGATTCTTCCGAAGACTCGGGTGAGAGTCCTTCCATGAGCAGCCCGCTGCGCTCCCCCTCCCCTTCCCCACATAGGGTCCCCTCTGGCACAGACTGGAGCAGCTTGCAGGCACGCAGCTTCGAAAGGCACCTCTGTTCTGGGACTTGGGAGAATCCGGGGGGCCCCTTTCCCAGGGCACCTCCCTCTCTCCTCTTGAAGACCCCTGCTCTGGCTCAGGTCCCTGATCTACCTGTTCCCGCTCCCCGGTGCAGCCTCTGCGAGTGGATGGCACTTTACACAGTGCATTAGTCACGTGGCTTCTGCTTCTCCGGACATAAGTTCCCACTTTGGGTGTCTTTTGGAACGAGCCAGAGCCACTGAGTGACTGCAAGCTCCACTGGGGTGGCAGATGTGGCTGGAGTTTGTCCCCCAGGATCACATCCTCAGGGCTGATCAGGGCACCTGCAGCTGTCCACCGGAGTGTGGCTTTCTCTGGACTCCCTGCAAATGGGTTACAAAAGCGGTTTCCACCGGGAAGCACGTCTTGAGGCCCCAAGGTGGACAGGCTGGCGTTTGGAGCTCGAGCCGGGCAATTGGGCGCTGGTTTCACCAGCAGGGTGGCCTGTTGGTTCTGCAAGAGGGAACCTAGCCGTCCCCCATTCAGGGAGGCCCTGGGGGTGGGGGGAAGGGCGAAGGACTGCCCAGTTGGAGCGGGTAATGGGAATGGAGCGGTATCGGGCATCACACTTTCTAGACGCTTCCACTGACCCAGCCCTGCCTGCCCCTTGGGAATTACTTGGGGGTCCCATCTCCCTTCTCTGTTTGCACCAGGAAGGCACCCTTTTGGCAGAAACAGCATGCTGTTGAGCTGCATTTGGTGACAGAGCAGGGTTGAAAATTTGCCAGGTCGACACAGGAAAACGCCAGCAAAAACGGACTTTTAGTAATCACTTAAATCTCCTGTTTATTTGCAAGTTTTTTTCAAGCTCCTTTTGTGAGCTGATAAGAAAAGCCACTCTTGCTGAGATTCTTTTTATTTTATCCTCGCTCCTTAAAAATTGCTCTTCAGAGATCCTTCGTGCAAATGCTGCTAACCTTTGGTGCTGGAACTACAGACGTGTGCAGCCAAGGGTAATTCTGACTTTCTAGAAAAGCAATACCGAGGAGATCTTGGAAGCTTGCTTTGCAGCCAAATGTTACGTCTTCAGTGTCCCTTAGTCTTACCGGGTCCCTGGTTCTGGTTTCCCCAGAGCGTTGCATCCCGATTACCTGATGGCTTCTCTGTCACAAAAATGAATCCAGGCCCCCGGTGTCCTCTCTCATTTCTCTTGCTCCCTCCAAAATCAGTTCTCCCCGCTTGGTGCCGAAAGGCAGTGTTGGGGCTGTGTCCCCCGACTTCCAGTCTGCCCTGCTCTGATTGGCAAACGAGCTTCTGGGGCTTTACAGTATGGGGTCGGTGCCTCTGCTCATGTTTTTGAGGTTATTGTTGGTTTTTAATTTTTATTCTAATAACATGTAGACAACTGAACATTTCCCCTTTTAGCCAATTTCACAGACAATTCACCGGTGTCAGTTACATTCACAGTGTCGTGCTACCGTCCCCACCATCCATCACCAAATCTCTTCCATCACCCCAAAAAGAAACTCTGCACCCATCTAGCATTAACTCCCTGTTCCCCATCCCCACCTCGGCCCCTGGGAACCTGCGCTGTAGTTTCTGACTCTTTGAATTTGCTCATTCTAACGATTTCTTGCCAGTGAGATCATACAATGTTTGTCCTTTTCTGTCTGGCTTATTTCACGCGACGTGCTGTCTTCAGGTTGTAGCGTGGATCAGAACATCACTCCTTTTTATGGCTGAATAATAATCCATCGTGTGGATACTCTCTGCATTTTGTTTATCCATTCGTCTGCGGATGGGTTCTTGGTGCTTCCACCTCTCGGCCATGTGCATAAGGCCGCTGTGAACATCAGCGTGCAAGTGTCTGTTCGCGTTGCTGCTTTCAGTCCCCGTGAGCGTGTACCCGGCATAGGATTGCGGGTTGTGTGGTGATTCTGTAGGAACTTTCTGGTGGCCTGGTGCCTGCATTTTGCCCGGAGGGTGCAGCCTCGAGACCCCTCCCTTGGGGTGTGAGGGTCTAGTCAAGAAAAGGGAACCACCTTAGGCCTTTCAAACGGGCATTCACTGCAGGGGTTAATTACAGCCAGGCCGGGTGGACGGGAAGAGCCAGAAGGGCCGTCAGCAGCTGGGTACTGCAAAGCTGCAGGGAGCAGATGCTTCTGGTCATCCAGAGAGGGGGCGGCCCTGCCAGACCCCAGGGGTGAGCCAGCTGTTGGGGTAGGGGCCTGCCAGGTGCTGGGCGTGCAGAGGGGGGCTTCGGCCATGCCAGCCACACGCTGCAGCTGGTCACCCGAGCCGGTGAGGGCAGGGATGGGCATTTCCCTCTCTGCTGGGTCCTTAGAGGGCGGGGCAGCTGCTGGCACAGGTCAGGTGCTCAGTCAAGGAGGGAGGGAGAGGAGCAAGGGAGGAAGGGAGGAGGGAGGGAGGAGGGATGGTGGGAGGGAGGAGGGAGGATTCTGAGAGACAGTGACCTTGGTTATTGCTACAAGAAGACGAAGGCATGAACACTGTCTGTACAGAAGACAGGGTGTCAGTCTCCCCTGTGGGGCACCCCTTAGGGGATGCACGGGTAATTTTGAGGTCAGTGATCCCTGCCTTACCCTCTGCCTTGAGCCCGCCTTGCTGCCTCGGGATGCACCTGCTTGCGTAGCTGCTGCAGGTAAAGCCGCCGGAGAGAGTTCGGTTGCCCAGCGAGTGGGGTCAAGGGAGGCCCCAGCTTAGGGCACCCTGGCTCATTTAAGATGTGCCGTTCCCGTATTGCAGTAACAGTGAATTTCCCCAAGGATACAATGTAGAGGAGAGGAAGGCATTTAGTTCTAACGGGGCAGGTCCAGGCAGCTGTCTTTATTTTGAATATTATACCAAGTATGGGCTTCCTTTTCTTTCTAAGTTGCCTTTCAATTCTTGGACGGGCTACTCTGGGGAGCAAATAAATTATTTTCCCACCCACTTGAGAGATGAGGAAACCGAAGCAGAGTCTTGTGCTTTCACGGAGAGACAGGGAGTCTATCAGCCAGGCGTTGGGCAAAGACGGGGTTCCCAGGGCAGACCCCATCCCTCTCTGGGTGACCCTGGGCTCAGCCTCTTGAAAGTAGGTTTAGTTCATGAACCGATGGTTCATGGCCCCCTCTTGCCGAGATGCACGATCGGTGAAGGTGTCCTCCCGCTGACCGACGTCCGTCCTCTCTCAGGACCCCGTGCACTCATGTGCTCACAGCAAATTCATCTCCAAAGTCCGTCCTATTCTTTCTCGCGTCCCTTCAGAAATGCATTTCTGTGTTCTGACTCTCTATAGAGTCCCTGGCAGGCTAAATTTAGACATTGCCCCATCCTGTGATGTCTTTTCCTTTGTATATAATTGCCCACCCTGCAGGAAAATTCAAGAACGCGCCAGGCAGACCTGGCTCGGAGGTGGAAGCTCTGCTCGGGGCCCGTGGTAGGACTGCGCGTCAGGCTCCCGGGTGAGGCCCCCCGAGGGTCTCCAGGAGAACAGAGACCCCACCCCCGTATCTGAGTGCGTTTTCCCTGAGAATGTCCCAGCTCGCTGGGTGACCGCGCCAAGGTCACTTCTCCTCTTTGGGACCCGGTTTCTTCACCTGCCGGGGAGGGAAGGGGCCGGCCTCCGGCTGCACCGCCACCGTTTATGGGTGCAGGTTGCCGAGTGCACCGTGGGCACGCGCTGAACTCAGAAAGCCCTGAGGCTTTAACAACAAACCTGCTTTTCCTTTTTTTTCCTTTTGCCCCTGACTCTCCATCTTCCTCACTTCCGCTCCCCCTTTTCCCTTCTCACCAACCCCCTCCAATTTCAAAATGTACAAGGAGCAAGAGTCCCAGCGGAGTTGCTATGGCAACGAGAGCTGGTTTTCACTTTCTGGATGATAGGGGCCTTGGAAGCGCCCGTCTGTCTTTTCCTTCTTTATGACTTGACCCTGAGAAAGGGAGTGGGTTCAGGGACCCCGAGAAAGGGAGTGTGTACGGGGACCCCGAGAAAGGGAGTGGGTATGGGAGTGGGTTCAGGGACCCCGAGAAAGGGAGTGTGTACGGGGACCCCGAGAAAGGGAGTGGGTTCAGGGACCCCGAGAAAGGGAGTGTGTACGGGGACCCCGAGAAAGGGAGTGTGTACGGGGACCCCGAGAAAGGGAGTGGGTTCAGGGACCCCGAGAAAGGGAGTGTGTACGGGGACCCCGAGAAAGGGAGTGGGTACGGGGACCCAGAGAAAGGGAGTGGGTATGGGAGTGGGTTCGGGGACCCCGAGAAAGGGAGTGTGTACAGGGACCCCGAGAAAGGGAGTGGGTATGGGGACCCTGAGATAACGGAGTGGGTTCGGGGACCCCGAGAAAGGGAGTGTGTACGGGGACCCCGAGAAAGGGAGTGGGTATGGGGGTGGGTTCGGGGACCCCGAGAAAGGGAGTGTGTACAGGGACCCCGAGAAAGGGAGTGGGTATGGGGACCCAGAGAAAGGGGGTGGGTATGGGGACCCTGAGAAAGGGAGTGGGTATGGGGACCCTGAGATAAGGGAGTGGGTACGGGGACCCCGAGAAAGGGAGTGGGTTCAGGGACCCCGAGAAAGGGAGTGTGTACAGGGACCCTGAGAAAGGGAGTGGGTACGGGGACCCTGAGATAAGGGAGTGGGTTTGGGGACCCCGAGAAAGGGAGTGGGTATGGGGACCCAGAGAAAGGGGGTGGGTACGGGGACCCCAAGAAAGGGAGTGGGTACGGGGACGTGCTCTTGATGCGGAAGGAGCCCGCGCCCTGCCCGTGGCGGTGCTCCGGGTGGTTGGTACCCAGGGGCCGTGTCAGGGGACACCTGGTGCCTCTTCCCCGGCTCCCCCGTGGTGCCAGAGGGAACATCCAGACAGCAGGGCAGGCTGGCATTGAAGCTCCACCAGCCCGAGTTCCTGTCTACTAAATCGTACCTGTACTGGGACCCGGGATGAAATAAGGGTTCAGCATCGGAGCGGGTGTCGAGTGAGCCCTGGGGTTCAGCAATCGGGAGCGCTCCCCGGAACTCGTGCTCACGTCTCCAGTGCACACCCGTGGGGAGTCAGTGGGGCCGAGGGGGCCAAGCACGGGCAGCTTCGGGCCTTCACCCCGGCCGGGCTTGGGGCCGCGCTGGGAGAGGGCACCTGGCACTGTGACAGCTCGGGGGAGTGCTGGGATCAGCCGAGACGCCGACAGGGGCTTCAGTAGCAGCGTGGGCAGCTAAAGGGGGGCTTGTCCCGGGGGCGGCTGCCCACCAACCGCCCCCTCCCGACTGGCCCACACCTCACCCCCTCACCTGCTCTCTGGTCTGCAGGACCCCCACGTGTTTCGGGTGAAACATCAGCTTTTCGCCTGCATCTTCAGTTGTCCACGTCACAGGTGTCTTTGGAATGTGTTGGCGTTCAGGGTTCTTCTGGGTTGGCTCGTGTTTGAATGTTCCTTCAAGCCCCCGCACGTAAAGCAGACCCTCCCCGCTTCCGATCAGCTCAGGAGGGCTGCCCTGCCCGCCGCACCTCTGTCCACCCCAGTCACGGTCATTTGCAGCGTGGCGTGTCCTGCAGGAGCCCCGGAGCTCCCTGAGTTGTGGCGAGTGGAGTGGGTCTTGGTGAGCTGGCCTGTGGCCCCTTCTCATAGCCGAGCTCCTCCCCCGTGCTAGCCACTGTTTTTGGGGTGCAGAGCCGTGTCGTGCTCACCCCCCAACTGTAGCCTGTGTTCAGTGGACTCTAGACCCTGTGTCCCTCTGCCTGCTAGCCCACGGGCCTCTGATGTGATATGTCCAAAACCAGACACCCCCGCCCCGTTCTCCAAGCACATTGATTCTGCTCCTTCTCTGTCCACCCAGGCAGGGTCCCAGGCTTTCCAGAAATCCAAGTGTCATCCACACTCGTTCCCTGCCTGTCACCCCACTTACAGTCCACCTGCTGCTCCTCACCTATCTCCACATTCCAAAATCCAGCCAGAGCACCCCCCTCTCACCTCTGCCTTCTCACCCGGGCCCATGCCCATCACCCCTCACCCAGACCAGCAGCTGCCCAGCTGCCTCGTCACTTCCTCTCCTTTCACCCACCAGCCAGAGCCCACCTTCAGAGGGAACCTTCCAGAGCACAGATCAGCTCGAGCAGCTCCCTGTCTGGAAATCCTCATGGCCTCTGCAGTGGGTTTGGCTTAGACTCCAACACTGCCCGCGTCACAGCGTGACCTGCCCTTTCCCAGCTCACCAACACCGCCCCGGGCCACCCTCCCCTTGCCCTCTTGACATCAGCTGAACCTGCGCCACTGCTGTGGCCGCTCTGCCCTGTCCAAAGGGGCTCGTCCCTGCTGTTCATGCCTGCAGCTGTCAGCCCCCTTAGGATTCTCCCCAGGATGGAAGCTTTCATTTATTCAGGTGCTTGTTTATTATCTGACTCTAAGCTCCTGGCAGCAGGGGTGACGTCTGGGTTGTTCCCTGCCATTACCCCCGTGCCTAAGGCCCAGGAGACACTCGGCTGAGTGGGTTTGGCTGGAGGGTGGACGTGCATGACCACGTGCAGAGTGCTTTGGCCCTGGGTCTGATTTCTGGCCAAGCACCCCTTAACCTTGAGGCCTGGCTCTCTCCAGCCCAGGGTTTCTCATCCCAGGCACGCTTGCCATTTGGGGCTGGATCATTCTCGGCTGTGGGGGTCTGTCCTCTGCACTGTGGGGTGTTTAGCAGCATCTCTGGTCTCCACTCAGTAGACACCAGTCATAACAGCCTCCCACACACACAGCCAGGTGAGAAACCACAATTCTCCCCAGGCTTTGCCAAATGATCCATAGGGGTTGGGGTGTGGGGGACAAAATCACCCTCGGTTAAGAGCCATCAGCCAAGGATGCTGTGGGACACATGACAGCGTGTGGGATGACCCCCCTGATTCAGCACCGGCCAAGCCCACTGCTGGAGACCCCTCACCTGTGTCTGCACACGGGGCTACCTGTAGGGCCTGGAGAAACTGGGGGTGCTGGGACCACCACGGTCTCCTCCCGTAGGCGACCCTGAGTCCCAGCTGCCACTTAAAGGTCCCGGGAAGACTGTGAAGCCGCTTGAGGCTGCGACTGCCTGTGTGGGATGTCACTGATTTCACATGAGGGATGACGTCTGGAGTGCTCCCTCATCCAGCTCGGTGCTCCCTCGTGCAGCTCGATGCTCCCTCATCCAGCTCGGTGCTCCCTCATCCAGCTCGGTGCTCCCTCATCCAGCTCGGTGCTCCCTCATCCAGCTCAGTGCTCCCTCATCCAGCTTGGTGCTCCTCCTGTGCCACGCACTGAGAAAGGTGCATAACCTGGTACAGGCGAAGGGAGTGGCTTTCATGGTGCTTCTCCCCATCTCCACCTGCAAGCCAGGAAGCCTCTATAATGTTTCCTGAGCCGTTTCTCAGTTTTTTCCCAATGGATCTATTTAGACCTAATTCACATACCAGGCAATCAACCATTCAGGTACAATTCACTGACCTGTGATATAGTCACCGTGTCATGCAGCCATCACCACTATCTAATTCCAGAACATTTCCCCACCCCTGGAAGCAGGGTAGGGATTGCAGTGGCTTGGCAAGGCAGGAGGCTGGCAGACTTCTGCATATACAGTGACAATCGCTGCTGTAACAAGCAAATACCAGATGCTCAGGGCCTCCGCACAGGAGCGAGTTCCCACGCGGAGGGGAGGGTGGAGGGCTGGGTCTGCCCCACGCTGTCCTCCGGGCCCCAGGCTGGTAGCGGCTCTGCATCCCCAGCACGTGGCTTCGTGGCCACCTTGAAGGGTGGCGTCCGCCCAGCGGGTCTGAGGGGAAGGTGCAGCAGAGGCTGTGGTGAACAGCTCTGCCCTTGTCTTCCTGCCAGAACGCAGTTCCATGGCCGCCCCGTCTGCGAGGGAGGCTGGGGCTGCAACCAGCCTTGGTCCAGGGGGACGGGGCACCAGATTCGGCCCACAAAAAGCAGGGCCCTGGCGCGTGGTCATGTGACTCACTCCAGGGTGTTGGCATCGCAGGTTTCCGAGCCAGCCGGGGAGGCTCAGCCTGGAGGACAGGCAGGGTGACTTCTCCATCGGGCATGGGGGTGGGGGGCAGGAGGGAGGGCCTCGTCAGCCAGGAACGCCAGAGGTGCTTGGAGATTCTGGCCAGGCCCTTGGGAATGGGTGGGACTGAAAACTGATGTGGACGACGCCTTTGGGTGAAGGTGAAGGTGACGGTGATGGTAGGCTGGAGCCCCAGCCTGCCTCTCCCGGCTCTGTGTGCTTACCCCGGGGTGGCAGCTGTGTGTGTGTGCATGCGCACATCTGCATTATATTTATTTTTTTAATAATAAACTTTATTTTTAGAACAGTTTTGGTTTATAGACAAATTGTCCAGAAAGTACAGGGCATTCTCATATGTGCCACCTCTGCCCGGCTCAGAATTTCTGCTCTAATGAACGTCTTGCAGCAGTCTGGTGCATTTGTTACACCTGATGAACCGGCGCCCATGCTTGATTATTGACTCATGTCCATGGATTACTTTCGGGGCCCCTCTCTGTGTTGGGCGGTTCTGTGGGTTTTGCATGATGTCATGTACCCACCGTTAAC
Organism: Choloepus didactylus; assembly: GCF_015220235.1. NCBI lineage: Eukaryota > Metazoa > Chordata > Mammalia > Pilosa > Megalonychidae > Choloepus > Choloepus didactylus. Next base: position 4,726,594 of record NC_051312.1, read on the forward strand.
GATATCCTACAGAATAGTTTCAACGGCCCTAAAAGTGCCGTGGGCTCCACCCATTCATCCCTGTTCTGTTTCTTTTAAAATGGACTTTATTTTTAGAGCAGTTTTAGGTTTACAGGGAAACTGGGGAGAAGCACAGGTTCCCCTGGAATCCGTCCCACCCCCACCCCGCAGCTTCCTCTCTGAGAACACCTTGCCTTAGTGTCATGCACTGATCACTCTCAATGAACTAATCTTGATAAATCGTCATTAACTGGAGTTCATAGTTTACCTCTGGGTTCCCTCCTTGTGTTGAATGGCCCCGAGGGTTTGGACAAATAAAGGCGTGTATCACCCTAACGGTACCCTATAGAATAGTTCCACTGCCCTATAAAAGCCCTGGGTTCCCCCAGGCACCCAAACCCCGTTTTGCTGTCCCAGGGGTGTCTCATTGTTTTAATTTGAAGCTCCTTAATGGCATAGGATGTTGAACATCTTTTATATGCCTATTTACCATCTGTGTATCTTTTTAGGCAAGTTGTCCATTCAGATATTTTTCCCATTTTTTAATTGGGTTGTTTTCTTATGGTTGAGTTATAAGTGTTCTTTCTATATTTTGGGTGTAAGTCTTTTATCAGATATGTTTTGAAAATATCTTCCCTCAGTGTGTGGTTTGTTTTGTCATTCTCTTCGGTATCTTTCAGAGAGAAGAAAGTTTTTTATTTTAATGAAGTCCAACTTATCATTTTTTTTTCTCTCTCAAGTCACACTTTTCATGTTGAACCAAAAATGTTATCCCCTGACTCCAGGTCCCCCGGGCGTCCTGCTGTGTTATCTTCTGCACATTGTACGGTTGCATGTTTTGCCTTAGGTCTGTGACCCATTTTGAGTTTGTTTCTGTGAATGGTGTAAAATGTATGTCTAGATACTTTTTTTTTTTCTTTGTGGAAGTCCAGTTGTTTGAGTAACATTTGCTGAAAAGTCTGTCGTCTCCCCATGAGTTGCTTTTGCTCCTTTGTCAAAGATCAGTTGCCTGCATTTGTGTGAGTCTATTTCTGGCTTTCTTTTCTTTTCCATTGTTCTCCGCGTCTGTTCTTTGGCCAAACCACACCATCTTGATCACATGGCTTTATAGTAAGCCTCACAGTTGGGGAGTAGGAGCCTCCAACTTT